>NC_138829.1:31837084-31919584 GCF_965183815.1 Platalea leucorodia | reverse complement strand
ATATTTACACTATTCTGAGCTCTGTTGTCCAAGAAGTAGAAATTCATATTGGTGCAAATGTTGTAAAATAGCAATCCAATTAGCACTATACTCATTTTAACACATATGCAATATGTAACAAAAATCTAGAAGTTGTTTGTAACTGTGAAAAACCTTCTTGGTACTCAGTACTTCCTAGTGTAAGCTTTTTGCAGGACAATTAACCTTAGCATATAGAGCAGCAGCTCTGAAAATAAATACGCTGGAAAACACAGAAGAAAGACATCATGGTTAATGCAAATTAATGTAATCATAGATTCAGAAAAAATAAACTACTCCAGTGCCACAGTTTATTTAGTTTTGTTACTTGACAGTCTTAACCTTTCTTTCTATTCTGGTGATTCATATTTATCATCTTCTTTGTTGTGAAATGATTTTGCCAAAATATATTTATATTAATCCATCTTTTTTCCATTTTTGATTGATTCCTGAAACAAAAAAGCCCCAAACAAAATCAAGAATGGATCTATTTCACTATTATGCTTGCTCAATGCACTAGGATTTTTTTATTGTGACTGAAGTCTTTTTCCTAGGATCTCTGTGCTACAGACAGATTTTTTTAACCGGAGCAAATTCAAGTGCAGCTTTCAGACCAGTCAAACCCAAGAGACAGGCAGGAGGGCAGCCCTTCCTCAGCTTCTCTCTGCATTAGCCTTTCGTACTCAGTCTCCATCGACCTGTCAGAGACATCACAGTGATTGACTGCCCTGGCAGATGTGTCGCTATAACAGGTAACTTGATCATCCAGACCCATCTGTCTCTCAGTCCTCTTCAATTCACACTTTCAAAAATATTAGAGATTAGGGAGGGGTCGAATTCTTTGTTGTGATTTTTTTTAATGTAGGATATCTGTATTTCACAAAAGGTTAGCCTTGGTAAATGAATGGTGATGTACAGTACTTGAGCCGTACCCTACTAAGAGGAGCTTCCTAGCATTGTTCAGAGTCACTGTTTAAGATCTGGGTTAACAATATCCATAGAATTTAAAAACTTGTTTGTAAGATGTCTAAAATTAAGGACAGTTTTTTAGAACCACTGTGGTAATAATAGAATGATGTTTCAAAGATAACAGTTCCAATGTGAGACAGATGGGCTGTTTAACTGCGCTTAGTGAGAGGAGGGGATCTGATTCAGTGGGAGTATTTTCACGTCTTCTCTTCAGTGCCCACAGCCTGGCAAATGTTGTGACATCATTAAGCTGAACTGCTGATTTTAGATGGGTCTGGAACAAGAACGGGCAGGGGTAACTCAAGCTTCCTGCTGAAATGTAGTTAACTAATTTACTCGTGTCACTATTTCTGATAATTACTTTTCACCAAAATATTTTGCTGTGCTTGTGTGTAGAGGATTTCATTCTACAAGTCAACACCCTAAGTGTTGTAGCCTCGCAGGATCTATCAACAGCTTCTATTAAGAGAGAATATAATCTTGGTGAGAGCAGTGGCTAACACTTCTCTTTTCTATTTCTCAGTAAAGTCTACTGCATACTCACTATCAAGGGATGTACATTGGCACAGATGACATAGTTCACAATATAAGGGGAAGTAACATACTGAAGCAAGCAAAACAAGGTAAAATGAATGACAACTGACAAAAAAGCAAGTGAACTCAGAATATTTTTTTTCAAATGAGAGGAATAAAAATATGTTAAGTGTGTACATAAGCAATAACACATGCAGAATAAAAAGAGATAAATAATGGGGGGAGGGGTAGAGGACTGAGGAGTATGTAAAAGCAGAAAAGACTCTCAGGTGCATATCTGCAAGGCTTTTGGGTCATACTAAAAACTGAGGTGACATTGGGAGCCACAGCAAAATTAAGCTTCATGCCTTCCTGAAAATTATGCTTAGCATCCTGGACCTATAACTTCAGCAGGATCTAAACCACTCAGGCGGCGCCTGTCATTTCATTAATAAATTTCAATGAGTTAAATGAGTGCAGTATGTTTTCATGAAGGAATCTGTAATTATGACCCTATTGCTTTAATTTTTGAAATGGGGAAAAAATCAGAAAATCATTCACATTTAATGTGTTACGTGATATGTATGGAGGATTTGTGGTGCACAGTCCTTTGTTCCAAAACCAGCAAACCAGGTAGTATGACAATCATCACCTTGTCATGATTCATGGAACAGAGCACTGGGGGAATCCAACATGCAGTTGAATGCAGACAGCTGAGCATTGGCACAGGCAAGGGAGGGTGTAAAGGACTCATAAGAGATTACTCTGTGGATTAATCAGTCTTCTTTTTTCAAATGCACACCTGTGTGAGATGGGCACAACCTCTTCTAAATGTAATAATGACTGTGGTGTGGGAAACGAAAATGCCAATTTTCCTCACTTCTTGGGATTCTCAGGCTGGAGATGGGGTGAAGAGTTGAAACAATGAATTTTGACCAGATGAAAGTGCTATGGACACTTTGTGACAGAGGTGCTTGACTGTGTCTCTGCATGGTTGTAAGCCAAGGTAGGCTTCTTCCAAGAAAGCTGCTGATTCATTTAATGTACATCTTAGGAACTTCTGGGTAAGTAATATTGATACTGCATTGATCTGTGTCAATCTAGATTTTAGATAACTTATTTAATGGGTTCCTCGTGCAATAATCTTTAAATAATAGGCATGGAAATTCTAAAAAGTAAACCTATCCAAATTTAATTAATTATATTAGGGAAATATGCCTTTTAACGATTTTTTTTCTCAGCTGGGAAGAAAGTCATCTAGAGACTGAACATTGGGGCCTCATGGTAATCACTACTCTTGAAATTTTAGACTAGAATTCACATCCAAATAAAATACATTTATAACAAGATATTGCCTCAGAAAGCTCAGAGCTTGATCTGAGTTTATTTGATCACGTTCTAACTTAACAGTAAACATGATAAAATATGCATATACAGTACAGAAAATATATCTTGATGTATAGTCTTTGTACAGTGCTTAGAAATTAATGATATACGTATACAGGTAAGATGACATACAATAATAACATGTCTATGACTGTTTGAAAAAGAATTAAGTCTGTAAAAACATTTAATGGTCACAAAATCTAATCAAATGATAATGAACTGTAAGTGTACTTCACATTACTATAGAAAATAACTGTCTCAGTGTATCTTTCACTGCTAGGGGCCAGTCTTGCAAAATGAATAATATGAGCTTACCCATTCGGCCTGGCAAGGTGCAGACTCACACAGCTGTCTTTTACGACTCAAACTGTAAGAGTAAGTCTGTTTCCATATCACTAGAAATGCTGTATTCTGCATATGATAAACCATAAGATAATAGGTCTTGAAAAAACAGTAGAGTGGGCTTGAATAAAATGAGAGTGGAAGTACATCCAGTCAAATAATAGGACTCAGGGTGTGATTTGTGGTAAGACAATATCAAGATTTCCTCACTCAGCTCTTTGAGTAATCTGGTTTTGGCACAAAGGAGAAAATTCATTCTTTAGCACTGTTATTCAGTCTTCTGTCTCCATCTAGAATAACCAATAACACTGATTCTGTGTTATTTTAGAGCAGATACCCAAAGATATCTGAAAGGTATGAGAGAGTTGACAATGTAAAACTAAGAATGAATTTTGGACCAACAGGTTTCACTACTGCAGGGCCCTCAAATATCAATTAAAAGCTTCAGTTGTCTAAGCAGATTGAAGGCTTCAGTCTGTTTCTTTACTTAAAATGTTTGCAGAACAAATGAAGCTTTTTCTTTGTGCCATCTTTGCGCACACACAATATGTATCATCTATGTAAACCAGAAAGAAAATAAGAATTTTTTTACTGTATTGTTACTATTTGAAGTTTATTGTATTTTCTGTTTATGTTTTTCCTTTGCAATTCTAACAATTCCCAGAGTTAATATAAATACACATAAGCTGAAGTTGTTTCTATGGTTGTTTAGATTTAAAATGAAATGCATAAACAGGATTTGAATCAAGGGATTGGAACTCACATGTTTCTCCTAAGTTAACACTCCCAATAGCTTGCCTAGTTGTCTTGTTTTGTTATGGTTTTCTCAAAACTTCAGTGGAAAAGATAGAAAGTGACCTTACTACACTTAAGTAATTCTGTAGGGTATCTCCTTGAAAAAAAGGAAATGTAGGATTAGTCACCCATAGGCAATGGAGGAAAAGGAATCTATTGCTTGCATTTCACAGGAAAGGCAATTATATAAAAGTAAGACACCATTTTAAGTTGTCTCTTAGAAGACTAGCAGGTGTACTGCTCTTTGTGATGATCAGCTTTTTAGGGCATGTAACAAGACTTTGAGGATCAGCCGTTGCGTAATTTTCAGGCACTTGGGAGAAAGAATGCCTGATCTGTGGCACGCACTTTCATTTTGGTGGAAGCTAACTGCTATCCTAACCAAAATATGATGGAGTTCTTGGCACTAGGCAGGTATGATTAAGTACCTCAAGAACTTTGAAGGCAAAATATGAGGAATCCTCCAGAGGTCAGAACAAATAACTAATTTCAATTATAGGCACTTGCAAGTGAAGATCCCTTCTTCACATAAGAACTTGCTTATTTTGGATCTGGTTCAAAGGGTCTAAGTTCACAAAGGGACATAGCCTCTACATATTACTAGATTTCTGTACCTACCAATGGGATGCACCATAGTGCATGAGATGAGTAGAAAGACATCTAAAGTAGTTACTGGGTAACTGAAAAGGCAAAGTGCACTTCAAATATCGCCTTTCTCTGGGACCACAATTCTTAGACTGGGCTAGCCTCAAGGTAAAATCCTCCCCTTGAGTTCCCAGAGCTAAACCATTTCCTAGAGTTAGGTGCTGAATTTCTTCATTTAAAAAATGAGGAAAGGGGGCAGATTTTTCTTTCAAAAAGAATCATTGAAAGTTTTAATTCAAGGCGATTTCCATATGTGTACTCTTTTAGAAGTTAGAGCACTCACTTGTATAGGACACATGCATTCAGTTCTGTGTTTGACTAAAGTAATCCACCAGAATATATTGAAGGATTTTTTTGGGGGAGGTTTTGGCATTTTCTATCACTACATGTGTTTTTTGGGGTACAATCTCATTTTCTTTAGAACTTTTCCATTACAGGTATAACAGTTCTTGAATTAGAGAGTAAAACGAAAATGTGAATAAACATAGGTATCATTCTGGTACCAAAAGGTGAGGCCACTCATCTGTGACAAAAGAAATCTAGGTTGTCTTTGCCATTTGGAACTTTTGAGGCTCATTTTTTTTGGCACATACTCAAAAATACAGGCTTTAGGAGAGCTTTGCTACCAAAATCTTTGGCACATTTCAGGTGCCCATAGCCTGCTCTAAAATGGGAGCTTTTGAAAAACTGAGGTTTGTAAAGTAGTAGTTATACTCCTCTTTTCTGAACTTACATTCCATTACAGAAGTACCTCTAGATTATGAGAGTCCAATGTGTCTATTGGTGTGTAAATCCTTGGATTTCAGTGAAACTATACCATGGAAAATTTTTAATCTTTGGAATTTGAGATGTGCTTGAAAAAGTATCTTGATTAAAAAAAAAGAAAATAACAACAACAAAAATAAGCCACAACAACAACAAAAACCAGCTTTCTAGTTATCAAGTTATGCTTAATATTTTTTCAAATGACCTCTTCTGAATGATGTTTGGCTTTTCCAAACTGTGTTTGCTTCTGTTTTCTGAGAGATAGCTATAGGTCTATGCATATTTTATCTCTGCCCTTTTAATGCTATTTCTAGCTAATTATACCAATACAAGAATCCCAAAGCAAATATGATTTTAGCAGTTTATAATATGAAAAGTATCTTGCCCTTAGTGTATACTAACAAGATCTGTACATGCAATTATTATTAGCAAGCACTCCACCTACTGGTTCAAATTATGCCAGGCAAGTAATCAGAAAAATAGTTCATGTTCTAATAAGAGCTTTACTGCCTAAGGGTACAATCATTCTGGTCCCCAGTACTTTAAGTATTTATACATCTTCTGTGGAACCAATCAGGTATACAGACGCCTTTAAACTGCTATTCAAATTCATTAGCAGAATTCACCTAATTTACTTTCACAGATGACTAGCCTAAGTAATATTTCCCAACCTTAGCTGTGAATGTCAATTGAATATGTGCCAATAAAAAGCAAAAGGTACAAAAACCATGAGATGTTTTTCTTTTGGTATTTCCTATGTATATGATCTCTATAATGAGTTTTTAGAGAAGGATTTAAAAAAGCCCATGAATAAAAATGTAGCCTGACATAGTGAAAGTAAGCACTGAAAAATATGTAAATGCTGATTAAGCTCCTAATTCTTTATCTTCGTAACCTCGATAAAGGCAATAGAGGAGAAAATACTGTGATACAGTGACGAGCTTTTTAGCAGAATTAAGATAATATAACCCATTTATAGTTACGAAGTTTTAGTAAAATAGGCTGCCTTTTTTAAGATACACACACACGCACATACATGTATCAGCAAGCCATCTCTATTTATTTTTCAGTACAACTTGTTATGCAATTATTTGCTTATAATCTACATAATGGCTGGATATTATTTCTTTCACACACACATTTCCCACTGAAATCTATGGGACATTAGCGTATTCAGGGAATGCACAATTGCTTCTATTCATGTATAGTTTAATACAGCGAACGATATGGACTCATAGATGAAAATCTGATTAGCTATGGATGCAGAAGCAAGAGCTGCACCAAAATAGCATTACTTTCAGAAATTGTGTTGCAAGAGTGTATGTTATTTTTCCAGACATAAATATACTGCAGAGTATATATGTTTCTTAAATGGTCATTTGAATTTTGTTATCAAATTTCCATCAAGTACACTATCAATAATGAGATGTCTTAAGTGTGTTCATTTTCATTGATATGATGAGGTCTTCTGCTTTCAGCAGCTTTATGTAGTGTTAACTGAAACAAACACTGATACAATATGGTACCATGTGATAGGAAAGCCATGCACTAAGGACTGAAGATTGTCTTTCCTGCCCATTCCAGCTGCTGCTTTTCAATACTGCTTAGAAGCCTGACATAAGAGTATACATGTCAATATCAACAAATGCAGTTGTGGATGGAGTCACTCTTTACAGGAAACAATTTTAACACAGAAAAAAAAAAAAAAAAGAAGTAGCTCACTAAAAATAAACACAAAACAAAGAATGTGGAAACACAGCACAAATCTACCCAACAAAATTTACCTGACCCTTTAAAGCTCACCAAAACATGACAGAAGGTCCCCTTGATAGTCTGTATCATATATATGTTCTGAGACTGTGCTGCCCATATGTTCAATAAAACTGTTGAATCTCAAAGTTATAATAATTTGCAACAAGGTGCCAGAACCAATTATTAAATATCATATGATCCAGCAGAGATGAAATAAAAATATACAGGGTCGATTTTACTGGCTCTGACTGTTATGAAGATTATAAAATACTTAGAATTGCAGTTTAACTTAAGGGGAGTCTTAAACACTTCCTTATGCTTAAATTTTGCTCACAGCAGAATATCAGAAGCCAAATGCAGATGGTAAATTTTTCTAGGTACAAAGAGAAGATTGCCCTTATCGTTATTGATTTGAACATCAATTTAGTAAAAAAAAGATATGCTATTATGATATCTTTTAATAGCATAAACCTTTGTTTAAAAGAGCAAGTGACAGCCAAAAGTACAATTCAAGTGAGAAAAAAGGTACAGTGTGATTAGATCAGTGAATGATACCATCTCAGCCAAATAGCTGCCTATAGTGTGGAAAAAGAAGACACTTAGGACTAAGTGTAAACAGTCATTATTTATTTACCATGACATCTCTTAAACATGAATGAGTGAATGTTTTAAATACTGGTTCCCATCTTTTAGCCAAGGTCAACTGTTTTACACTGGTCTGTTCTTTTCCTCAAGCTGTAAAACATAGAGGTTGACGTGAGATGTTTATATGATTTTTTAATTGTTATTAAATACCAGGGAGGAGATTCACTGAAATGATTATTTATGAAGTTTCCCATAAAATCACGCAAATGTGCTTTCAAATTAACTACAGAGCATCTTCCTACTCTATGTGTCTAAGAATTAAATATTGTATTATATAGTAGGACAAAAAAAGTGTTTTATTTCTACCAGTGAATGCAACCTTGATCTTAATGTATGATGGCTGCAAGCATCAAAATGTTGTTGCTGCAGGAAAAAAAGTATTTCTGCCCTCAGTTATTGGAGCATTGCAAGAATAGGACCATGTTTGTCTATGTATGTTTACAGCACCTGTCAGCCGATACACGAGAAACAAGAAGAGTAATGTAAACTGATCCCCGCCTTTTGCTGAATATTTAATGCAGTCTGCTGGAAAGAAAAGCACAAACATTCTACTTTTCCAAAGCCTGTCTTCCTTGCCCTCTTCTAATTTTCTCTGGGGAGGGATGGGTTTCGAAGTTGGTCACTGCTAGTGCCCATTTGCTTCTGGATCTTTACTTTTCAGTCTTGGCTTTCTTCCTGTCTCCTGAAACTAAATTTACTTCATTTTAGCCACCTCACAGCAGACTTGTGTGTATATATTTTCAAGGAAATTTGATTGTCTATATAGATTTTTAAATCAGCTTTCAGATCAAGTTCAGAAATTTGTAAACTGTTGTGTTGTTGCGTGAAGCAATAGGGGAACACAGACCTCAGATGCACATCATCCAATACTATAAAGTGATCTTTAAACGAGACAACTAGGGCGTAAGTAGATTAAAGAGGCCAATAATGGAAAAACAAGTGCCCATTCCAAGAGCAATTGTAAGAAATTTAAGCCTCAGGAAGTTGCATTATACATTTTATTAAATTGAGGGTATATTCACACTTATTGTGGCTTGAAATTTGAACCAGTATTTTCTGTCTTTGGTTACCTTACTTTAGGATTCCTTAATGGGCTGAAGATGTAATGCAGAATATCATATGACTGCTTTAAGTTTGCAAGTTAGTTTCTCAAAAGTTGTAATTTAATTTAAATTGACAACTCTACAATAAACCACTGTTCTCTCACAGCAAACAGTATCTGACATAAAATGCATGTAACAAGACCCTAAGATTCTAACAAAATCCCACTTCTTTGTCATTTTAACCTTGTTTGCAACAGAAAATATCTAATTTTGAGCACTGCTACCAGTCAACAGTATGTAAAACATTAGCTTTCAAAAAGGTTTAAATCGTATTTATATTCAGTTTGCTGTTTTTCCAATAATCAAGAGAGAATGAAAAAAAGATTGACCATCCCATTGATGTACAAAGAATGAATTTGTACATACTCCAAAGGAGTCCTTTTAAAAAGGATATCCTGAATGTTACCTGTTTACACAGGAAAATAGAGAACCTGATCAGTGCCAGGCAAGATAAACTGTGACAGGGAAAATCACTTTAAAAATTACATCTAGTGCACTATGTAAATTGTGAAACATCATAATTTCTAAGAGGCTAAAGATTTGGCTAATCAAAGGAAATGAAAGAGGTGTGGCCTTCGTATCTCTTGAATATTCAAAGAGTTATAGGTTGCTTTGCCAGTCTCAAGACCAGCCTCTCCATAAGTGCCAGACACATTCTCTGATGTAAGATTGATTCAAGAGCTGTACTGAGTCCAGTCGGCTACCTGTGGAGAAGTCACTGCAGTTAGTTCCAGGTGAAAAATATAAAAAGAATTATTTCCCATGGGTGCTGGTTTATTTAACCTCTCCATGGTTCCACCTTCCTGAAGCTTGGAATATTCTCCTGGAAAACCCATCATGACTTTTTATACAAAGATGCTTCTGCCAGTTTTGGGAGAAAGAGAAGCAAAACTGATTTGATCCCACTCTTTTCCCCCTGTTATTTTAGCGTATTCTTATGGAAAGTAACCTTTTATCTCCTTTATGCAGCACTGTCCTGAGGTAATGTCTATATTGCTGGAAAATACTGTAATTGAAAAAAAAAAAAAGATATTTTCGACACAGTGCCACCAATTTCTAGGTCCTAGAGATGAATATAGTCTCTCACAAATTTTAAAGACTGCCACTTAAAGGAAAGATTGGTTTCTTTGAATGTCAGAAGTACTTATGCTCATATGATTAACATGAGCTTGTTTTTGCAAACAATATATTTGTGGTTTAATTTGCTTATGCAATTTGGTAAGAATTTGAAGAGCTATTGGATTAAGAGTTGTAAAGGATGAACATATAATTAAAACCATGAAAAGTGTAGCATAACTCATTATATTCCAGTTTTGTCTTGGGCTGCATCACATATTAATGTTGTGTTTTCCCCCATCAGTTATGTATTTTTCAGAAGTTCATCCTCTATCAATGAGAAGGGTTACAAATTCGTAATGTGTCAAGGAGGGTTGCATATTATTAATTTTATGCACATTCCTGTATACATATGTGTATTTCAGACACATGCACATACAAATAGATATATGTATAATGTAATTTCTAAATGCTTTGGAGTTACTCTAAATGTCCACAAAAATACAAAAATTGTCTCTGGCCTGTTGTTTCTATTAATAGCAAACAATATATAGTGTCATATACAGCACAGGTTAAGAAAAAGGTAAAGGTGAAAAAAGTTTGCAAATCTTTTACATTGATATGGAAGCCTTTCTAATATTTATTCTATGTACATATGAATGTACATGATTTTTTTTCTGGTAATGGTATTTTTATTCATCTTCCTAGTGAATATGCATAATTTACGCTTCACTACACTGTTAAAACATGGTGGAGTTCCCAGTATGGGAGTGACTTTTAGTTGTAATAAGATAGAAAACATTACTCACAGATGTCAGTGGCAGGAATGAGTGATTCACTGTATTGTGGAAAGGAAAGCTAAAGGAAAAAAGGTACTTAAGTTTAGGTTATTTAGATTTGGTGGCTGATTTCGGATTCTACATCCCCATACAGTTAAGAAAGTCTCAGAAGGCAGTTTAGAGTACCTGAGAAACATCTGTCTTTTAGGTCTGTAGGAGTTCCTTGATGAAGACAACTTAATGTGACACCCTCCAACTGCTGCAACATTTTGAAATTGTACCTTCATGAAATTAAACAAAATGCTAGCATAAAAACCCATGCTGTTATTTTTCTTATTTAAGAGAATGTTTTTAGTGTCTGAAATGCCCCAAAGTTTATATTATCTACCCTTCATCCTACCTTAGATATCAGTGAGGACCAGAATACCCTTATGTGTTTCCAATTAAAGGTATTGACACTAAGAAATAACTAGATTTGGACTGACTCCATACCCAGTGGAGTCAATGGAGGGACTGACTGATTCCTGTGGGTATTGGTTCATCCTTACACTGTTTTCACTCCCTTCCTACAACTAATT
This sequence comes from Platalea leucorodia, assembly GCF_965183815.1. NCBI lineage: Eukaryota > Metazoa > Chordata > Aves > Pelecaniformes > Threskiornithidae > Platalea > Platalea leucorodia. The sequence goes on along the minus strand of NC_138829.1, from coordinate 31,908,238 downwards.
CTTCTCTACCCCTGTATTTTTTTGCTGTTAGGAATCAATAATAGTCAAATAAGGATAGAGAACAAGTTTGGAACAACAAGTACATGTGAATATAATATGCTAGAACTAAATAAATGCTAACAGCATTAGTTTCTTAAGGTTAAAGGTTAACTTGTAAGAAGTGTAAGGAAGGCACATTGTGGGTAAAACGTTTTTGAGGGAATGTATTATAAATAAGATTTTTAGGCAATAGAAAATAAATCCTATATGCTGCAGATGACAGTTGCATTTCCTGTTGCTTTTTGAGCCATACATGTCAGTGAAACGCAGCCTAAACTTTGTACATGATTGTTTTGCTTGAAGTTGGATCTATGGAGTTGGGCTTTGAGCTATGAAGTTGGGCCTTGACTGTTTTGCTTCAGGTTGAATCTATTATCTATGAAAAAGCACATAATTTTCTCCTTTCTGCTTGAAATCCTCCTTTCTGGAGTTCCTTCCTTACTCTAAATGCTAAGGCTGTGTCAAAATTTTATAGGGAAATGTCTGTCAATCCTCTGCCCAACTGACTGAGCTGCTTCAGTTTCCCTGTTGCAGGCATTTAATTCTAACTGCAAATGGGGAGAAACCAGCAGGTTTGGGATCTTTTTCCGCCTGCAAGGGATGATATTATTATGAAATCACAAAACTCCTTTTCTTGAGTTGTCAGCTTCCTTATTAATGTTCTATTGAAGTTATGGTTTAGTCAAGAATTAGGAGAAAAAAAGCTGCAGTCTACCAAGCTTTTTTATAGTTAATGGAAGAAAGGGACAGTTCAACATCTAAACTTCCTCCTTGATCTGAGTCACCTGCTGAAGAACCTACAGAAATAAACCTTCAAAGAATGTTAGCTTTTGTAAATAGTCTTATAATTTCTTTATACAGTTACATTTGGTGTTATCTGTTTTAGCAGGTTAAAAGAAAAAGTAGGTAGTTCAAAAAAGAGGTATTGAACGCCAAATGGAGAATCTGAATGACAATCTATGCCACTATTGGAATCACTATAGACAGCTTCCCAAAGCATTGGTTTTCTGTGGAAATGTAAGCATACCATAAAGAGCTTTTAAATTTACATCCTGGTTCAAGGTTTTTTGTTTAGAACCAGAGATTTGTCTTCTGCTGAATTCTCTTCTTCATAGCTTCCATTCCATTTTAAGTGTATCCATTTTATGGATTTTATGGATTTATGGATTTTATGGATTTATGGATTTATCTATTCATTTTATGTGTATTCCATTTTACGTGTATATTTTATGTGTACCACAGAGAATTTTTGAAGATATGAAATGAAAAATTCCACATCATGCTTTGAGTACTTTTCTCTCTAGCAATCTGTTTCTTAACATAATGCAAGCACACACAAATGAAGTCAAAGCCAGTCTGGTGTCCAGAATCAAACAGAAACCAAGACAGCATTGTGCAATACCAGCTACAGTCTCACAGGTGTGAAAGTGATCTGTCGAAATTGTCCTATGAATACTTGAAAAATGAATGGGGACAGTGAACCTGAAAGGGCTCACAAGAGATGTTGAATCCTTCTTGACCTTAGGCTACAGCCTTGTCAGTCCCCTCTCTATAGGCAATTAAAAGTGCAATTAACTCCTAGACCTTTGAAACCTCACAGGTTTCAGAATAATAATATTTAGTTGTACTCTTCTGGGAAGAAAAGTTATAGTCACAGACTATGGAAAAAATTATATGCAGGTGGGCTGCCATAATTCAAGAATTTGACTTCATTTAGCACAGGAAGCTGAGGGTGTGAAAACATTAATGCTGACATACTATCCAGATGGCTAGTTTACCATGTGCAAGAAGACAGTACGGCAGCGATTATGCTGGAGCCAAAAATTACACGTGGAGATGGAACAAACTTCAAAAAGTCAGTCTCTTAAATGTGCCGTTATACAAATTAATCTAAACTGATATGTTCATCTATTGCCCTACTAAAATATTACTGATAGAATATTACAGACAAGCTGTTTGGAAAACCAAGATATTCTTTTATTGCTATTTTTACAATGCCTGAGATGCTCCATCACAATCTTTTTTGTACATCCATTCTTCATAGTGTTGTATGAGAGTCAGTCTATGCACTTGAAATACATGGATGCGTGTTACAATGAACGTAGCAGGTGTAGTGGATATTAGCACATTTTAATAGGCTTTCTAAAGCACAGGAATTGTGTTACTTTGGGAGTGAGAGAAGGAATCTTAAAGGAGCTTACAGCTGCCTATAATCACCTTTACAAACCTAATAAGAACTAATTGGAAGTTCCAGTACCAAGTAAAATTATCTTCTCCTTGGTCAGGAATTATCTACTTAGTCAAATGAGTAGTTTTGTTCAGTTAGCTGTTTCAAAAACTTAGATTTTTTTTTAGTTGATTTTGGCTATGCTAAATAGTCATTGAACTGAAACATTAACTTTGAAAATGTTTGCCAGAATTGTTCTTAAGAAATTTTGAAACTGAAGAAATTCTGAATTTCTAGAAATCACTCCCTAGGATTAATGGTGGGTATGTGAATTGTTTTATTTTCGCTTATGCAAATCACCTTTTCAAACAAAGCTTTATTTTCTTTGATAAGGTACTGTGTTCCTGCAGCAGAAGTAGTAAAGAATAAATCCCCACAACTGACATAGCTGAAAGCAGTAGGTAGAGTGATCTACTATCTAGGAAGTCTGAACGTTTGTCTTTACTATATGATCCTGAAAAATTAGATTTTTCTCCTTTCTTCTCTGATAGTTTTGTTATTCATACAAACTAGCATATAAGTGCTTTGACTCAAAGATTTCCTTTTGTTCTGTGCTTTTATAGCACTCAATCTGATGGGGCTCCAATCCCTACTGAGGCTTCAGAAATAATCAAAGTAAACAACAAAATATTTTTCCTCCTTAAATATATGTTTGAAAAACAAGGAAAACTCTCTTATCAATGTAAATGAAATAGATATGCTCTCAGGATATAGCATAGCTTTGTCTGACACAGCTCAAAACATCTGAATTTTGAGTTAAAATTTAGTTATGTGTGAAGCACAATTGCATCAGACGGTAGCTTATCTGAAAGATGCTGAGAGCAGATTTTGTGGAACAGGTTTCACTTTATTAGGAGACTGAAATGCATAGTGCTGAACATGCACCGGATAGTTTGTTTTCAAAATAAACCCCCAAATTTGTTAGAAAGTTCTATGGTGGTCCTGCAGATTTTAAGAATTTTAAAAAATGTTTGTCCACCCAAAGCAAGGTCATTCACTTAAATAATCTCAAACTAGAAACTCATGCAGCAACCATAGCACTGAAAACCCTGCGGACAGGTCAATTTCCTTAGCTTGCTTCGTTGCAGGTAGGTATGTGCAATCTTCCTTTTATCCTTTGAATGGTGCAATTGTGTGTGTACAATGGATGGTGCTATTTGATATTCTGTTTTCCTTTCAGACTGTACTATTCCGTTTCTGTTTTAGAGAAAAAAAAATACATGTTTTCTCCAAGTTCTTCTACTAGCATTTCTGTTTGTTTATTTTTGTTTGTTTTATAGCAGAGATAAGAGTAATATCACCCATTTTCAAGACTGAAATGAGGCAAACAGAATTTAGATTAAAGTTACTTTTTAGTGTTCTGTTGGCACTGCTTATCATGATGTCCAAGCGTGTTTCCTTGTTTCCATGTATTTCTTCATCGGTTTCTATACCTGGGTTGTTGCTCAATTAACTGTTAGAATACAAGCTTCTCGGGGTGGGGACCACCATTTTTTCTGTGTTAGTGCAGAACTAAGTGTAATGTGATTCTAGTACATGACATTTAGAACAGCGTTTAGTAAAGTAATTGAAATTACAAGAAATTGATGTCTTTTCAGTCTCCTTGTTCTTGGAAATGGCTAAAACTGTTTTAGTTTAATTGTTTCAGAATTATCAGCCTAAATTAGACATTCAGCATGAAAAACTACAGCTTAAACAGCTAGTCTGGCAAAGTTACAATGAACTGAAAGCAACCACATAAGGAAAAATGTCAAGCAACTCTGAAAATAGGTTTCATACGCCTCATCAATAATGGGACAAAGCAAACATTTAGGCCAACTGTTTAGTAGTAAACAACTTCTAGACACATAGTCTAAAGAAAACGTTAAAACTGGAAACAAAAAAGAGCTGCTATGGCTCCTGAGATCAGTTTCTCAGTTCTGGTATGGGCATTTGCATGCACTTAATGAACGGCTTTTTGGAAGTTTCTTCAATAATTTTTCAAGGTGGTTCTACGGTGAAATGAATGATATTCACTTTTTTCTACACAAACGCCAGTAGATATTGGCACACAACCTTTTGTCATTAAAGTCAAGTAGAACCACTGTTGGAAAAATTCCTCTAGTCTGTGAAAGTCAGATCACATGGGCCTAACCTGACTGAGACCCATAAAAGTGTCTGGATTACCTTAATAGGAACCAAAGAAGGCTGTCTGCTGACCGTAAACAGGAGAGGGAGCTCCAGAGATGCAAGAGTTATTCATGATGTTTTATTTGGTAATATAGGCAATTCAGAGATGTTTACTTTACATGAAGAAAATGCCACTAGAGGCTTTGAGTTAAATATCAGACACATGACAGACGTCTTGTCTTGGAGAGTTAGCTGATTTTGTTTTGTTTTCATGTGCTTTGTGAAATCTTCCTGTAAACCACTCTTGCCATTCAGAGCTTGAGTGTTACCAGAGTCTAAAAAGCTACTCATTGCACTGCTGCATAGTTGCTACTTGTATTGAATAACTGCAGTTATCATTAGAGGCATAGTATTAATCGACATGTCTACCACACCGAAGTCCACGACGTTTTTCTGTAATGGAAAAATGAAACAGCTACATTGTTCTAAATACCATATATGATAAATTGTTTGATATTGACTGTTTTGTGGCTAGGCAGTGTGTCTTGCAGATCCTTAAACCTAAATGGTTCTTATAGTAACCATGGTTGCTCCTCTCTATTGTTTATTTCATATTCAGAACTAAAGTGTATTGTATGTAAAGCTGACGTATAGAACAGGAAGAAAATTAAATGAGTTACTACTTCTTTGCCACAAGAGTAGATCATAGAGGAGTTGTATAATGGAGAATGCTGGACTCTCATTCTCTCATTTGACCCATCAAGACATCTGCCTTTCCTTTGGTTTGGTGAAAGTTCTCGTTCTAAGTTAACATGATTACTTCTTTGTTTTATTTACAGTAACTTTTAGGCATAATGTATTTTAGAAATCATAATTTTGATTAGTCATAAGTTTTTCACGACTAAGTACGAACAAGTTGCCTTCAGGGACCTCCTACATAATGCAAGAAATGATAACGAAGGAACATGTGCAAGCAAAAATAATTAAAAAAAAGTTCTGTGCCTTTTGTCAATGTAATATGTTTGATATATTTGAATTTTCATTGACATTCACACTGGACTGTGGTCACCAAACTGTTCTGTCCACAATTCTAGTTTCACAGATCTAATGTCAAATGCAGAGGAAAACCAAGTGTGACAAGGTGGGAATTTTAGTAAAAAAATCATTGGAAGGAGTCTTGAGTAAAGGAGAGCTGTGGGATCAGAAAAGGCTGGTATTGAGTAGCTTTTTGGAATGGTGTTCTAACTGGACCAACATTTACCTGTCCACCTCAAAGTCTAGGACTTCTTATGAAGCATGGATTAGTTCATTCTGAAAAGAGGATTGGGTGGATCCTATCTCTCTGTATCGGCTTTACACATAAAACTTTCCAAGGAACATGTTGAGAATTGGTTTAGATGTAATGTTACAGAACATTTTATCTTCATGGCTATTTTTCCGTTTTACAAGACATGAAGTTAAGCTTAAAGGGCAGCAGATATCTGACTCTAACAGAATTCTTTATGTAAAATCATGAAGTGTTATTTACAAATAGGCTATGTTAAATCTATGGAGTAAATGGGGATGGTGTGTCTGTATCAAAGAACACTGTATATATGAAGATCTGTCATTATTCACTTTCTAAATAGTCAATTTTGCATGACTATTCAGGAAACTAAACTGAATTAGCCCTTTTGACCTCAGGAGTCTTACACAGTTAAATATTTATGAAACATTAGAACATGATAGTGGCTATTATGGCTCCTCAATTTTAGCAATTAATTTTATTGACAGAACAATAAGGACTGCTTCTTTATCAGTGTGGCAACATCATAATTCACTTTCTGCTTGTTTAAAAAAAAAAAAACAAACCAAGCCACTGCATCTTGCTTATGCAAAATGGGCAACCTCCATCCTGATACAGCTCTACCAAAAAGCCATGTGAGGCCATGTATGTATTTCACCATATGTGAGACTGTCATGTTATCGTAGTACATGTTATGTTTTCTTTCTCACCACATTAAAGATAATCAATATATTTTTTAAAAGCACACAATCATTCTCTAAATCAATCGAAAACTTTTTCATGCCATTTAATTTGCTTAATTTAACTCTCTCTAACCGTTCTACTGTTATGTTTTGATTTTACTCAGCACATTGAATGTTGTGTTTTGTTTTCAACAGATGTGACTTTGAGTGTACTGGAGAACAATTTATGCATTAGACTCAGAATTTTAAATGAACGTGTCCTCTAATGATTTCTTCAGTCTAAGCAGACACTTAAAATGTGACACTGAAACCAAGAAAAATTACTTAAAGGATCAGTTACATCTAAAATGATGAAATCAATAACAATATTTTCTCTGGGATTCTTTCTCTTCGATAAGCAAAATCTTTACTTAAGTTAAAAGCCACATTAAAATTTAATCACAATCTGTGTGCTTTAGCAATTGATAATTTCTGGACATCTGTCTTCTGTTTTGTTAAAGTCTTGTATTCCTTCTGGTTTTGTCTTGTCTTTTCATAGCAAGATTAAGTACATTTGAAATTTTCAAAAAATTTAAAAGGGTTTATAATTTAGGCTAGAAAATGTCATGGCCTACAAGCCTTTGTCTTCTTTTTTTTTTTACATACGTAATTCTTAACCATAGTATAAAAAAAAACAAATTACAACCTCAAAATAATCATGTTGCAAGATAACAAAAATATTAGCTCTAATATGACTACCAACCAACATTTTTTTTTTCAATTTATAGGTATTGATTCTATTTATCCTGAATGAAAACAAGGTTTCTTACAGTCAGTTTATACTAGCTCTTTTGTCTTTCTAAGGGTTTTTCTGCTACATCTTAGATATTTTTAGCAATAACTTGGGCTTAGAGTATTTGTAAAAGCATAGGAATGATGGTAATTGCATTTATACATGTTTCTGAGGACTTTTGCCTTTGGAAGGATAAAAGCTAAAGTGTTAAGATGACATATTTCATAACCTAAGAGCAGATTTTATAGGAACAACTACAGCGATTGCTGCTGTCCCTTGCTTCCTCTCCACCTAATTTCTCAGAGGAGGAGAATAAAGAAAGATTATCTTTCACCGAACTTCCTCTGATTACAGCTCCATTCTCCGATCACCTAACATGTCTGCAGAGACTTGCAGTGATAATGTAGTATTTATTATAGGAGGACTATTTAGGAAAATCAATATGTTCAATGTAGGCTGTGCATTTAAGTCTTGAAGGCTGAAGTAGCTGACATAGTGGTCATACTATAGTGTCTTGTGGTAAAACATTTTTCACTCTATTTCAGTGTGCTTGAGTTAATCAATAAGGTTAACTACATTTGTCAGGATTAGGGTCAATAAAATTTGTACTTGTTCAATATCAGAAGTAATGTAAGTGCTTGTATTTACTTTTGTCATACTTTGCATCAGCTACTAATTAATTAAACTTCTGCTGAAATTAATAAATAAGTAATAATTAGATACACACATTAAAAAACATAATTCAAAATGAAGCAGATTGCTGTTTCTTGAAAATATAAGTATCCATATAGTATGTCAATTAAGAAAAAAACTGAAATATTCCAAATATGTCCACAATATGTCCAAATATGTCTGCAATATGTCCAAATGTATGCACAATATTACAAATTTCAGACTATTGCATATTTTAGCATATATAGCATTTAGAATCTGTACATTAAAGATGATTATTCTGAAATTGTTGGAATTGTCTACACCAATTTTTGAAAAGAAAATAAGTTGATTTTTTAATGCATTAAACATCTGGATGCTATACCACGAGATTTTTTAAGCTATAATTTATAATAACACTTTCTACAGTCTGGAGAAATGAAAATTACCAAAATTTTTGTTATTCTTCTGCTGTGCTTTTTAGGTACCTTAAAACTGCCTTAAAAATTATTAGTTTTCCATTACCATTTCACTTGTAGCATGTTTTAAAATAAATTTTCCTGTCTTATTTGTAGGAACCCTGAACATCTTCTCCTTTCCTTCATCTGTTGCTTTTGATAATATTTCTATTTTGTGTTTTGGAGAAGTGTTTTTTTTATCAGAGATCTTGGTTTTTTATTAATAGACATCATACTTTTTCTACTACTGAATAGGATACAGAGTGAAAATCTTTTTTAGAACAGAATAAATCATTGTATATATTGTATATTTATTAGGCACTAGAAGAATGGGGAACATTGTTTCTTGAGGGTTGATATCTCCCACAGTTTTATTTCAAGCATGCATTCTTTGAAGGATCGAAACCTATGTAATCATGTCCTAACTACTCCCATTTAGGTTTACTGTTTTAGTTTTTTTTCCTAATGCTAACACTTTCTCTTTAAGTAAGTCTTATGTGTTTTATGGTGTTACTTTCCTCTTAATATCTATGAAGTTTGCTAATATTTACAAGATCTTTGCTTTTTTACTCAATAAATCTATATCATATTATCAGTTTACATTTTCAAACATAAACACAAACATATATGCTAAATGATTCATGAATACAAATACTTTCCCTTCTTGTCTTTTTTAAAGAGTTAAAGAGACTAAATCGTTTCAAATGAATGCACTAACTGTCTGCTTTTCTGAAAGCAAAAGCCAAATGAGTGGTTAAAAATATTGCAAGTTTGAAAATGCAAATGGTGTTATCCAAATATGCAGCCATATGTCCACAAGACACTCATTTTTTGGAAAATTTGTAAAGCTTTGAAGAAAAAATATATTTAGAGATTCATGGCCTTGCTCCCCCCACCCGCTAAATGCAATTAGAAAACAACCACATTAAAATGAAATGTCAATAGTACTAGTAGTGTTGACTTTATTGTATGTTACATATTTTTCTTACAGTAGCACAATTGCTATACTGAATACAAATGCCTTAATATGCTATTAAATTCTATATAAAGATACTTTTTCATAAAGAATTTTATTTTCTAAAAGATATTTTTTCTCAACACCTGAGGAGCTAATAGAAGCTCTTCAGGCTTAGATGCTCACCAAACTTTAACATAAATTAGTTTGTGTAATTTATGCTGCGAAGTTTGCCTAACCTTTAAGCAACTTTGCTCTGCTGATCACAGCATCAGTAACAATAGGGGATATGAGGCCAAATCCAAGTGGTTAAACCCCTAACAGGAAAATATCAATTAATCTTTTTCAATGGAGTTGAAGTATGGGTAATCCTCTCATTAAATAGTTTGAACTTTTCTCCCAGTAAACAAAGGAGGGATAATGAGTGATGTGGTCTGACTTGTTTACATGGAGAATCTTCAAGAGGCTTAGGCTCAGCTTCTCAACACAGGGTTCTTCATAGTCACTTGTCACTAATTGCCCTTTTTAAAGACATTTGTGTCAGTTCAGAAATTCCAAAAAGAAAAAGTTTGCTGGTTTGAAGAATGATAATGAAAAATGCCAGTATTTTTATCTGGTACACATTCATTTCATTGTTTGGAAAATTCATTTCCCAATTCATTAGTTAATGATATTTTATAACTTGTTGGTAACCTTAAAAAGTACTGCATTATGTTTCAGTGATAGCTCAAATATTTTAGGTAAATACAGGTCTTGAAGAAATCCTTCAGGGTAGTTAATTTTGATTTGAAATATGAACAGGAAAAAAGATATTTTCTGGTTTAATTCTTTTACATAAACCCACTGTATTTTCAAAAGTACAAATGTAATTTACCATATCTTTTGTGCTTGCTTGCTTCTCAAACCCAGGCTCAGAAGTCTGGGTTTTGATTTAGCTTTGCCTAAGAATTCACATAGAATCAGCCAAGCGCGTTTAGTTCTCTAATGCCCTTTCATTGTTCCTCCCAAGACACATTCTCCATCAGTAAGCTCAGTTATCTTAGAACAAGATGCAGTGTTTTAGTATGCAGCTATAAGAACCAATTCAGAAACAGTAAGGTTAAGAAATTTCTGTAGGGCTTTGCTGTGACAATTCATAACATCAGAGCCAGGGACCGATCATGCCAGGCACAGAATATAAATGCAACTTTATAATGATTTCCTCTTCAACTGCTTCTGATACTCTTAAAGAAAAAAGTTATGGTACAGGATACCAGAGACCCTAAACCTTTTATGAAACAAAGAGCTTTTATTTCTGCTTTAAAAAAAATTAAATCAAGCAAAGAAATACACTCTGGTCAATATTTTTTTTATTAAATGGAGAACAAAGCTTTTAGTATAGCAAACAAAAAATACATAATTTTGTCTGTGATGAGGATTGCTATGATAAAGGGGAAGTTTGATTCCAAGGAAGTTTCTCCTTTCTTTCCATTTTCATACGCAGAGAATTTGGAGGCCAGCATATTTGCATGTTTCATTTAACAATACCGTGCTAATGAAAATTAAATTACTTGGGGGGAGCCCATGTCATGCTTTCACAGAAGAATGCAGTGGGTGAATTAATAAAAAAGTCCCATCTCCCCGTACTGTAAACCAAATCCTGAATTTGCCTGCTTAGATCAGGAAATTGTTTGTTTCGTTTCCATCTGTTATCTCTATTTGATGAGGGTTTTTGCTGGGGCAATGTTTCTCCAAATACATCTGAGTGTCTCTGACAAGTCATCAAAATCCTGCACATAAAGCAAACTATGTGTAAGTATAAATAGAGAAAAAAAAAAAGGAGCAAAAAAGGAAATATCAATAATATATTCCTTAAAATTATTTATTACCTTCCAGGGAGATGCAGGAAGGGATTTTTGAGGAACAATCCTGGGGACCGAGCTGTTCTAACAGCTCTGGAGATAGCTCTCCTCAACTCTATTTTCAAAGGTGTGTTGGGGCAGTTATTCTTGCAGTTTGACTAATTCTACTGAACTTCTTCGGCAATGTTTAGTATACTGTATCAATAGGTCAGGAGATCTGAACCCTTATATGAATTATAATTTTTTAAATTTCTTCTTTAGTGATGAACCAAAGCTCAGCAGTGTTTCCTCCACTGTCCAGAAACACTGAAACATTTGTCTAGACAATGCAGTTTCCTTGATGGTGTTCTTACTGACAGAAAAGAATAAGCTTACCAGGCATTTAAGTTAAAAAAAAAAAAAAGAGTCACAGCTGTTGTTTACATATAGACAGAAGTAAAATATGGAGGGCACAATTCTTGCTATAAAAGTAAATGTGAATATTCATTATCTGACCAGGCAAATCTTATTGTCTGAAATGTTATGTTTTATGAAAAAAGGTCACAATCTTCTATTTCATGACATTTGGATGACCAACTCTCATCTAAAATAGGCTTCTGCTTCTCTTGTCTACTCCATCTAACCATAAAATTTGTCCTGAATTGTCTTTGAATTTTGCAAGACAAAATATACATTTCCCTGTTACTGCAACAGTAGCAGCCCTGATGGAAAAGATTTTTCTCTTCATCTTCTTCTTCCATACACCTCAATCACAATAGATTGTGGTTATTTGGCCTGTGTTTGAGTGCAAGTTAATTCAGTTGAATGATTAAGAGAAGAGTGTGCATTTCCAGAGAACAGTCCTTGTATTAAGAACAAGGCTGCTTAGACATGAGAATGCAGATCTTCTGCGTTTTGTGACTTTTTACATGTGATGTATATATATATGTTTAAATTTAAGTAGGAATATTTGAATTGTTTTTTAATGAATATCAAATAAAGTTATCTTTGTTATTTAAGTAAAAGGCAGACAGGTTCCCCAATGCCTTGTCTTCATCAACTGTCACATTACCCCCTTGAGCTACTAGTGTAACTTGAAGATCTTTTACAACCAGAAACCATACATACTGTCCTCCTAATATAGTTTTATTCACCTTCTGTTAGTTGGAGTCACTGATACCTGTACTCAACTTAGAGAAAAAAAAAAGTAAAAGAAATAGTATCAGATTCAAGAATCACATTAAAAATAATTGGCCTGAAGGTTGTGGGAGTTGCAGTCTCTGAGGTCATTTTTTGTGTAGCTGGCTAGCTGGGCATTTAGCCTGGAATTTATCTACATATAATCCTCTATAGAAATGAAGAACTAAATATTTACATCACAATGCAGTATCTGATATTTAATAGAAGTCTTAAAATCCTTAAGGACTCAGTCGCAGTGAATTTACTACTGCTTGGTAAATGGCTATGTGCATTCCAGCTATGATTATAGTGCCTGTTGATATGTGTATTCAGTGAAAGAAGTTTAAGTTGAATTACCTCACAACTGACATGAATTAAGATTGCACAGATGGTGTTTTCTTGCATGTATCAATTGATGTGCATTAACTTGTTAAGCTATAGAAACTTAGTTTCTGAGAAGTCTGAAATCTAAAACTCTGGAAGAGGGAAATATTAGCAAATACTTTTGTGGTGGTTACATAGATGTTGTGTACTTAGATTTTTTTAATCCTTGACTAATGCTGATAAAGGCTTAGTGGGATTTTAAAATTAGGCATTATCTTTGCCTGCTTGACATTTAACTTGATAACTGAATAACATCTACCCTGCACTTTAGAACATCTGAGTAGTCATCTAGCTACATAGTTAGACACCTTACATTCTTGGAAACAAGTTCTTAACTGTAGTTATTTTTTTAAACAGAGATATAGCTTTTGATTTTCAGTGTGATTTCTGTTCTAGGTCACTTCAGACCTTTTCAAAATATATCATCTCAGTTGCAGGACATGTTCTTAATGAAACTGCTTATCATAATGACTCTTCTAGGGCTTTACCGTAAAAGCCCGAAAGCAGTATTAGAAGAATTTCATTTGCCTTTTGACTGAAAAAACCTGATGGTTGCCTAAATAAAAGTATGTGACCCCCTCCAAGTTCTCTTAACAACTGCAATTTATTTTATTCAATCTACATTAAAACAAATGTTGAAGTTAATTGTTCTGCTGGAAACTACTCTTCTTTACCTCAGTTTAAAGGAACACACATGGTGAGAGTGAATTTGTACATTAAAGGCGTGCTGATGTAAGAGATGCACAGATGCAAAAAGCTGAAGTCCCTCAGCTGCCCACCAGTACCATTTGTTACACCTTTTTCATCAGCTGTGACACTTATGAATCTTGCACTGACCCAAATCTACTCCCCAGTCTGGCAGAAAACTTTTATGCTTGTTTTGTTGGGTTGGTTTTCTGCCAGGCTGGTGAATTGAATCAGCTCAAAGTAGAGCTTGTAAAATTCAAGGTCCAGCAAAACAGTGAAGAAAGAAGTGAAGGCCAATTTCCCTCTTTTGGCAGCTCTAATGTGTAATTTCACCCTGAATTAGCATAAAGGTATTTATATATTGCAGTACTATTATAGTATGAAAACCTAAAGAGAAAAGAGCTTCTCTGGGCATTACCTTCTTTCTTTTGTATTACATTACATAAAATAAGAATGTATTTCAGCCCTAGAGAAAGGGAAATGATCTTTGCAGGAAGTCTTTTAGAGGATAAGGTTCTTGAGAAAGGTAATTCCTAGCAGAAGAGTGTCCAGTTCTCCGAGAGGATAACTGAATTTTTCTTCTTTCACAGCTATGACAAATCATTTACTATTTGTTCCTTTATTGTTTCTCTTGTAAAATAAGGTCACCAATAGTAAATATACATCAGAGTTATAGTAGACTAATATACTAAATAGAAAACATGTAGGATCCTCAAGTGGAAAGTGCAAGGTAATGAGAGAGTAATGATTGGTATTTGGAGTGATGCAGCATTGTGTTGTAACAGTGGGAAGGGAAGTAGTGAAGGAAGATATGTTCATGGCGCGGTGCTAGTAGGCATTTCTGATCCATGGCCTATTTCATTTATCTTTATTCTGAGAAAACATATAATCTCATTCAATACCATCAGCATGGGAGAAAGTGAATTGTTTAGTTAAACACTTATGTAATTGTAAGATTTCTTCTATTCTGAACTGAAGTAAGTGAATTTCACACCAATTTTACCAGGTAAAAATCTTACAGATGTTTATGGATACTGGAAAACCAGACTAGGAAGGAGAGTGAGTTGTTTCTGCTTGTTCTGCTGGCTATTGGAAAGATTCATAGTTCCCACTTTGTGAAGGTTTGGAAAAAGATCTTAAGCTGCTGTTATGGGAAAGGATCCTTTCCAAATATTCTTTGTGGCCCTAAGTATAACATATGTCTGAAGACAGTGTTCAAAGAATGGATGACTGTGATGCTGAACTGAAACTGTGCAGGATACAGCATTATAAACCCTGTGGGATGATCAGACTGGGAATCAAGAGAATGGAGTTTTGTTCTGAGTTCTGTCTTCCTGGGATTCATAACATGAGAATGAAATTTAAAGTGGGTTGGTCCTCTTGCAAACAAAATGCTACATCATCTGAATCTTTTGGATAACAAGTAAGTCTGATTACTGCTTTACTTGATAAAACCCATTACTGTGTAACACATGATCCAAAGTAGGAGAAGCATATGGCAGCCCATAGTAAGAGGAAGGTATTCTTTATCATCTTCAGCACTAAGGAAGTAAAAATAATAATAAACATCTTGGATATAATGGTTCAAGATATTCTTCATAGTCATTTTTATATGGCTATGATACCCACTTGTTATATAGTGCTGATTGGTACAAGAAATAGATATGTAACTTGTTGTAATGATTTAAAGCAATTTAGGGTTCTGCATAATCAGATGCTGAGAACTTATTTGAAAAATTACAGTGGGAACTAAGGAAGAGAACACTGAAAAACCTTTCATCTTGTACCAAAAGGAGAGTTTTGTCTTCCTATCAGGTCTCTTAGTATGTCCCAGCTCCAGTCAGCCTGTGCTTCAGACTTAAAACAGTAGAAAATGGGATGGTAAGGAGAATCCAGTACATTGTAAATATAGTCAGTGAGAACATTTGATTGTAAAGTATTGCTGGGATGTATGTAGGCAACCTGGTTGGCTTTCCTAGTTCCTAAAAGCCTCTTCGTTTGCATCCTCTTCATTTGTTAGAAGGAAGAAAAAAACAGCTATATTTGTACTTTTTAACAATCTAGAAATGTAGAGCTTCTTGTATGTTTGCAGTGTTTGGCTATTACATTAGAGATGCCATAATCACACTCACCTAAATACATACTGATCTAATGTATTAATCATTTTTGGAGTTTGCACTTTCACCCACCCCATTATAAACTTGTTTATTCCCATGTACTAAGCCATTGAACTGATTCTTATGAAAATCTAAACACAGTATCTGGAGATAGATATGTATTTAAAAATATGGACCTTTTGAAATGCTCAATAAAAATTTATCTTAATTATATTTGACTTGAGGGCAATGCAAAATATAGGTGCTGCGTTCACATTAAATGTATTTATGTATTCCTATATAGTCATTAAAGTTCAATATTCCTCATAAGCATTTTGTCTCATAAGAATTTTGTCTTAGAAAGGCACGTAAGTACACCCCAGATTTGTCCCTCTTTTTTTTTTGAACCCCCAGTGTGTTTTCCCCATCACAGACTATGAAAGCTGTGCCAAATTTTAAATTTTTAAGTAATTCTTCATACTTATCCAAGCTCCGTATCCACAGGAGTTTGTCAAGATCAGTTCAATGATTTACATGACCCTTTTTCTCTATTCATTATTGTAGAGTGGCCACACCTATGTGATGTTAGTTTGCCAGATTTTCCAAATCTTCCTTGGCCCCTAAACTATTGGTGTAGGAGATGTTAGTCAAATGAGATAGGAATTCAACTCTTTTCAAGAAACTTTTTCTAGCTCAGTGACTACTAATTTCCCCTTTTTCTTTTGACAGAAAAAGTTCAGTTTCATCTAAAATTATCAGCAAGGGACCACATAGATTAAAGATGATTTCAAGGGACTACAGGCTGGCTTTCTATCATTTTGAATTCATTTCTGTGTGAACAAAGCCTCAGGTAAACCTTGTTTATGAAAACCAAATGAACTCAATCCTAGAATGTTCATTCCACCCTAGTAATTAGAGCTGCTGATTAACACCTCACGTTCACAGCACTTGCATAAACATAAACCTAAGCAACAGCAACAGAAAGTGTCATTAGGACAATCTTAAGAACAAGAAACCTGTCACCTGCTGCTGACACTGAAGTTTGTTGATTGAGCTGAAATATGTTGCTGGCATATAATACTGCAAAGTAACAGGCAGAGATCTCTACCTCTCTGCAGCAGAGGTGAAATTATAAGTCACTGAGGGACTAGGGAGGAACAGTAAAAGGGATTCTGAATTTGGGCCTGATTTTGCCCTACATAGCCTCTGTTCTTGCACATCTTCACTTTGAAGTAATGAAGTGTGAATGGATGACATTTTGTGAACTGCCTTTTGCCATTACTACTGAAAGCTCTCACTAGGAAAAAAGACAGAAAATGATATATCTTGCCTTGTGCTTGATTATCTTTTCTCATACTACGAGCTAGTCCTCTACTAGAAGTGGGAGCATTGTAAAATCAGATCCTTAACTGTGTCCTCCTCAACATAGTAACAGAGAATAGGTAGCTACATGTGTTGATGAACAGTGAATGTTTCAGTAACCATAAAATGGATGGAGGATAGGCAAAAGACAACTCACTAAATTTGTTTGGGCTTTGTTTGGTAAAAATATGCCAGGGATTGCAAGGAGAGAGCTTATGCAACTGAGATCTTCCTTTGGTGATAAAAAAAAATACTTTTGGTATGTTTTGCTGAGTCAAACAAGGCACAGCACTGGAATAAGAAACCTAGAATTGACTTTATTAAGATGGTTAGAAGGATACCTCACAGTTGTCCTATCCTGCATAGGTTTTTGAGAAAAGTAGAAGTTATCTAGATAAAATGAGAGGAAAAAAAGAAAAAAAAAGGAAAATAGCAGCGATTTGTTTGATTGTCCAAGATGCATCCTCATTATACCCAAGTTGAGAATGTTTTCATCACAAGCATTGAAAGATGGCTTAAGGTAAGAAAAATGTGTATAGCTGGAGCTGAGAAACTAGATGAACACACAACATTGATCTCTGTGGCTGATTCCAGCATAGACTGGCAGATTGTATAGATGTTAAGTGATACCATCCATTTTCCAATATAATCAGAGACATGTTAGGGTAAATAGCTCATTGTAATTTATCATAAATAGGGGGGAAGAGGATGGATAGGACATGATTAAGGAGAATGAGGAAGAGACTCATTGGTGTCAGTTGAGTTTTCTCTATGTTTCCCAAATTCACTTCTAAGATCTTCTTAGGCTTTGTTTCATTTAATTTTTCATATTTTCATAGGGGAATGACTCATATTTGAATCTGTATTTTTATTTCTGCTTATTTAAGAACATTGTAAATACCTTAAGATAATGGTACTCCATGGGTTACCATGCTAGCTGCCCATTGCTAGAAAACCAGTTAATTAGGGTGGGAATTTCACCGGTAGAGGGCAGGACCTATTTACTATTCCTAGTTTTCTTGTATTTATAATTTTTAAGGTAAAATATGGTACAAATGAGAGCTGAATTTAATTTGTGAAATACAAGAGCAGAACAACAAATGGGTTGTGTATATAGTTAACTCTGAATTATTGGCCACGATATATCCACATTAATGAAAAGTCATAACAAAATCTACATTTTAATTTTAATTCAAGATTATTCACGTTCTAATTAAAAGCAAGACTGAATTTTTTCGTCATCAGAAATGAGGTCACTGCTGAAGTAGCATGTACATGTTTTTTTTCTGTTCAAGGATTTCAAAGTATATTATAAAAAATGAAGACTCACTATAATCATAGGACATTTATTATTATACCCACCTTTAAAGTAGTTAAATAAAAAGAAGAACATATTTACTCAAGGGCAGACAACAAATGGATGATAGAGATGAAAACAGGATTCAGGAGTTCCAGTGGTTAATCTTGCAAACACCTAGTTAGTATTCTTCCCAAATTTTTAAGGTATGGTTTGAAGGATGTTTTTAAGATATAGAGTCTTAAATTACACCTTTTAACGTTGTCTGTTTTGGAGGTTGATATAAGAATGTATTTAACTATTTGACTATTTATTTTTTAAAAAGTCTCTTGTATTCTTACTTGTTCAAAAACCTTAACTAAAATCTTTCACCAGATTTACTATCTCAGTATTAATCTAGAAGCTGAGACAACTCCAGTCAACAAGGGCAGTTGCACTATAGTATGGGCAAATATTATGGAAACAGGTGTATTAGAGAAGGAAAGTGTAGAACTGCGAGAACTTCCAAGAAGACAGAATGTTATGGAAAATAATACTGTTAAATATACATAAGGTTTACTCTTAGCGTATGCTGTTTATATATAATGCCTAATAAACATATTTCACTAAAATTTAATATGTCCCTGTGGTATAATTACATAAAACAGATGTGTATTCAATCTAGCAGAAAAGAAAGAAAAGAATGAAACAAAGAAGGAAAAAATTTCACAGAGCTTAGCACAAACTAACTCTATTTCTGACTTGTAAGATATAATTTTGTTTTGCAAGCTTCTTGAATGTTACCAGATAAATTTTACTTCTTTAAGTGCATCTGCTTTTGCACAATGAAGTGCATTTTGATGGATCTTCTGACAGAGGGGGAAAAATGAATGTACTTCTTTACCCATAGAGCCTCTTCCAAACCATATCTGAAATAGTAGTGAACATGTTGCTCCAATAATATTGACTCAATCAGATCATATGGTGAAACATTTCCAGACATATTGATAAATTCATTGATTCTTCCCATTCTTTTGGTCACTGGGCTATAGAAAAAGGGATCACTAGTCATTTGACCTTCATTGTGTATTAAATAAACACCAGATGGTAAGGATTCATTCAGTAAATCTATTCTTTCTTCTTCATAGTCATGTTCACACTGTTGCTTCCCACTGAGTCTTTATCTTTATTTGTCATGGTGCCAAAGCTGCCTCTATAGTACCTTTCATGCATCACAGCTCTCAAATCTTGTCCCATTAGTTTCATTTTGTTTCTATCATAAATAATCTACTACTTTCTCATACGCTCTTTCATTACCTAATAATGTTCAGTCTTTGTACAAAAGGGTAAAGTATTAAAAGGTTAGTGAGTACAGTTTGCCCATTAGTATATAGTCTGTGTGACACTTTATTAGAGAAAAATGTAAGCTACAAGTAATAATTATGCATTCTATGAAATATCCATACTTTCAATAACAGGTTTGTTTTTTTGTTTGTTTGAATTACCCTTCTATTTTAAACATGTTGCTATCTAGAAGCTGATAACAGGAAACTTCACCTAGAAAGAGTTAGGTGCCTGGAATTTAGTCATTTTGACTATCTGTCCATTGGTCCCTTTTTTTCTGAAAAATATGAGTTTAAGGAGGATTTACAACATCATAGTTAAGGCCTATTTGGATCTAGATTTAGATTTCTAAATGAACCAGAGTTGAAAATCAGGATTTTGGTTCTGAACCATTATTAGTTCAAATAGGTGAAAAAAACATAGCACTATAATTCAACCTTGTACATAGAAGTGTAGTATGTACTTCTGTGAAAAAAGATGCACATCATTTTTTTTCTCCCTCACTATACTCAAGCATAGTAGGACATCATCATGAGTTATCATTTCTCAGATATGTTACTGACTGAAAAAAGACTCCATCCAAATGCCTAATAGAAAATATTTAGTATTGGAATTACATTACTAGTAAAAAGAGAATACAGTCAAAATTTGGTGGTTATTTAAAGTGTAATGTCATTGTCTTTGTATACAGACCATGGCCTTTGAAATAATCTTGTGCTGTGAGCTGCAAAGTTCACCAGCCTTTTAGGAGTTCAGTGTTTTTTGGTGTTTTTTGTCTGGTGTGGTTTTTATTTATTTTTTTTTTTTTTTTTTTAGATTTAGGCATTGCAGTGCAGGTATACTGGAAAGGAGAGAAATTATAAGGAAAAACCTCCGACTCAGTGGCTTTCTGATAGTAATCAACAAACAAGAGACTGTTTTAATTCCCCTGAGCACAAAGAAACACTAATGCTGCCAAGAGTTTTGATGCTTCCTGGATCTCAGAGTGTATTCTGTTAATCTGCAGATAGCATATCTTGTTCCAAATAAATAGTAAAGGCAGTAAATATTCCCCTGTCCCATTACTAACACATCTTTTGGCATTAGGAAGCACATGCTGAGTCCCATATTAATGTTTGCTCCCTATATCTGAAACAAAAAAACAATGTCTGAATTGAGAAAAGAGGGGACTGTTTGTGGGGGGTTGTCTACCTGTCTATTCTTATGTTCCCCTTGGTACTGCAGGAGTCTGAGGATACTAAAAGAGAGAGAGGGATAAATGGTTGTACAGATCATGCTACCTTATTGCCAAGGTGACACCACTGTGCAATCATTCATTGTCACACACTCAGTGACTGTGACTGCTCAGTTCAGCTGGAGCAGGCAGTGCCTAAAGCCCTGTGCACAGCCAGTCGAAGCAGATAAGTTGTGGAGAACAATTAAGTTCAAAATGCATTTCTTAATCATGATTCATTACTCTATTGTCACTACAGAAGCTTGGAATACTTTCTGGATTAATCTAAAGAAGCAGCCACTTTTCGAGGGTGAATGAACTGTTTTAAATACATATGTCTTTGTTCATGACCTGCAAAAATGTTTTGCTAATGAAGTAATAGCTTTGGCTTTAAACTTGACTAGAAAAAAAGTTCAACTTAAAAACATAAATCTTTAATGCTTGCTACCTTCTTGTGTCCACATTTTCAAGTATTACTTCCCAGGAAGAACTTTTTAACTCAGCGTATATTGCAAAGAACAGAAATTCAACATTGAACCAAATGAAACAGAATACATTGAAAGACAGTGTCATTGCTGTTCTGCATTGCTTAGTGTTTGTGTTTCTTTTGAAAATGTGACTGGAGAGACCCATTGGTTTTGTTCTTTCCCTGGCTCCAATACAGACGTAGCAATGCAGCAGTTGTTTATAGGTATCCTCTGTGATGATTACTAGTTATCATCTTTTTAGTCCTAGGGGGATTTTAGTGATTTTCCTTACATTTTATTTTCATTTTATTTTTGAGTTGCTAACAAAATGGCCAATTCATCCTATGAACAGTCTCTTCTGGATGACATTTAAATTAAGCACCTGACTCAAATGCAACATAAAATTCATAATTCCATTTATCTTCTTGTAGTAACAATAATTGGAAATGGTATTACTTGGTATTATAACAGTATATAATATAATGTTATTACTTGGTCAAGGTTATTTTGTGTCCTTAGGCTTCAAAGCAAAAATATTTGGTGGAGGAGGAATGATGTCACTTTAAACCTGCTATATAGCTCTAAGAGCTGAAAAAGGCAGTGTAACCCCCTCATGCATAAATATATCACCTTAAGTTTATATTTCACTACTTTTAAAAAGTACTGAAGAATATGCCACAATATGTCTTGTTCTAGCAGCTGAAAAATTATGCTATGACTAAAATGACATCATTCTGCCTCCCACAGAATGTTTTGGCTCTGAGAGCTCAAGGAGCAGATGAAATTAACATAAAATGTCACTGTCATACAGAAAGGAAGAAAAAATATTAACATCTTCTGCATTTGTTTCACAGATCTGGGTAGGAGGTCACCATAAAGCATGTCACAAGAACTTTGAGGATGAAATAGAGCCTTTTGCTGAAGACCAATACAACCAGCATTGTTGAAATTTTCAAATTAGGGCTTACTGTAAATTGAGATGGTCTGTAGGATTTGTGTTTCTTCTGTCCACTATGGGTTGCTCCATAGGACTCTTTCATTTATCTTTATATTAACATTAGCCAATTTTTAAATTGTTCCAAAATTCAATTTAGAATGATCAGTGGCATTCTAAAACTAGATAATGAACCTAGTTCACGCACTTCAATATTTTTTTATTTGTACAGCTGTATCTCAGAATCTTATACAAAAATTATCTTCCCATTGTAGTAAACTATTCTGTCGTCAAATAGTAAGATATTCTCTGCCTTAAAGAGTTTAAAACCCAGATATCAAAAAAGATGTGTTAGGTTGGAAAGAAAGCCAGACAGCAACCAGGAGGGTGGGAGGGCAAAGTAACAAACTGAACAAAGCTTACCAAAAACAGATTGAGGTCTCAGCTTACAATATTTAACTAGTGTGAAATAGAAATGTTTCTGTGGCTATCACAGAAGACTTGTGATTAAAGAGTCAATGCCCCTTTTCTTTTAAATTTTAACAGAATTTCCTATGAATAAAGTCGATGTGTGCAAATCTAGAGGCTGTTTAACATCAAGTAAAGGGTGGTCTAGGTGTTGAGAGAGAACTTAGTAAGCAGGAAGGCATAACATGGATATCAAAAGATCTGTTTTGATCATGCTAATTTAAAGTGCCAGCTACACAGTCGTGAGAGATCAAGAAGGTAGGTCACAATGCTGAATGTGGGTAGGTGTTTAGTCAACAGCTAGGATTGTGAGATCCTGACATAAGGAGCGAGGTGCAAAGAGTGAAAAATTACTGATCGAGGGCAGAGTAGTAGGAGAAATATACTGAAAGAGGGAGACTGGAATGGGAGGAGGCATCAAATAATGTTTCTGAAGGAATAATGAGAAATGAGAAGAGAATAACAAGTGAAAGAAGACAGCGATAGACAAAATTTTTGATATCTTTTAAAATAACACAGCACATAAGATAAGGCAGAACTTCTGTGTTATACCCAGAAAAAAAGGCCTAACAGGGTGGTGCAGATGACAGTAATCAGGGAATTCTTGACAGTGTGGTTCTCACTATATTTTACTGGAAGAAGATAAGACTGGAAGAAACAATATTAGCCACTGAGTCCAATATAATGTTGACTTGATTTGGTTTTCTTGGATGTTTTACCTGCTGTTTATAGAGAATTAGAGTCACTACCAAAACAAAGAAATACAAATGAGACTTCTTATCTGTAATTTACTTTATTGATAATTATTGTAGGATGATTGAAGATACAGAAAATGCAACACAAATAGAAGATATTTCTTTGATAATCAACTCTAGCCTAAAAGTCAAAATTATTAGAAAATGTCATATTTCACATCCTTGGTACAAACTTCCTTCCTTATTGATTTTACTCATTAGTGATCAAGATAAGTATTTCCAATGTAGCTTCTAACTTTTTTTCCCTACTACTATTAAGGGGAGCTAGGCTTGTTTATGGAAGCAAATAACTGAAACTGTGTTGGCATCCAAATTCACAAGATGTGTATGTTGCTGACCAAATGCAACACGTGTATATAGAGAAGTTTCATTGCTTGTTTAAGTCCTTCTGCAACAGAGGCAGAAAAAGAATTAGAAAAAAGAGGAGAGCAGAGTCAAAATTCCCACTCCCCCTGCCCCACACACAACCTCCAGTATATGAAGAAATTAAAAGTCAAAGTGAAGGTTTGAGGGTTTGGCCAGGAAGGTCACTCGAGTGAGCAAATTCAATGGCATGAAAACAGTGTTTTGACCTTCCAACATGAATTTACTTGACATATATATTATGCCTAATAATAGAGGATGAGTAAAAAATAGATAAAAGATGTCACTGAGAAGAAGAGCAGTATGATTTATTCAGGTATGCATAATGTACAGGGAATTTCAGACACTTACTGAGGGTTAAGTACACGGTAACAAAGCTGAAATCTTGTGGGTGGAAGCCAAAGTTTGAGTCTCAAGAATCTGGTGGAAATCACAGTTACACTGAAGAACTATATGACAAAGCTAATGAAGAGAAGAGAGAATAAAGAGAAACTGGGCTTTGCAAGAGGAGGTTGACCCAGCAACTGATTCCTAAAATTGCTCATAATCCTTACCCCCTGCCAAAAAAAGTCCTAATGCATATTCTCTTGTAGCATAAGTGAGTGGTGTCTTGTGACTGCAGCTGAGAAAATACTGATCTTTCCTAGCTGTTGATTTATAGCAAAATTGAAGGATCTATGCAAACCCAGGGTATGGAGGAGTAGCTAAAGAACATTTATCACAACTTGAGCCTGTAGATCTTCTATCTAAGTTGCAATAGCTTGTGGAGTAAACAGACGGAGAGGTACGATGATAACCCTATCATTCCTAGATTACTATGGTAACACTCTAGATTAGGTTGATATTTTGTGGTTGAATATGCAATTTAAATGCAATATGGTGATATCTTCCAAGATATTAATTATGATGTTTGGCATCTACTGAGTATTTAAAACACTGCTTTTACTGAAGACAGCATCTGAAGTACACAATTTAATTGTTGGGATATCACTGCCTGAAGATGGTGATGTTTAACTAAGAGGTGAGGAGTACACTGTGTCCAGAAAAAGCTCCCTGTTTGAATTTCAGCTGCCAGTATCACATTACCAAGGGCCATGCAGCAACAAGACAGTTTCTCAGCTCATCCAGTGGCACACTCATGCTGCATGTGATTTCTCAGGAACAGATATTTTAATATTTCCTATTTTGCATTGTACTGTGATAAAATATTTCTACGAGGAGAAAATTGGGAAGCAAATATGGAACTATATAGACTTTCAGAGACCACTTGCAGGTAGTTTTGAAAAGTTTTGGCTGTGAACAAATGAGGAGGATGGAGCATTTCTCCAGAGCAATGCACTTTAGTGCACCTTAGCATGTATGTTGGTCTTTGAAATATCAATTCCTCTGATATACTAGTGTAATAAATTTTCTGAAAACTGAAAAAAATAATAGAAAAGAGAATATTTAGCTGTAGAAGGGTAAAATCTGTCTTTAAAGACTTGGCAAATTTCTATTTCCATTATTAACCTACTCCAACACAATTCCTATTTACAAATATGCATACATCATTCAGGCATGTACAGCTGGCCAGATCCCGAGTTCCTTCATGCAAAAAGTTCATTACTTTTAATCAGCTAAAGAAGAAGGATCAGCTAAAGAAGAAGGATCTCACATTCAGAATGTGAGAGACCAGAGTCTGATTTACTTGGTTTATATAGTACTAAAAGTAATATTAAGCATCTTGATCTTCTAGTGGAGTTTTGTATCACATTTCAAATTGAAATGGTTTAAGCTTTTACTATCTGCTGTCCTCGGTCTGACATATGAAATAATTGAATTCAATACAACATTGTGAGACTCAGGGAGCTTAATTCTCCAGGTTTAGAACAAAACGAAAAAAAAATGGTTTTGTATGTCAAAACATACATATATGGTCAAATTATACATTGCTGTCCAGCAAACAGCAAGTTTTGATCAAGGAAAGTCTTCAGAGTCCGGGTCCACATTTATCTTTGAATATTGTAAATGCTTTCTAAATAGGTAGATATATACATGCACACAGACTTCCAATCTGTATTGTAAGCATTTAATATAAAACTATTCCACTTTGTCTTTATGCATAAGTGCCAGGTTTTAGAATTACAGCTTCATTCAGAATCAAATAAAATTAACAAAAGGCTTGTTTAAGTTCCCATTCTTAGCTTCTTATTCAGATGCTTGTATATTTTACATATACTATAATATAGACCTATATTCTAAGTGTTAGTAACTCTCTTATGTGATTTGTCTCACAGCCAGATTTGTCTTAGTACCATTACAGTTGAAAGAACAGCATTAAGGAAGCCTTTCTTTTCAATTCCTGATTGTGATTGCTAGCATATCAAATTTATTCCCTTGTAATCCAGATCATTTTCCAGAAGCTTTGAGAACTGTATGTAGTAGTTTGTTAGAGAGCTCCCAGAAACCCTATACTGACAGACCAAAAAGCCCTTCGACTGTCACTTTATGTCATTAACAATTTCTAAAACCATTACAGATGGGATGGACTGATTAGAACTGAGGAGGGAGGATCTTTTTCCCAGCCAGAAATATCCCCTGAGACTTTTTCTGTATGTGAAGTTTCTAATGATTAATGGGAGAAAATAGGACCGCCTGCCCCACAGTTGCCACACAATTTATTTAGGAAAGAGGTTATTTATATTTGGTGATCTGCTTGCATTGGATGTCTTCAGAAGTTAAATATTAACTGGATAATTTTCTAACAGAGCTAGCTAAATAAAAAAAGAAGCTCAACACTGTAATTGCTCAGTTTTTTCCTTACTTCTCAATATTCACTTTTTAGTAGCTTCACTGTAATTTGTATAAATGGTGCTAAAAGACTAAAATGTTTATCTTCTCCCCCCACACCTCCCTTCCATTCTGATGTTTTATTTCTGTAAATGAAAGCTACAGCTGGAATATTGTTTTACTACAAATCTCACACCAGCACTGTCGGTTGTGATGTGACACCAGAGATTCTTATCTGTAGGCTGGGTTGGAAATATTAAACATTCTCACATTGTGCAAAGTGTTGAGGATGAACAGCAGTGCAGTGAGGTGCATCCAACACTTCTGTGCTTCCCACCTGATCCTTGAAATATGACTCCTTTAAAAGGCTAATATTTGCTTTATATAGAAGTGACAATATTCAAGCACTAACATGTACTGGAAATATTGCTGAATTCTATGTTCCTCTAAGTTCTTTTCAGAAAAGACAATTTGGGGGAGGGGGGAAGAAAGAAGGAAGATCATTCAAACAAAAAGTAGGAAAATGTATTATTTCTACCAAAAGTATCTGCAGTGCTTTTATGAGAGGAGAATTTCTAGTTAACCCAAGTGATTAGCTTTTTTGAGCTGACATAATATTTTACCACCTTTAAAAATAAGGAACTAAAAAGGGAAGCAAAAATACATTTCTGAATGGCTGATTTTATTTTTTTATCTGACAAATATTGTTGTATTCACAGTGTCTTCATTTTCATGATAATTATTAAAATGAAAACGCTAACAGCGCCATGGATTCAAGACTAACCTAACCACTTGAATAATAAATCTGCACTGCTTTTATGGTAACGTCAGCATGAGGTGTAGAAAGGGAGTGACAGTAAACTAGTGTTTGTGCTATAATTACATATACTTAAAATGCATGAACTAAAGTTAGCTCACTAGTCTAATTCTACTGAGTAACTGTATACCACATCACATGAATCAGATCTTACAAGGCAAAAGGTCCACAGTAGTGTGAGTGTCATGGACATGGAAGTCTGACAAAACACCTAGATGATCTACAAACGCCTGATACAGATGAGATGATTTATTTCATTATGTGCTATAACAAGGTGGTTCAGAAAGAGGCTATAGGGACGAGAGAGACATAAGAATCAGTCCAGAAGTACCCTAGCTTTCTTTATAATACTGCTAGGAAGTAGATGCCTGAAGGGGAATAATGAAGACTGAGTAAGAAGAAGAACAGCATCCCAATTACAGTCTGGTGGGGATGTGTAATTTTATTGCTGCAAAAACAATCAATGAAATTAAAGTTTTCTCCAGTGTTTCCTTCATTTTTTTTGTGGTTTTTTCTTCTGAATTTTTTTTCATTCTCTGTTTGTATGGTTTACAAGACCTGGTAAAGACAAGAACTACAGAATTACGTCACAGTAACATATCTCTCCTGTTATACATATTCTAGCATTGCTATCTCACCCAAAATATCCAAATAATAACACAGTACCTTCAAACCTGGATCACCTGGGAACTTCTAGGAATACAAAGAAAATAAGTCTAATGCTATATCCAGCATGAAAAGTCTTCTATCAGAATTTTTCCTTCTATGTGAGATACAATTATATATGTGCAAGTATATGTAATGATTATAGTTTCCAAGGCTGTGGCATTGGTGGATGTAACAACCTGATAAGTAACTAGTTCCAAGCAACTAAAGTCAAACAGGACATGAACTTGAAAGGGAAAAAAATCTTTCTAAGTTATAATGAAGATTAGAAGTCTACACAAAAATTGTTTGTTCTAAGTTATATTGCAATGTAATTTCAAGGAGAATAAATACTAGACATGAAAACTGAGAGTCCAAAACACAACATAATTTGAAGTTTGCATTCTCTGTTTCCTAAGTCAGTCTTGTAAAAACCCAGTCACTTGCTAATTTTGGGCACACCTTTTCTTTTCATAATTAATGTTGTCATGGCAATGGGAAATTTTTATTTTTGGAGTGCTGAGCAGCCATGCTCAAGTTTAAATCAGTGGGAAGAGCAGGTGCTCAGCACCTTTGAAAACAAAGTTTAGTGGACAATAGAATTTATAGTCAATGTTTTTGATGATGTAAATTTGAGCTTAGCAAATGCAGATGCTTGTTCCAGGTAAAAACTTATTCCTCATTTAGTGACTTCATCATCCCCTGAGATTCACCATTCTGTATCACAAATCTCATTCTGATTAATGTTTCTGGGTGGGTGGAAGGGTTCGATTTGTACTTCACACTAATATCAATACTGCGGCTTGAACATGCTTTTGTCAGCTTAATAGTTTTGTTTTTATAAACAGTTGGTACCATAATACTACAATTGGTCCTGCTGAATTTGTCCATGTAAATTGGGAATACTTCAAGCATTTTGAACAGTGAAGTAAAAGAAAGCTGCAAAAGTAGATTTTCTCAATTAGGTCTTTTCTAACCTTAGGAAAAGTAATGTCTTAAAAATAATTTTTAAAATTATTATACAGTCAAGTTCTGTCTTCTAATTTAACTTCGGAAATATACCTTTCAAAGAGGTATTTATTGTATGTACTCATTAATGTATATAGAAGAGCTATCAAAGACAACAAAAGGAATATATATGGTAAGTTAGTCTTTTGATATTGTCACAAATCCATGCCTGTTGTTCTGTTACAAACATGTGAGAATGTTTCAAGAAAAATGGTTGAAACTTATAAATTAAAGGTTCTTCAATATTGCATCTGGCTGTAACATCTAATTAACATTTTAAAGGCTACAGTTTAATTTAAATGAATGGCAGGCCTTTGACTGCACAAGACAGCTCATGAACATGATTACAACAAAGTAATTTCCCTTTGTCAGGTACAGACTTTCAGTAATAGTGTTCTCTTAGCTTAATAAAGTTAAGCACCACTTACAATCGGCACTTCATTTTGCTTCTTTCTATTATATAGAATGGTGGTTGTTCAGTTCTTATAGCAGCCATCTGCGTAGGTGTTCATTTGTACTCTCCTGCTGTGTGGGTACTCTGTCTAATTCCCAAGCTTCTAGCTTTATAATAGTTTCACAAAATGCTGTTTGAATTTTTATAAGCTAGTTTTCATTATCATTAGTTGAATGTTCCAAAGCTTTATACTGCCCAATATGGTTCTATTTTGACTCATGTTTGTATGCATTGATAATGTCTCTGGGCTGTAATATTAGTGTTACAATATCCACTGGAAAAACTTGTTGTATAAGTAAGTTGAAATTTATAACGTTATAATTTATTCTATAATCTTCCCTTTCCCCCCCAAATTAAATAAAATTATAGATATATTTCAAAATCATGATATAGTTTTCATTTAAAAGTTTGATTCCTTTTCAATGCAGCTGCAAAATTGGTGCAGGTTAAAGATATCCTAATGGGTAATGTGTAATCTAATAAATTGGAACATTCTGATACTGGTTTGTCACTATCTAAGACCCCTTATTGCTGTTAGTTCCTGTAGTTCTGCCTCAGACAAAAGGGAAGGATGTGACAGAATGGTATTCTGTCATTTTTTCTGTATTACTTTGCCCTCCTCTCTTAAGTGAATTCAGCCTTTATTACCCCTTTGCTTAGAGCCTGTTAGAGCATTCCACAATAGAAGGTCTCCCTTGTGTTCTTCAAACATGTCTTGCGTTCCCTTGGAGAGGCATATTTGGAAGAGCAATTAAGCATTGTTGTTTGCAGAAGAAAGCAAGACATCTACTAGTATTCTGTACTTACATGAGGCCCTCCTTCTTAGGATCCCAGAATGCTTTAGAAGTATTCATTAAATTTATAGCACTAACTGAAGCATGCACTTTGCACATGTATATTATAGTTATGGTGTGGATGATTAAACAGTCCTGCAAAGAAAAAATGAAAATTACTTGTTATGTGATTTTTTTTAAAAAACAAGTATGTGGCAGAAATAGAGTGCAGCTATCATGGTTCTCAATATTTCTCTGTAGTTTAAAATCCATAGGCATTTGGAAGAAGAAATCATATTTTGCCTGAGTTATTTACTGTTGAGGGAATAGTTGTTTCAAAATGTATTACTGTTCAGTATAGCCTTTTAAAACTTCTATTTGAAATACATACAAAATCAAGAAAAATCAGCATTAAATCACTGTTTTCCTCAATGAATATAGACTAGATGTAGCCATCTATCTAATTTAGCTTTCCCACCCCATATTAATGGAGTGATTATAAAATAAGTCATCCCTAAACGGGGGTAAAAAATACATTCTTAGATATTCAGGAAATTATTTTTTAATTTTGCAGTTTTTATAATTTAAATTATTGATTAAATATTTATCAAGTTTTTATACTCTAAAGCTTTGCAACTGTCATGGTTTAACCTGGCAGGCAGCTAAACACCGCACAGCCATTCGCTCACTCCTCCCAAGTTGGATGGGGGAGAGAATCAGGAAAAAGGTAAAACTTGTGGGTTGGGATAAAGACAGTTTAATAGGATAGAAAAGGAATGGAAAATAGTAATAATGATAAAAGAATATACAAAACAAGTGATGCACAATGCAATTGCTCACCACCTGCTGACCAATGCCCAGCCAGTTCCCAAGCAGCAGCTGTGCCACCCCGGCAAACTCCCCCCAGTTTTGTTCAGCATGATGTTATATGGGATAGAATATCCCTTTGGCCAGTTCAGGTCAGCTGTCCTGGCTGTGTCCCCTCCCAGCTTCTTGTGCACCTCCAGCCTCCTCGCTGGCAGGGCAGTATGAGAAGCTGAAAAGTCCTTGACTTTGTGTAAGCACTGCTCAGCAACAACTAAAACATCAGTGTGTTATCAATGTTATTCTCATCCTAAATCCAAAACACAGCACTATACCAGCTACTAGGAAGAAAATTAACTCTACCTCAGCCAAAACCAGGACAAAAGTACATGTAGCTTGAAATTATTTTTTTTAATAAAATGACAAAGAACTATACAATAAGCTTCTAAGTACTTGTCAGAAATGTTTTGAAACAATAATCTAAATTCTTAGATGTCTTGTTATTTGTCAATCATATCTCAGGAAAACTTTTCCTATTTTGCAGTGCAAGAAACTTGTACTTTCAGTAGATTCACAATATCATCCTTAAAACTGAAGATAATATTGCTAAGAGCATAGAAAAAGTTCCTTTGTCAGATGGGATAATAGATAAGACTGCGAAATCTGTTGGAGTTTGGGTATGAGTTTCAGTCATGAATGCTGCAACTTAGCTGAGAAATCATTTTATCAATCACTGTGTACTGTGCATCTGAAAAACTAATGGAAACAAGAAATACAGTTGTCTGGGTGAATCTGAGTGGAAACAATAATCCTTCGTCTCTGCTTGCTCTCAAGAGTTATTACTTCACTCTATGACCATAGCATAAATTCTGTTGATCAGGAATTCCTATATGCCTTGATGATGCATATCAATTACTGTTAGAGAATGGTGCATAATTTTTTTCACATTTTCAGAACATTAAAATTGCTTTGCCTTAAAATCCATGCTAGAAATCCCAATTCAATTAGGTCAAGGAGAGTTCTCTTATTTTTCACTGCAGCCAAAATTTCACTTTCTGTTCTTCATTTAAATATCTGAACATCAGGGAATCCTTAAGTTTGTGTCTGACAATAGGCACTATGTAGTTTGTTCTGAGGTAAGGTGTTCTTTTAAGATTAGATCTTCAATGGTCTGTTTTTCTTAAAGTACAAAGTATTGTATTTCTGTAAATCAGCCTGAAAGTGCGAGATTTTTTTTAACTCTAGTTCTGGATTCAGTACATGCTCACTAATCTAAAAAGCCCTGCATGAGCCTGAGCCTAATTAATTCAACGATCTGCAAACTCCATGATTCTTATCATGGCAACAGCAACAGACGATGCTTCTTAAATTTACATCCTCTAGAGTGCACTTAATAGGATCAGAGCAGTCACAGAGAAGAATACTCAGTTATGGAATTTGTTTCTACAGTAATCGAATTGAGTATGATTCTTTCCATTTGCAGACACCCGCAGTCAGAAAAAGAATATTTTCTTACTGAGCATTAGATTTGTCCTGAAATGTGTACAAAATGATCATACAAATAAGAAGACCTCAAGGAGGAGGAACCATAGTTTTACTGCTGTTATGACTGGGGTTTTGCACAAGACAATTTATGTAAATAGCTCCAGGAAGAAAGATAGGCATTTTGAAAATACATGTGGAAATATATATTATAGCAATCTGAGTGCCTTGAGATAAAGTGAAAAACTCAGGATTCTTTGTGAGCTATTTTATGATTCAATTGAATTTCTGTTTGAGTTCTAATTAATTCTTAAGCTTTAGTTCCTAATAAGAAAGCAAGTTACGCTTTTTATTTATTTTTTCAGTGTTAGCTGAAAAGGACTAGGACTGCATCCAAATTTTTAAAGTACCAATGAACCAAATATACTTTTTTATCTTACAATCTACTCACAAAAAGTGCAGATGGCACCACCAATAAATGACTGTCACGGACCAAGATCTTTTCTATGCAAATGACTAATGCATCACTACAATTCTGTCAGAGCAACAGAAAGAGGCTGCCAAAAAAAAATCATATCATAATCAGTGAGTGTTCCTGATTGTTCACTGTTTGTAGCACATATGGATCCTCTGAAATACAGAACACCTACCTAAAAGAAATACTCAAATCATTATGCATCATGAACTTTTGCATGTGTTTAGAATGTTTTAAGGAAACTATTTGGTCTACAATAAACAGACATATTTTCCCAGTGTCATTACAGCAATAGCTGTGTTAAAAAAGGAAACAACAAAAAAAAAAAAAACCCAAGCCAAAAAAATAAACAACACGTTAGAATCTATGCTTTAATTTACAAAGCAATAATCAGGACACAGTTTGAAACTGAGCTGTCTCAAGTCTTTCTTATAGGCTCCTTGAAATGTATCTATAGTGTGAAAGGTAGATACGTAATAAACATTTGAGGAACAAGAAGGGAAAAGGAGACAATTATTCTACCCATAAAACTTTTTATTGTATTGATTGTGGAACACAGCTAACTTCTAACAGTCTGGAGTCCAGTGTGAGAGATCACTAGACCCCAATGTCTATACAGCAATTAAAAATATATCATTTTGCATAAACCCCAAATGTTTAACAGAAACTTATGAGGTATCAAAAACTGCATGGAGAGCAAACCAATTCAAAGGGAAATCACAGAATTTTTGAAAAGTGACAAAAATAAAATAAAAGAGAGAAAATCTAGTTCTATTGAAAACCACTGACAAATTTGGAAGAGACTCAAAGCAAAGATCAGATAAAATTCAAGTATTTCTTCAACACTCCTTTAAATTGGAACTACATGCTTAAATCAATTTTTTCTATGGGTCCCTGTAGCACTGTGAGCAGAGCTTGACACTCTTCCTCTCAAACTGGCATGGTTTCAAAATTGACGGGTGTGACTAGGGAATGAGCTCAGAGGCTCCCTCTCAACATTAAAACTCTATCGCAAAGATTATACTTCAGAAAACAATTTAGGAAAAAAAGTAGATGTTTGCTTTTTCTAGAAGCCACAAGGATACGGGACCTAAGAGGGAAGCATCTACTACTGGGAAAATTCGCATGCCTCAATAGTTCAGATAAGTTTACTGTACATTAGGTCTCCCCTGTAACAAAGGCCATTTCTGTGTTAATCATGTTATAGTTTGAGTCATCCGAAGATATGTGTCATTCAAGATTTTGCAGTCAGGCAGGCCTCCAAGATGGAAGAGATTTTGAAGCTAGATTAGACCCCTACAATCATTTCATCTGAAGTAACCTATTCGGATTATAGCATACTCTTCAAAAAGTTATCCCATCTTTATTTGAAGATTTGAAGTTATAAAGAAGTTCTTTGTTCAAGCTGTGTTGTCATGTTCAGTGTGGAATTTATGTCTTGTCTGAATATGTCTAGTTCTTCATTTTTCATTCACTGAATCATGTTGGATTTTGTTAGAGTAATAAACCACCTATTTTTTTTTCATTTTACTTATTCCTGTACTTTCAACAAATCCCTTTTTAATCTGCTTCTAGATAAATAAACCAGATATAGCAGCTTACATCCGGATGGAGAATGCTTCTGTATCTCAAACTGTTCTGCTGAGTGAATTCTTTCCTTAAATAAATTTATAACACCCCCCCCTGCAAATAGTGTTCCACTCATGCTTTCATTGTTGTCATGTAATGAAATTGTCTTCCTATTCTTCTCACCTAATGTTACTCGATGTAAGGGTATGTGTCTATTCTGAGCTGGTCAGGGTTCCCTCTGTAATTAAAGGAGAAGGAAAAGCAATTCTACGATGTCAATCATCCTATTTTAAGAAGGATGACTCACCCTCTGGAATATTTGTATCTCTCTCTTAAATATACAGGGAGCCCAGACTGCTGGTTAGATTAGATTTCTACCTTTCAGGCAGCTACAATAGGTGAAAAGACTCCCAAGTATATGGTGAGTTATTTCCATTCCTTCGCATAAGACTTGATTTGATTAAATGAATTAAATTCTATAGGCAAAACAGATGGGAAAAAAACCTGCTTTGAAAATCTTTTTGAGACTTCAGCTCTAACCCCTTTGCAGCTTCAGGACATAAGTAAATGTGCATACTCCCACCAATTCGCATTTAGGAAGCTGGGGCACTTTACTGAAGAACACACATGTGCAGGTAGCGAGTTTTGTGAGGCTATTTCTTCAAGGAGCTATGCAAAATAATTCTTCAAAACCTTCATGATATAGATTTAGCTATTAATTTTTTCATAGCTTAGTTTGTCATCAGGAAAACAGAGATAACATCTCTCTTGTTTGGTGCATTTACTTGCTAACTGTATTCTTTCACTTAGTTTATAATCTGTTTTGAATGAGGGCCATGTCTCTGCTCTGTTTCTGAAGGTTGTGGTCTGTAGACAACATTACAATGCAAATAATTACTGTTTATACTCTTTGACTGTTTAGACTTTGACATTCATTTTTTTACAACATCTACTGCAAGAGAACTCTGATCTCTTTTGGTACTTCCAAGTTTGCTGTAATACAAATAAAAATAGCATGAAGGAGGTTTCTTTAGAGGATTAAAGAGGTTTAAATACCTGCATCGACAGTGCTGTCATGTGACCTGCTTACCCAAATTTGTTAATGGTGTTCCCCTTTACAGACAAGTGTGTGGGTGTATGTTTCTTTCTATGATTATAATTGCTCGGGTGCATGGATATCAGCTTCTTAGAGTGCATTAGCAAAATAACTATCTAAATAAGTTATGCTCTGGCCATGAATTGCACTCTAACACTTGCATTAACCATTTCCTCTTTTACCAAATTTCAGTGGTAGACCTGCACCTCTACGTAGTTAATTTATACATATCAATACAAACACTTTTTTGTGGAATAGATTTTGGTCTTTGTGGAACAGAAATGAGAAAAGCAAGTTTTGCTCTCTGAATCCTGGCAACCAGGTTTAATTGTCCAAGTTCTCAAGTAATCAGGGTGGGGTCAGAGTGGACCTGTAAGTGTTCACAGCACTGTGACAGACCAAAAGAAGAAAAAAAAAGTAAAACCAAAACATTCCTAGCATAACCAGTGCCGAATGCTTTAATTTCTTAAAAATTAATCTGGAAAAATTCCCAGATCATACATCTGTCATGTTAATTTACAGAGGCTGAAGTCTAAAGGAGAAGCACTGAAAAGGATCATTCTTCCTCTCTTCTTCCTCTGTTCAGCGTGATTACTCCCCTGCCTCCCCTCCCCAAACGTTCCCTGGCTACCTGGCAATTTTAAGCATGAATTCTAGCTAGAATTTGCTGTATGCTGGTAAGTGCCATCGTCAGTTCATCTGTCCAACGTTTTTCTTATGCATTGTCTAACATCATATGGGCTAGCATTTGTAGTTGGAGTCTGTGGCAGAGAAGGAACAGGAGACAACACATTTGTTCCCCACCACCACCTTGGTTATTCCTCTTAAAGTATCTGGTAAAGCTTCGTTTATTTTTTAGTTCTGTTAAAATGCAGCTGTGGTACTATGAATGCCGAGTCATCCTCAGTCATCTTGAAATCACTGGGGTTTAGCTCTGATCTCATTTTCACAGGTTCTATGTCAAATATGAGCTATTCTTGATTGCCTCCAGTTTCTCTGATCAGAATCAAATACATAGTTATAGACATATATAAATCCTCCTAGTTCACAGAGGCTGCTGGAAAGTTCTTTTTTCTTTTCATTAATATCCAATCTGGTTGGTGACAATTTAGTATAAAAAGACCTATTAATTTTTCAATTTGCAGATTTTTTGTTTTTAAACACAATTTCTTCTTTAGAAATGCTGTGGTAGTTCTTGAGATAGATGTAGTAAGTGTCATGATGCTACAAAAATATTCTAACTTCTACTACAAAATATACTAATGTTCCATCTTAACACCAAATTAATTGCATTGCACTGACTGACACTTAAATCGGATTTTTGTGTCATTCTGTTGTCAGTCAGTTCATCAGACACAGAAATATCTAAAATGAGGATGTGTGAGAAGTTTAGAGGTTCAATTTAATCTTTTGATTTTAATAATTCATAATCCAGTTCTTAAGAAGGTTTAAACTGCTCAAACAATTCTTTTTCTTGTATTATTACATTTTCTTATAATATTATGATAACACAAGTTGCAAAACTAATGTGAGCCAAAGAGTTTTACTTCTAAAAGAATGAGTTCTGTTAGAGCTTCAAATTTGACCAACTCATTGTCTGGGTAATGCTAGAACAGAAGGATATTTTTTTCAGTTTAATTAAGTCATAGAATCATAGCATTATTTAGGTTGGAAGAGACCTTTAAGATCATCAAGTATACCTGTTAACCTAGCACTGCCAAGTCCACAACTAAACCATGTCCCTAAGCACCACATCTACCCGTCTTTTAAATACCTCCAGGGGTGGGGACTCAACCACTTCCCTGGGCAGTCTGTTCCAGTGCCTGACAACCCTTTTGGTGAAGAAATTTTTCCTAATATCCAACCTAAACCTGCCATGGCACAACTGGAGGCCATTTCCTCTTGTCCTGTCACTTGTTGCTTGGGAGAAGAGACTGACCCTCACCTCACTACAACCTCCTTTCAGGTAGTTGTAGAGAGCAATAAGGTCTCCCCTCAGGCTCCTCTTCTCCAGGCTAAACAACCCCAGTTCCCTCAGCTGCTCCTCATAAGACTTGTGCTCTAGACCCCTCACCAGCTTCGTTGCTCTTCTTTGGACATGTCAATGTCCTTCTTGTAGTGAGGGACCCAAAACTGAACACAGTATTCGAAGTGCAGCCTCACCAGTGCCGGGTACTGGGGGACAATCACCTCCCTGGTCCTGCTGGCCACACTATTTCTGATACATGCCAGGATGCTATTGGCCTTCTTGGCCACCTGAGCACACTGCTGGCTCATATTCAGTCAACGGTCAACCAAAACCCCCAGGTCCTTTTCCGCCATGCAGCTTTGCAGCCACTCTGCCCCAAGCCTGTAGCATCGCATGGGGTTGTTGTGACCCAAGTGCAGCACCTGGCACTTAGCCTTGTTGAATCTTATACAATTGGCCTCAGCCCATTGACCCAGCCTGTCCAGATCCCTCTGTAGAGCTTTCCTACCTTCCAGCAGATCGACACTCCTGCCCAACTGGGTGTCGTCTGCAAACTTACTGAGGGTGCACTCAATCCCCTCATCCAGATCATTGCTAAAGATATTAAACAGAACTGGCCCCAGTACTGAGCCCTGGAGAACATCACTTGTGACCAGCCGCCAACTGGATTTAAATCCATTCACCACAACTCTTTGGGGCCGCTTAGAAAAGTACACTTTCTTTTTTAAAACACCTTTGCACAAATGTAGAGACATATCCAGTTCTGATGTCTCTAGTTCAAGAGCTGCAGCTTTAAAGGGGACAAGTTGGCCTTTGTAGAATGAGTCGAGAAAACAAAATTATTTTCAAGTGTCTATGCTTCCTATACAAGCAATATGTATATATCTATAAATACATACATAAACCCCACACACTGAGTGCTGCCAACAGTCTCTATGAATGAAATGCAGTGAGAACAAGCAAAGAAAGCCTGGTTGCTGTCTTATGGTTAACCATTTTGTTACACCCATTTTTTTTAAATTCACAGATGTACACTTTCCCTTTCATGATGAATTCCCTTTAGTGGCACACATTAAAAGAATTTAGATATTTAATTCCAAAGCTGTATTCCTGAAATTCCTGTTCAAATGCCATGTAGTAAAGAAATTTGTGTTTCAGAGATGCTGCAATTCTGACCATAAATTTCCTTTGTACCTGGAGCTCTGTTTTATAAATTGGAGCCTACACCATATTTAATAAGATCAATGAGCTTGTTACTTCTTATGAATCTGTTCTGAGAGATTTAAACCAGTAGAACATGCCTAAAGCTGACATACTGGATTGGGATTCACACAAATCTCACTGCTGCTATGCTTTCACTAAATGGTTGTAGGCCCCAGTACATAAATGGAACACCTGAGCTTACTTTCCCTGTATTTTTTGATCAATCCTTCTGTTTTGAGAAACTGCCATCTTGGTAAGTGTAATTAAATGAAAGCTGACATCAGTGAGAGAATTTCCATTTGTATCAAAAGGTTTTTGAGTGAGTCACTAGATAGAGAGCCATTTTAGATGCCATTTCAACATGATCAACACTTTTGTTTACCTTTTATTTACTAAGAATTTCCACCTATAAAATAACAGTGAATTGAAGTTTTAGGGATGTACTTTAGCAGCTCTAAAAATGTTGGAAACCCCCTTGCACCAACAATCTGCTGTCATTAAAGAAACACACTCCAAACAGAGCCATTACTATTTTAATGCTGCTTTGTAGGTATTTTAATAGAAGAAGAAGCCACAGAAAACACATATACAAATAATAATACAAAAGACCCATGTTTTCATTACCACTAAAATGAGTGAACTGATGTTTGCAATGTTCTGCTTTGTATGTAACTTTACTTGGCAACAGAGGCAATATTTATAGTAAAGTCTATCACCGCTTATTAATGTTATACATTAGAGTATTTTGCTGCTTCAAAAATGATATGTTAAAATATGCCGAAACATTTTCAAATAAAACAAGAAAAAATGATCTAACAATTTATTAATTGTATTTCATTGTTTAAATGGTAGAGTATGATGAACCATTGAATGAAGCAATGTAAATATATTGATTTCATGTATCTTAATTGTTGTAAGCATTTATAAAGCCTTAATGAAGCCTCGGGGGAACAATTTCCCACCTTGTTTATTTAAAAATTGCTAAAAAAAAAGTCTAAACCACAATTTTCAAGTAATTTATATAAAAACAGAAGACTAAGCAATTAATTTGTGATATACATATTTTTGCATTCCTGATTACAAAATATCCTTCTTATTAGGAAATTTCTGTTTGACGCATTATGAAAATGCTTGGAGATATAATGTGCCTTGCTTTCTAAATGTATAGCAGGAAAATATTTTTTCCAAATATTATTCATTAGATTTTAAGTATTGAACTGACAATTTAATTTTCCTTGAAGTAAATACACTAAGCAAAGTAATTGTATAGTCTAATAATTTACTCAAACCAGAAGATTTAGAACAGCTGAGTATATTTCCTAATAATCAACTGTGGAATTTAAATGTAGAATAGTTATACATTAGCAGTGAATTCTCAGAGGAAAAATGTTAGGGTTCAATTCTGAGATGTCTTCTATATAAAAGTTGAAACAATTCTATTTCAAGGAGTTATTCCTCCTATTTTTTCATTAGAGAATTGATGGTTTTTCTGACATTAGCTGCACACAATATAGCTAATGGGTATTATTTCCACTGGACAACTGTAAAGTTCGGATATTGAAAGTAAGCAAGGTTCATAAGTACTGCAGATTGCAGGGGAGCCTCAAATCATTCAGTCCGTCACTTTCACTTGGAGGATTGATTTGTATTTTCTGTGGAATCCACTTAGGCTTGACAGGGTATAACCAACCTTATAACTCAGCAGGATTTTCTTTCTCTTTTACAAGCTTCATAAGGCTCCATTTTGCCACAAGGCCATTGAGGTCATTTGTGAAGATAAAAGTTTAGTTGTTGATGAAAGGGATGCAGGTTCTTGCAGCTGGAGTAGAGGTGGAAAAAACAAAAGAATGGTTAGCTGCTTTGGATGAGGTGTTTGGACAGACTGATATATTACAAGTGCTATGCAAAGATCTTCAATTTTAAGATACCATCATTTAGTCCTATCCTGGAAAATATCTACCTATAACTATTATTGGGAA
Source organism: Platalea leucorodia (assembly GCF_965183815.1). Taxonomy (NCBI): domain Eukaryota; kingdom Metazoa; phylum Chordata; class Aves; order Pelecaniformes; family Threskiornithidae; genus Platalea; species Platalea leucorodia. The sequence continues at coordinate 31,867,668 of NC_138829.1, read as the reverse complement.
GTTTCATATTATTTCCTCATGTTTTCAAGATTAAAACTGTCCATTTTTCTCTCCTGTTTGAAAAGCCAGCATGGTAAATTCTGCTTTCGATATCAAAGTCTGGTAGCAGCATGCATACCAATAGAACATAAAGATACTATGCCTAAGATACACATTCAGAATTTGCAAGGACATCTGCCTTATGGATCCCTATGAAGATGCAAATCTTCCTTGAGAAATAGGACCTTAATAAATGGCTTTGTTGATGAAGTGCAAGCTGGAATAAAATTCAACTTATTTTTCTGTGGCTACATGTTCTCTTCAGCGCTGACAACAGGGTAAAAATAGTAGAAACTTGCATTACAAAATAAGCAGAGCTGACTGAGAACACAAACAAGGTTTCATTTTCCTTTCTTTACCTTTTTGCTACTGTTTTATTTTAACTAGTCTACTATAACTAGTCTTGTACCAGTGCACCCAATAATCAGACAAATACTATTTTAAATTAATAAATAATTGGTGACTTTAAAAATATCATATGAGGCTTTATAAATCCCTCACTTCTTAATAAAAATATTTCTAAAGATCTGAAGGAAATACAAATATGTTTGAATTAATAATTCAAAGTAATTTTTAATCTTCTTTGTTGTTGTTCTTGTGGTGATTTTTCCCAAGCTAAAACTGGCTTGCATTTATTGGTTGATAAACTTTATTCTTTATAAATTCTTTGTAATTCGTAATGTAAGCAGAATGTGGTATTGTAACTGGATACGGTATTTATTATTGCTAGATGAGAAGATACACAATTTAATTGTGTAAATTAAAGATAGCCTTATATATATTTATTCAAGTTCTTAATTTTTACATTATTTCGCTTAGAAAAGCAATGAACTTACGTAATGATTATCTTTTAGTTTGGATTTGAGTGAATTTAATTTTGCACAGAAATTTGAAAACAGTTAAATGCAAAAATTAAGAAGTTAAAATTTGTTGCCTAAGCAAAACTATTAGCTGTGTTGGATAAATAAGAAAACTGTTCAGGAAAGCAACATTTGTGTGTAAACAAACAGCCTCCTAGTAAAAGTGAAGTAAGCGAAGTAGTCATCATTGTGTTTCCTGGCAGTCTGCTATCATAGGCAATTACTTACTTCTTGTCTTGAGACGTTTCTAAACTGGTTTATTTAACAAAATAAGAATTATTTATGGTTAGTGAAATTAATGGATAGCTTTTCTTTAAAGATTTTAGAATAAATAGATCTCACCCTTTCATAAATAATGTCTTTACCTCTCAGTTTCTCATCTTGCATGAATTAGAGATTGAAGAAAACTGAACTGCATCATTCCCCTTTGTAGTCATAGAATCATAGAATAGGTTGGGTTGAAGAAGCTGACTTGTTACTTCAACACACTATAGATTCACGTGCCTATTCAGTTTTCTCTCCATCCAATGGTTTATCTTTTTTAAAATGCTGGCACTTATTTTATACCTAATTGAATAATCTTATTTAAATGATTTTCATATAAGAAATGGGGATCTTGGGGTATAGATTTTGTGACTATGCAAGTAACAAAGAATAGAACAGTAATGTGAAAGTTGTTTGTGCTTTGTTCTACAAAGAGAGCCCACATGTTTATAAAGTCAGGTTATCAATTGTTTTTGTATTATTTGAATGCTGTATAAAAATTAGTTTATATTAAAAATTCTTAGCCGTGTGCTGAGCTGCAACTTTCTCCGAGATGCTGAATGTTCCTTTGTTGTGTTTTTAAACCATTTAAGAAAGCTGAGATATTGCAGCTCTCAAAAGGATTAAAATAAATCTTTTGTTTTGGTCAAGAACCTAAGCCTAGACAGCATGTGCCGGAATGGAATGTCTCCTCTTTTGTACTTAGCTCTTTTTGCCTGGTAGTGAAAATATGTGCATTTAGAGCTCAGCCTCTTATGAAATCCATACCAATTGCATGTCTGATGATAGGCTCCAGCGATTCTCTGATAACATTTACATAGGGGTTGAGGATGGAAACTAATGAGAAATATTAAGAGTTATAGATTTAAATGCAGCACTTTGCAGGTGACTAGTAAATACTCTTCTACATTTGGTTTTGGTTGATTTTATTTTGATCCAGCTAGAGAACACCTAAATACTCTTGCTTTCATTCAAAAATTAGTAACCACTGAATATCCTCAATCTCTCTAAACGAGCTTTTAATGTGAAAAATTACCATTATCAAACAAGACCAACTAATGCTTAGAAACTTAATTACCAAACAAGTGGCCTAGCTAGCCTAACAATATCTCACTGAACATTTCAATTCTGCTTCCCATGAAGCAAAACCTTATGAGTTCTCGATCTGTTGGTTTTTGATCACAGTTCTCCAGGCCCCCTTCTGATTTCTATTGTTATTTACACAGGTATATTTACATGTGTTTTCCTTTCTGCGATCTCTGCACAGAAACTGAAGGAAAACTAGCTAGGTGCATGAAGCCTACTGTCATTTTCCAAAGTAGATCAGCATTAATCAATGGTAAGTGCTTGGAAAAGTTCTGCTGTACTTATTGTACTAAAGGCCAGGTCTTTTCCCATCTCAGTAGAAATACGACTGAGCTACCATGTTTCTAGCAATGACAATTATTCTGAGTCTCTCAGGTAAACTTTAGGCATGAGATGTAGGCCCAGACTCAGTCTATCTAACATGAGGTTATGTGATGTAGGGAAGTAATAACCCAAACTGTCTAATGCTAAATGGAGAAAGAAATACCTCCAAGTCTGGTTCAGTTCACTGAAAACTGCATTGCCATAACTGCAAGACCGTCATTGCAATCCGAAGCCAGAAAAATTCAGAATCAAAATAAAGCATCCATTTTAAATAATTAGAATAAGTAACTACTGGAACAACTTGCTCAGGATAGCAGTGTTTTTTGCAGTGCAGTGGATTGTTTGGAGCATTTTCATAAACATGCTTGGATATTTTTCTGAGAGATAGACTTCTAGTTCATATACATTGATTCAGTGAAGTCAGCTAGTATCTATATTAAAGTTCAGAGAAGAGGACTATGGTGGTCCCTTTCTGCCTTATATTTCCCTCTAAAAGGATCAAATGACTCTGACTTTATTTATCATTCTACCAAGTTTTGTTACACCTGGAAATTTTATCGAGGTGATACATTACTTAAACATTGCTGAGGAAAAGCTTTGGGACTTGTTCCAGTCCCCATGGAACCACGCTAGAAGTTCTCCATTTAACAATTATTTTCCCTTGATGAACATATTTTGAATCTATCAGTTGGCCAGTTTGTTAATGTCTAACCAAATCTGGAGTCTCATACAGTTATACAAATATTGCTAACAATGAAAATTGTAATCTCATCAAAATGTCAAATTGCTTTTATCTGAAAAGACATATTTTCTGTAGACTCATGCTGACTGGAATTATTATATCTTAATTCTTTGACAACTGAATTTCCTATCAGCTTCTTCACAAGCTTCCCTTATATAAAAATGTTAGTGATGTACTGTAGTCTGGGTTGCTTCACTTCTTCTTGCCACACTGTTATAATATTCCTACCGTTCCTGAATTTCCATACTGTGGAAAGTAAGCTTCAGTAAGAGGCTATGTGCTCAGATGATGGAAATCATTTGTATATGTTCATAAACAAATATTATCCCTTGAAGGTTTTTGCTTGTATGAATTTCTAGCACAGTAGACTAGAAATACTCCATTATTGCTTTATGAAAAAAATGTCAGCTAGTTTCTTTCCAAAACATTAGAAATATTAATTTAAATACTTTATGTGGCCTTACTGTTTTAATCAGCAATATCTAGTAGTATGTCTGCAGCATTACTATAGTTTATTTTGCTACTAGTATTCTTTTAATCCTCATATTGCAGGAAGCCATGCTGGGCATGGAATCTTCCATGATGTCTTTAGCTCCTGTCATAATGTTTTTCACCTTTTGACTTATAATTTACATTAATTGCATTTATTTCCGTTTATTTTCCATTTTCTTTCTTATTGATAATTCATAAATCAACATAGATTTTTCAGCACACATAATATTAGCTGAAGTTATTTTCATTCTTGAATATGGAACCACATTTTTTTGCCATCAAGAATTGCTTCTTAAAATTTGTCAATTTACTTTCATATATTTCTAACTTTTCCTTCAAGTCAGCCTCCCTCATAATTTATCCCAGCTTTGTGGAATAAGCCTGAATATATATATATGTTATTAATTGAGACTGTTTGTGGCTGGTGCCTAATATAAAGTGACATCTTTAGAGACCTTTTTCTAATCCATCTGGACATCTGTGATTATAACATTCCAGTCATGTAGACTGCCCACCAGCTCTTGGTAATCCCAATTTAACCAAATTCACTTTTTTCAGTGTCACCCAGATTCTCAGGATAAGAATGCTTTATGCTTGACAGAGAATAACTTTTAATCATCTCCATCCTTTCATGTACAGTTTTGTGCCAGATAGTTCATAAAACTTCTAGAGAAGAGACAAATCTTTAGCAAACATCTCATCTGCAGTCTGTTTTTGAAAATGACAGAAATATTGCAACTGCTCTCCATGCAGCTCTGTAAGTACAAAGAAAGGTGTGATGACCATGGATTTTTTTTTTTTTAAGTGTGTCCGTTGTCATAGATCTAACAGGTCAAAGCCAACTCAAAGGTAATGCAGAGGAAGACATATTAATGAATACAATTTTACTGAGATAAACTTTTTCAAGCCTGACTCCCTTGTCTTCATTACCTGTATTTATTACAATCTTAGCAGGCTTTGCCCTATTCTTCTGTGATGAAAATTTTGGAATAGTCAATGTTATTGACAGTAATCAGCAAAGTAAAGGAGACTACCACTTTATGTTTAAAATACCTCTGTTTATTAATTAGCAAGAAGCACCTCAATTAATGGTGAAAAGCCTTAATTGTTACCCTTTTTTTATGGGAAGTGCAGCTATATAGGTGATTTACACCGAAAATAGAGACAATTTCATGCGTTTAAGTTTGGTAATTTTCTCCTGTCACCATAGGCTGGAATTTGCTGTAGTAAGGTGCAATTCCCCAGCTTGTGATTCACGATCCCTAGGTTGTTGTTCATTTTTACTAGACCTTTTATCTTTAAAAGAATTGAAACCAGGCTGGCTTCCCAATTGATCACAATTCTTGGCACAGTCAAGAATAAGTTGCCTAAAACAGAAAAAAGATGAATCCTTATAGAGAAGGCAGTACTTAAGACATATAAGCAAATAAAGCACCCAGTGCCACCACAGTTCATGTTCTGTTTTAAAGAAAACAGCACTGTGTTTATGTAGGGCTTCTTATCCTTTGGTCCAAAATGTGTCTTGAATGGGAAACATTAGGATACGAAGAGCTTAAGTGTCTTGTTCATTGTTATACATCCCAGCAAGAGTGGGTTTGCAGCTTGTGTCCAAGCATTGAAGACAGTGAGATAAGTTCTTAGCAGGGCATTCTATCTTATGGAAATTATTTGCCTAAAAGCAACCAATTAGAAAGATTTTTACATATATCCATAGGTTTTAATTTACTGCAATGCAATGTAAAGAAAAGAAATAATCACCTTGGAGTTTTTCTTCTGCAGTTAAATGTAAGCTGAATTAAAAGAACTGGAGAAATACAATCTGTTTTGGCAACATGGTGGCGAGGCAATCCACACGATCCAGGTGAAACCTATAGGAACTAGATACCCTTAGTGATGAGTTTGGGCTTGGTATTTGATTTCAAATTGCTTTTAAGGAAATTATTCCATCACTTCAATAATCAGTTACATGCAATCTCAGAGTTTAATATTCTATCGGCTCACCAGCAACATGTAACTTTTGCTGTTGACCACATATTTGTTCATGGAATTCTTTCCTGACAAGAGGAAACAAGATGAGAAGAGTAATTATTATTTCAGTACAGCAAAGAGACAGATTCAATATAATCCAGTTGGTAACTCCAGTGTCGTTTCTCCAAAACTTCATTGTTAGAGTAATGTGTGGGGAAAAAAAATAGTTTACAGCTTTATTTACTAGATTATTCTATGTTTTATCACAACCAAGTATAATTGCAATAATATTTACAATTAATACAGCATATTAGGTACAAACTACATATACTGTATAAGGAGGTGTACATTAAATTAGAGAGAATGTTAAATTATATCTCCAACATAATGAGAAAAACCTTATCTTTAGTAAATATATCTTATAAGCTCCATTTTTTTAAAAAGATGGAGTAATTAAAAATGTAGAAACAACATATTGGACAAGATTATAAAAAGAAATAACTGTACACAACTGTAAGATGTGAAAATAAGATAAGAAAAAGGTTATTTGAGTTCAAATTCAAATCCGAGCCTTAAAAAATTGATAAGGAAAATTAATATTTATCCTTATCACTAAAGAACTAAGTTATCCAATTGTATTTGTTCTTCTCCACATTAGATCATTTCGCTTTCTTTTGTCATTTCTCACTTAAACACTGTAAACTCAGAAAGCGCTAAACTAATATTCTTTATGTAGTGCTACACATGCCATAAGACAATATTATTTTACCATGTCAAAGATGTTTGCACCATTTGGAGCACATCTATCACCAAAACTCAATTAAATAGTGCCTTTCTATCTTCAGCTAAAACAAACTGTTTACTTATATTTGCTCAGTGTTTACTTCACAAGAGGTAGAAGACCCAAATACAACAGTAAAATAGGTGTCTTGGGATATAGCACGGGTCAAAAAATTTAACCCAAGGAAGAAGGTCTAATCTTTCGGTTGCAAGAGAAGACTTTTTTTCCTTTGCCAAGTAAAAGGCAGCATTATAATGTTATTCATACCTCACGTGGTGTCCTAACAATTCCTCTATTCAAGCTGAAAGGGCTATATTCCCTTTGTTGCAAAGTATTAAATTTGTCTCTTGAGATTAGTGTGTAGGCAGTTTTAAAGGACGAAGCAGGATTAGATAAGGTTTCTTACCAAGAAAGAGTTCTGAAACTATGCTGCAAAAACCTCTTGTGTTACATGTGCTGAAAAAACATCCTTTGTTTTAACACTTCGAATCACAAGTTACATTTATTAAATTATTAGTTGACAAAATGTTTTTTTACAGGGTTTTATGAAAGGCAAATAAAGTACAAATGGGGGGAAATGACACTTGCTTTAATTGTATTTGAATTTTTTTATATGAAGTTTCCCTGCCATTTGTAATATTAAATATATTCCAAAAGGTTGATATAAAAAATTATAGTAATTCTACTTATTTTCTAAAATATTCAGTACATTTCTACATTTCTTGCTGTGATTTAGAGGAAAAAAAATATTATACCTTTATAACTTAGAACTGAGCCAAACAATTTTAGTCTAAAAAGCATCAAAACCAAAATGTCAAGGAGAGTCCTAAAAAAGAGTCAGTAGTTCAGCTGTGTTCCACTCACTTGCGTATAATTAATACCGTTGTGTACCACATGAAGACTTTCATGAATTTGATTACTGCATATTCAGTGAGCACAGTTTAAGCATTTCTACTTTAAAAAATATACTTTTGAGGAATGAAACCCTTCCTAATTAGTAACAAGGGGATTATTAGCACATGTATATTAAAAAGTAAGACAGATTAAATGGACTTTATGTTGCTTTTACCTAACGAATTGACAAGAAAAGGCACTTCCTTTTCTTTATCCCCCAAATTTCCACAAGCCACATGGACTTTGACCCCATCCTTCCTCAAATCCCTGTTCTTTATTAGCTTTTCTGCAAGGAAGACTAGATAAATTCCCTTTGGTAGCCATCAGTGTTCTTGCTCTAGTCCTCAAAGAAAGCCACTGAAGAGTGATAAAGTCCCATTGAAGAGTGAAGCACACCACACTACAGTATAATAACCTTGCTGGCTTATGACTGCAGTTAATGTGACTACGGAATCCTCATCCTTCCTGCTTCTCGCACTCTACAGTTCTTTTCTATTCATATAGTCTACTACGTTCATCCTGAATGCAATGTTTACATTCAGAAAGGCTATGGAAAAGAGACTCAAGACTATTCTCAATGTCACTGTAGAGTTCACTTGAAGAGTGGACTGTAAGATGCATAGCACTTCCTATTTCCTCTGTATGAAAATATCTCATACCCTCAGCCACGAACTGGAGTACATCATTCCTGAATCTGAATGCCTGGCATGACCAAATTAATTTTTATGGCTTCATGGGTATAATTGCTCAAAAAATGTTAATATGTATAGGAACTCAAAGAGCTATTTTGACATCCTGATATGATTATTTAACCTGTTCCTTCTCCCCTTTTAAATTACAATTAAAAAAATAACTCCAGCAGATTGACATGAAAAGAACAACAATATCACCTGCAATTAGAAGTTTTTCTGCACCTACACAAGAGGAGATGGTGTATTGCAGCCAGCTCTAAGTCTGCTGTTAAAATATATTCTTCACAATATGTACCAAATAAAAGTTAAGCTATAAATATTAATGAAGATTGGAGAAGAAAAAGAAAGATGTTCTGTTGCTTAATGTTCCATGCATTCAACAAAATCAGCATACTTTAAGATGAGTTGGATGACTTGCCCTTTTTTCCTTTAAGTTAGACACAGCAAGATGTGACTCCTTCCCACACAAGGCTACTGGATCATAAAAATGTACATCATTAGTGAAGTTAAGTGACATTAGGTTTGTAATTTTCAAGGCACAGATAGAAATGGTATGCAGTTATAATTCATGGACCATTATAATAGATATATTACCTTAATGTAATGCTCTAAATGACTATCTTCATTTTCTATAGCTGGAAAAAAGCTCACTTTAAAAAAAAAAAAAAAAGTCATCACCTAAGAATGTTTCCAAGTATATAACTCAGGAACTTTTCTCTGCCTGTCACTGAGATGACATAACATCATTAAAAGGGAATGTCCAATGTGCTCAAAAGCATTATATGGCCATATGCTAAAGTGTAGAGGAATAGTATCTTATTAAACTGATATCATATGTTTTAGCATTATAGTGTCTATGCATTTTGACTGACCACTGCAGCCAGATCTAAGTCAGAAGATTTCTGAGCCCACGTGCAGCCTCATCTAGTTTTGTGGAGGTTTTGAAGTATAACATAAAACATATTATGAGGTTTATCACAAAACATTTTTCAGAGTATTTCCTCAGAACATTTAGCCAAAAAGTAATAAAACCTGCAATGGTGGCAGGAATTGTGGGATAAGTGACAGCTGTATTGAAGACTTGGGCCTGAACTCACATGGTCTGCATCATTAGTAATATGATGATCAATAAATATATTCCTCTGGCACTGGCAGTGTTTGGATTTCAAGGTGAATCAGTCCCTCAGACTAATTCCCTCTTTATCCTCTGGGACTTTTAATTATACCCACAGGAGTATTTTTTGATGCTTCATCTCAGTTCTCCAAAATGAGGCAGGAAATGGTGTGTTAATAGGAAAAAATACCCCAAATACACTCTTCTTCCCATTGCAAATGCTTATAGAACAAAACAAAGTTAGTTGATATTCACGCTATAAATGTCTGTGCTACTGTCATACAGTGCAGTATGTGAACAAAATAATAAAAGATGATCTGTCAACAAGCTGCTCTCTTAAGTTGGTAATTATTTTGAATGACATCGTATCACATCTAAAATAAATTTAAACAGTATCAGCAAAGTACAAATACAACAATATCACACAGCTAAGATTAACAGCAATAGCTCTCATTCTAGTCAATACTTTTTGTAATATTTAGTTATTGTTTGGAAGAAAACCACTACCACCCAACAGTTTTCACATTAAATATAGACAAATAGTTTAAATTAAACATATGATATTCCATCATTTTACACAGGAAGTCATATTTATATATTTAGGCATTTAATTTCTTGAATTACAGGACACAATGGAAGTAAAGATATTCCTATATTTTCAAGTTCTCTTTTGATTGGTAAGGGACAGTGGAGGCCCATCTGTTTTGCAGCAAAGAAAGCCCCAAACCATCTGTGTAGAACCACATGCCAGCTAAAACACAGAGATATGCACAGTTTTTTGTTATGAAAAATTTTGCAGTATTTTTTTCCTGTATTAGTGTGAATAAATTAGCAACAACTAAATTAAAGAAATCTTCTGAGAACATATTAACTTTCTAGTGCACACTAGAAAATGTATCCATTTAGAAGTCATGAAACATTCATTGGCAGAATTTGTTCTTCTGACTTTATTTTTTTTTATTATTAAGACACAGGAATCTTTATGTGTTTAATATAAGCATTTTTATTAACATGGTAATCGAAGTTAATTTACCTGAATTTTAGTATTTTCTTCTGGGGTTTTCTTCAGAGAAAACCCCGCATAATTACAACCATGCTTATATATTGGCCTAATAATAGCATTTAAAAACTTGGGCCCATATGTTTCCTTTCTAGCTTAAAAAAAAAAAAAGCCAGAAGAGGGGAAACTCACCCATAAATGACTACAGCTTTGGCTAACCTGCAGGTTTACATCATCTACCATTTAAATGGGTTTAAAAAGTAGAACTGTATGTGGAGAATAGTCTCTGAAATGAATACACAGTGACAATTGTGCAGATTTCTGTCCCTCGCCCTCACATAGACACTGTGTTCTGTGTCAAGCAGAGATAACACGGTGAGCCCTGTTGACAGTTCATTAATGTTCAATATTTTCTTGAGATTAGAGCAATCTTAGCCAAGTGGGCAGCAGTGGTCCTGAGAACTTCTGAAAGTCCTTGAAATAACTGCAAAAACCCAAGCAAAATGCACAAATAAACAGCCCTGTGTAGTTTCTTGGTATATAAGTGGCCACATGCAGGCAAAGTAGCAGCTAGTTCTCAATTGTTTTCAGAGCCTAAATAAAATATTTTTAAAATATAAGAATAAAATTATGATTTTCCAAAATGATTGGGCTACTTCTAGATCAATGTTCGCTTACCAGTTCTGAACACTGGGGAACTAAAACACAGTCTCTGGATTTTATCCAGAACATCTTTTAACTGAAGACAGCTGAGTTATTCTAGTCTAGAACACACAATTCAATCATCACAAAGCTTTCACAAGCTTTCCTTTCCTTTTGGAGGAAGATACATGATGTAAAGAGCAGACATTTTCTAAGTTAAAAAGGCCATCGCATCCTTTTGCTTGGATTCTCATTGACAAGCCAGATGTCGGAAACTTCTAGATTTTGTTAAAACATTAAAACACTCACTTGGATTTAAACCTTCTAACTTGGACAGTATGAGAACCAAGGAAAAGGCCCAACAGTGAATGTTTTCTGTCTTTCTAGAAATCTGGTTTGGTTCTTTTTTTTATTCTGTTTTTACCATGGACTGGCAAAGATCAGCTTTTGACAAAGAACTACTCATTCAGAAGTCATCTCTGAATTTGATTTAGAAGACTTAGTTACAACATGAATAAGACTTTTTCTCTGCATGTGTGGTTTAGACCACTCCTATGCAAGCAAGACAGCATTTCCAGTAATATAAAGTCTAATATTTATCATTTTCATGGTTACTATATTACAATCCTAGCTCCTTTGAGTAAACAAACAAATATTATTGTTATGTCTTTACTCCATGTACAGAGAAATGGATGCTGTCAACATTTACCTTTTTGTCTTAGAATGCTGATGCCTCAATCCTGATTCTGGAACTGCTTGCTTTACTGTAACAATCATTACATAACTAGTTAAGTATTCATGATAATGGGGTATGTATACTAATACTACATTTTGTGAAGAAGAGAAATGATTGCTAATATAGAAAACTAGGGAACAACAACCATTTTCTAACAGAGAACACTGTGATATGGAATTTGTTCTGATATGTCTGAGGGATGTCCGGATGACTTGGTTGGATAGTTTAGCACAGAATTTAATCATTTAACTGAATCAAAAGGATCCATCTTCTTATAGGCCATACTGTAGCTTGTTTCTAACCACAATTAGATAATTGCAAAAACTGTGGCTACGGTTGCCTTTTGCACCATGTGCAATTGGCTAGGCAGCACTTAGCAAATGCATACAGTTTTATGTCTGATAGCTGGTATTCATTCCCAAGCTTTATCAAAGATTCCAGCTTTAAATAGATTCATGCACTGATTGCCCAATGGTCTACTTGCAGACCATTTAACTTTTACACAATATTGGCACATTATTTCTACTATGGTCACTGACACAAGGTTTGGGTTTGTCTTGCAGTGGTATACAGATTTGTATTTCAATACAGCATGCACTCCTGCAGATTTAAATGGTACTGAACTAGATGTTTTACCAAATTTGTCTATTCCATTAATTTAGAAGTCAAAAGTCCTATTGTAATTTTATTTTGCTTCAAGATAAAGATTCATTCAGATTAATAAAAGTAACAAACGTATTTAGCACAACAACAAATCTCAACAAAAAGAAAAAAATCCTCAAACCTCCAGTCCATTGGCATAGTTTAAAGACATATGTTAAATAGCAATAAAAAAATTATGATTGGGATTTTAATACTTTATAACAGTTTTTCTACACTGGCCTGTGAAAACTCATCCCAGGATATATTACCTTCACATTGAATACATCCATGATTTTTTTAACTTATTTATGTTATAGTGCTGCAAACACTATCAGATACTGAACTAATTGATTTTTGTGCTAAAAGGCATAGACTCTTAACATTGGTTTAGGCTTCAAGTAATTATTTTGTGCCAGTGAAAAGTAAAGGAAACGTAAACACAAATAATGGTAGCTATGAACATAGAAGCTAGGGAAAAGGTAGATAAACTGGCTCCTATATCCAACAGCACAAATTTGCAGAGCTGAGTCCATAGACAGACACAAAGTGTATAGCTTTTGCCACCAGTGACTCTTGCTACTCTACTTCAAGTGAATCGTCTATGGATTAAAAGACTGCCAAATGAACCTCAATATTTGCAGTTCTTCATAAGGATAAATGGGAGCAATTCTGACATGATAAACTAAACTGAATGGATCTCAGAAAACTAACTTTTTTCAACCAAGAGATACAGCATTATCTTCTTGTCTAACACTTTTCATTATGCTATACAAGATAACTTCGTGATCCTATAATTATTTTTACATTCATTATTTTAGAGTGTGTAGAATTTCCCCCCTCTTGCTAAATAATGAATGACCTGTTTTGAACTATACAAGAGTTTTGAAAGGAGAAACTATTCACACATGAAGGAGTTTGGAAAAGCTGTGATTTTCTGCTTGACTTAAAATCAGTTTATGATTCAGTTATTAGAAGGTTAATCAATCTGAACTAAAATGAAAAAGAATATACATAGAAATGCAAAAAGAAATTATTATTGTTTCAGAATAATATATTTATATGCATACAAAGTGATGAGACATTTTCTGTTTGTTCCTATTGTGAAACCTCTAATAGTTTTATACTTACCATCTTTGGTTACCCATAACTGAGGAACACTGCTTTCAAACAAGACCCTATTTTGCAATATGGCAGCTCCTAAGATATTCTTACACAAAAACGTATGAATTAAATAAGGAATCCACCTAACTCTTGACAATATTGCTTTAAAAACAAATTTACAGAAATTATTTTAATGCAATAGCAATTAGCAAGCTTGATATAAGAAAAAATAAGCCAAAGCAGGCAAAACATTTCTCTTTTAAAAAGCAAACTTATCTCAAATTTCAGCTTCCATTAAGGTTAATTCGCCTGCATAAAGGAAATATAATTAGATTTCTTTTTCAAGGAAGAATATAATGTCATACCTGAAAAAAAAATTCTTTTCTCAGTAGTTCTTTACAAAACACAAAAGTCTAATGAGATATTTACCTGTATTAGTCAAGACTATACCCACATACCCACAGTGTATGTGCTTGTTAAAGTCTTCCAGTCATTCTAGGCTTAGGGAAATATTGTCCAAATGTACCATATTTAGCTTCTATCTCAAATTCTCCCGAGCTGTCAATTTAGGTGTTAAAGAGACCATTTGTAAAGCTTGGCTGGGAATTGCCATTATTGACTGGAATGTGTGTTTATCATTACATTCAATGATGAAAGTGGAACATGTAGCATATGAATAAATGTCAGCAGATGTTTCTTTTAAATGGCCTGATTTCAACCTCCTGTTGTTTGTCTTGAATACAAATATTAAAAAAGAGAAAAAGGCAGAATTTTTTATGACATAAGTGCAAGGGTAGTTATATTAAAAAACAACAAAAATAATGATGAAAGTCACAGAAGAACGAGGAAAGTATAATTAATAAGAATTATGTTGACGCTCTCATGCTACTATCTGGTTTGATATTAAAAAAGATACAAGAACAGCAGTTCAGTGTGGGCTATATCACTCCATAGTCACTCCATAAGAAGTAAGAAAGACTGTCAGAGTCTATTCTCAGGAGCATATTACATGAAGTTCAATAATTTTTTAAATTTGGTAGCATTGTTAGAAAATTGCTTAAACTCAAAGCACCAAGAAAAAGGGGGTCACACAGAAGAAAGGTCTCTACATACATTATTCTTGTTCGCAAAAGCAAATATTCCCTTTAAAATAGTAATAATTCTTTAAGCTCTTGAAATATTCTCACCAGTTCCAACAGGTAATACTCACCACTGCAAAATTAAAACTTGAATGTGTAAAGGTTTCTGCAGTGTGCGGGAATGCAAATAAAGGATTTACACAAACCTTCTCTTTTTCTCCCCATCTTTTTTTTTAGACCAGTAAAGTAAGATTAGTACAAAAAACAGTATACAACTGTCTGCTACCAGAACCATATTCTGCTGCTCCACCTCACATGGTGGTGTCCCATTGAGCTCCATGGGACTACCCTGAGAGTAAAATAATGCTCAGTGTGAGCAGTGAAGGCAGAATCTGGCAGGAATTAGTACGCAGCACTGTAAACTCAGCAGTATTCCAACTAAATCAATAAAGTGAACAGAGACAAAATTAAATCAGCCTTGTGTTTACTGGAATGTGTTGCATTTTGTAGCTATCTAAACGACAATATGCTATCGAGGTGTTGAATATCTGAGGCTCTCTGTCTTTACCAAGAGATGCAGGTGCTCAATGCCATTGTAAATCTTTTTTAGTAAACAGAATAGCTTTACTATGATTATAAGTCCATATTCTGGTGTTATCAGAAATCTTCTGGTTAGAGAGCAGATTTAGGAAAAAAACCACCTTCTTTTGATGAAAGGCATTGTTTCAATACATTCTTATTAAAGAAAATATTTCATACCTTGAAGTTTAAAATACTAAACATACGGTACATTTCTAGAAGACTATATCTAATGACTGTAATGGATACATATTTTGTAATTAAATGCTGAGGACTATCTCCAATTCCTATTTGGAAATATATTATGTATTTACTAAAAGTTTCATGAAAATCACATGTGAAATTTGAATTAAGGTAGAAAGGCTGGGGTATCCCCCTTGCTACGTATTCTTCTCAGCTGACCTTTCATATTGATTATGTCCTGATTACAGCAAGTGGAAAAGAGCATCCCGTATCACCTAGACAAGATAATGATTTTTACAAATGTAACTGTACAGATAGCTAACTGTTAACAGGTGAGTATTATATACCTTTAGTAGTGTATAACCTACAACCCGATTCTCAATATCTCCACAGTTCAAGGATATGTCCTTTACCAGTTTTTCTGGTAATAGCAATATTGGCCGGTTGCTTATTGGATCTGGTAAGAGTAATTTTGGCCAGCTGCTTATTGGAACTGAGGGAAAATTATTCTACATTTATTCACTTTTCCTTTTGATAAGAAGTTTTAAAAATATGTTTTAAAACATATGCAATATCACAGTTAGGAGGAAAGCCCAGTTTACGAGAGAAAGACAATATAAGAAATAATAGGGTTTAGGCCTATGCTTTGTAAAAAATAATCTCGAAACCAATGAAATCTTATTTTAAATGAGTAAGGAATTATTTAGTGCTACCAAGTATGACTGAGCTGCTCTACCTCCATCTCATTGCAGTGCAATACACCCAAATGGTGATACACTCAAAACTCATTTTAAGGAAATTTATTTCTTCTCCCAGAGTGGGGGACAAGAACCACAAGATTACAGCATACATTCAACTGCTGTCCTTTGCCAGTGGTGGTGATGAGCTGAGAGTTGAGCAAGTATTTGTAGAGCAGCATAGAGTAATAGACGAATACGGTACAAGGATACCTGAGTAAGTGTAAAATATAATAACAAATTTTAAGTGAAAATATAAATACATTTGATAATAGTTAAGACTGATTAAATAAAAGTGTTGCCTAACTTCAAGTAACAAGTGAGAAAGCAGAGCAAGAATTGCAATTTAATGATCTTGGTCTCCATTCTGGAATTTAATAAGCAGATCAATAATGTTATCTCTATAATTGCATTCCAAGAATATCATGCTAGTTGTTTTTGCACTTCATACACTACAGCATTTCCTCTTAAGATGTTTTCAGAATGTTTACAGTCATTTCTGTTCTTAGGCCTGGATTCATCAAAACACTGAGCTTATACTTAGCATTATTTCCACAGCATGAGTAGTATATTTATATGTATGTATAAATGTTTTCTGGAATAGGGTTGGTTATAAACATGTGAAGTGATTTGATGAATATGAAACAAAAAACTAAAAACCCAATATAAATTGACAAAATATGCTGTTTCTTTTGGAGTATCCTCAAGTAAGAATATCTTCACATGATTTAAAGTCATGATATAAAAATACATGGATTAGGATATGCTCTCTATGTTTAGAAAATATTTAATTTAATATTAGCTACAGTATTAAATGTAGACTTCTTTCCAGGTTCACCCTTCAAAAATCTATAGGTAGTGTTGACATTCAACAATCAGAAAGCAAGGAAGAAATCTAAGAGGGAGGCTGCCCTATCTGCTTAGATCTTGGCACATTTGCTCTTCAATTGCTCCTCACCCTTCAGATAAGCTTGAAGCCAAACTTCAACCTTTCAGCACTATGCACACTTCACACATTCCTTCACTTCAGCAGTTAACTCTTACCTTCTTGAACCAAACCAAAACACATACACAAAAATACTTCCATGTTCTCACTTCTAAAGAAACAATAACTGTAGGTCAAGGTCACTTCAGAATGACTTAAATTTCTCTTCATTTTTTCCTTCCTGTAAGTTATTTCACTTCCTCTTTTGCCACAGAGGTTTTGGAAATGTTTGTGCTTGCTCCCTCCTTCTCCCAGTAATACTTTAGAGTGATAAATATAATTATGAAAAATTTGGAAGGGTTTTTCATGGAATATTGTAAATGACAGGGAGTGTCTTGTGCAGTTGCAGAATCTGTGAGAGCAATTGCCTGATGTGACGTAGTGTGAGAATACACAGAATAAAGCACTGCCTTTACAGGACACTTCCTTATGTTACACTGTTTAGGTGCACTAGTTTTTCATTTAAGCAGTCTTAGATATAAAGCAATAAAGTTTTTGGATGTTGGGATGAATATTAATTAACAGCTTGTTATTTGGCACATTTCCAGGAAATCTTCTTCCTCTGTTATCCTGCCTCTGCCTTGTTGAAAGGGCACTGGCAGCAGAATATTACTCTTATTAAATCTGCTGATTTCCCATTTCTTCTCACAAACTACTCCTAGATAGTGTTTAGCATCCAGATTCTTAATTTTTTACTCCAACAATAAGTGTTCAAATGCATTATTGTGGAAATTGTACACAACACTTAAATTTTATCCATAAGAATAGCTTGAGATTCATTACTTTTGATCTTTGTTCAAATCCTCTTGTATCTCAGACTTGCGCAATTTTTTCCCAAAGAGTAACCTTTTCTATTCTGAGTATGTACAACTGTATTTTTTTCCAAAAAAATAGTGACTGATATACTGCTTTTTTAATAGTCAAGATGCATATTGTTCTTCTTGTTCTTGGCTTCTGTTTAAAACTGTGGCAGCTTTAAATAGTTAGAGTAGAGCTAATGCAAAAAGTCAAAAGTAAAAAATGAGGTGTTCGCTCCTTTTTTCTTGTTCACAAGTATCAGCTTGTGGCTGATATCAGTTGCAGCTGTAATGCCTATCATTCTCCTGCTGAGTCTCCCAATCTGTCACAAATTAGCTGGAAGTTGCAAGGAATAAGCAAAAGTCCCCTTTATTCCTACAGGATGCCTATTCTTTAGGGCTGAGACATGATCTAGAACTAGAAAATATCCTCTGAAATTCTGGGGACAATTGCAAAGAGTGAGTATTGTATGATATTAAGAAACAGAGCTCAGAGTCTGCAGCTAGACTCCCTAGACACCCACAGCCCTATGACTAAAGTCCTCTTCTAAGGCAATGGAGCCGTGGATGACAACCCATTTCCCAGCTAAATGTTCTAACCATTATGTTAGTACAGAAAAGGCAGATGACATTTCCTCCCTTTCCACATGCACTTTAAAAAGATTGAGTCCCTCAGGAGCCCTGCCTCAGGAGCCCCTAGTTAGAGGTCACCCAAATGGAAGCAGACCACTTGCAGTGAGGCGCCTACACAGCAGAAAGGCTTGGTTTTCTTTGTCTTTCATTTCTCATTCTGCTGAACATTCCTTATGGGCTACCTCCAGGCAGCTCCATGATCGGTGAGTGGGAAGTACCGAAGACATGTTTATGTTTTAGTTATGGAAACACCCACAGTGCTGCAATAAACAAGCAGTCTAATTCTTATCCTTACATATGTTAAGTAAGTGGAGTGGACCAAAGGAATGAAGGTCTAGATAAAACAGAAACAGGGATATAACTGTTCACCCTTTCTGTAACAGGAAGAACTGAAGTATATCATAAGCCATTTTTGTGCAAGTCTGGTCTGGCGAGGGCGGTTTGGTGTGAAGCAGCATGCTGTTCCTGAGCACAATTCACTATATTTTCCATTGTTTGCAGCCACATATTTGCCAATCTCATTCTTTAACTGAATGCATGAATATATCACTCATGGTACCCCTCAAAGTAAAAATGTGATTACCATATAGTGTCTCTGTACCGGCAGACCATATACCAACTCTGTAGGAATTTTTATGCTACTATGGATTTATGATCATTTTGTTGATTCAGTTAACCTGAAATTGTAACTTTTCTTCTATGTGCTTTTTAAACTACTTCTCCTATACATTTGAGTGTTTTCATCTCTCTTGCAAGATACCTGTCTTGCAAGATTCTTTTATCCCATTACACTTTTTTCGTCTTTTATTATGCATGTTTTACTCCTCTTGACACTGGACTCATACTGAAGAAAGAATGAACACCTTAATCCTGCTTGGCAAGATTTCTCCTTTAAGCCTTAGTCACAGCCAGGCATGTGTAGTGTTTGTTGACCTTTTGCACCAGACCAATCAGCCCATTGTGGTCTAAAGTAAGACTTCCTTTTCTTGGCAGGCAGCAAGGCAGAGTTTGATGATGAAGTCTTTGAAGTATAGATTCTGAAGCCCCAAGCATAAAAGCTGCTTGAGCTGCCATGTCAGTAGCAAAGGTTGCTACAACATTTTTTTCATTGTAGTGTAATTTCAAATACTTTGAAAAATTCTGAATGTTTAAAAAGTTCTGTTCTAGAGAATGATTAATGAATAAGTCTCCAAATGTAGTTGTGTGATTTCCATTAGACCCAATTCTCTCCATGTTGAATCCAGCAGTAAAATGTCAATAACTTTGACAGGACCAGGATAAGACCCAAAGCCACCCTTGTGTCAATATGTGAAGAACAAACTCTTTTTAAAAGTCAAATTAACTCTTCAAAGAACCTTAGCAGGAAGAGAACTGGGGTGCTTAAATGCTGTTAATATTAATAAGGCTTGCCCATTTCTTTGAATGCCATTCCACCCCATACATTAAAGGAGTAATGCTGTGTAGCTACCAATATATTTTTCATAGAATAAAGTTCATGAATTTGCACAAAATGGATACAATATATGCTATAGTAATCAGCATTACGGTACTCTCTGCTTGTGAATGTTCTGTTCCATGTGCTTTGTGCACATATCATACACATGCCATATGGCACTGCACTGGCTCACTACCCACACTGTACCTTGGATGTCCACCTGCCTGTAAAGGGAGAGCTCTTTACTTCATGCTCCTTGCATCAAGTCACAATCACAAAATAAATGAATGTTCATCTTTCTTGAACATCCACACATGCCTTTTAAGTTACATCATGCTCCAATGATAAGACGCTTGGTGAGTTAAAAGGAATGGTCAGGATAATGCAAACTTCGAAAAATTCAGACTGGTTTATTAATTTAATTGATTACTACACTAGTTCCTATGGGCATTTTCCTATGAAATGGAATTTTCCCCCCTCCTCTTCTTATCTTTGATTCTTATTTGGTTATTTGATGTTCTTTTGTTTTATTTATTTTTTAAAAGATCAGAACTCGTCATTCCCGCTACTTTATTTCTGCTCTGTGTCTCTTAGGAAACTATTTTTAGTGTTCTTCATAGTCATTACTTTTCATTGTCCTATCTCACTTTCCTAGAAACATTGGAAATGGACTGTTTTCCTTGTTTTCTACCCCTCTGCTCAATAAAAGTAATTGGCTGAGGATAATAAGAAAATTGCAACAGTGCAGCCAACATTAATACAATTGTAAATATGTAGGATTCACTGTGATATGTAGGACCTAATGCTACAATAAAGGGATTTTTTTCTGGATAAGCCAAGACTATATCAAAGGATGCACTGCTTTGGGCTTGTAATGAATTGTATCGCACAACACAATGCAGAATGAAAGGACTTGACCTTTGTGACATAAATAGCAATATGTGACTTTGTGTTTCACACCAAAACTAGCAGGGTCTGAAGATCTGCTACAAGTAAAATGTGCCACCATCTCACATGAAAATTTTAAAATTAAACATTATACCTGCAAAGTTACACAGCCATGCTCAACTCTGGGATAATGCATAATAGCATAATGCTAGAGATTATTTTAACACCTTATTTCCATGAACAGTCATGAAAAGACTACCATATTACACCAGATGAGTGGCACATTCAGTCTCATTGTTTGATGGACAGGAGGACTGGAGAGAGAGAAAAGGAAGTGGAGTTAAACACAGTCTTTCTATAAACTCATATAGAATAAAATTTTCTGGTATTCTGCAAATCGGTATTTTCCTATAAAGTTTTCATGTTTATGGCTATAAAGATATGTTTTTCATACAATAACACATTTTGTAATAATAATGAGATCCTCTGATCATTTTCCTCCCTATTATTGGATAGCACTTCCAGCACTATGCAAGCACAGTTGGCTACCCAGGGACCCTGATGCCAAGTTGCGGAGGATATTCTTGTAGCAGTGACAAATAGCTTGCTGGTGGGCTGTGCAGAGTGTTGTTCTGGCAGCAATGAAGTTGTCTATGTGTCTGTCACTTGGTTAGGCTACAGAAAGTCTAGGTGGTTTGATTTTTTTTTTTTCCGCCTTTGGAGAACTTTGTTTTAAACTTGCATGTGTTTCTGGTGAATTAGTTCATTTGACAGTAAGGTTCTTAGCAGACCCCTCACAAGTGTTACATGTGAGTACCTATATGATGAAAGAGAGAAAATATCTTCACAGTGCCATACTTGTTTTCCATACAAACCTACATGCTGCCATTACAGCCACCCACATATCGTTTGACAACTCACTTACACATCAAGCATCTTAATGAATCAGGACTAAACAACAGAGTGTCCCTGTGTAAAGCCACATATTTTAAATGTTATTCTGACTTTATGCCTTTCCGGTGAAAAATTTGGGTAGACTGTGTGATCTGTAAACAAGAATTCAGGGACAGGTTCTGTTTTACTGCTCATATTTCTTATATTGACAGCACTCTATGTTATTGATTTAATTTTAAAAATACAATTAATAAAGTCTGCTGATTAGAAAAAAAACAACAACTCTTAGTAGATAAATTAGCTGTAGACATATACAGGCAATCCCTACAGAGTCTTTTGACTACCTAAGAAAGTATATAATTTAAAGCTTCTAGATAATTTATGGGTAAAATACAAACTAGCTGACATTGCTGGCTAAAAAATAAATACTCCTCCTATTTTACTTCTGAGTTTATAATTAAGGGTAAATGTGAAATAAAAAACAAAATAACATATATATGAGTTATTGTATTTAAAAACAGGAAACAAAGACATCAATATTTGTATAAAGATGTAGGAATAATTTAAAATTACTCTGGAATGATAACAGGTCTACTATATAAAAGCTCTGCTGAATGATGTAAGTCTAGACTAAGTAAAAGGAAGTAAATGCTATTTTCATGAAAGTCAATATACAATGGCAGTGTTTTAAAAGGGCCTAGCAGGCTTTTAATCTTATTAAGGAAAAAATGTTTATTTTTGTTCTTTCTGTGTATATAGATGTATTTGCTGATTTGATTATTCATATTGGCAGATCAGGTTAAATGGACTTTGAAACAGCTTTGAATTCTTTAGTAGATTAAGTCACTGTACTGGTCTTACATTCACAAAAATATTTCTAATATATTTCTTTTAAATTCCTGATATAAAGAGAAAAAAAATCCTACTGCTGGTAATTAGAAAAATAATCAAAAAACTCTAAGTATAAGGACTTGGAAGAGATGTTGAAAGGTATTTTAACATTGTAAATTAAGGGTACAGAGAGGAAATTTCAGCTAAAAGTGATGTTTGAGTTAGTTTGTTTTCATTGTGACCGGTGATAGCACTTAAGTCAGCCTTCTAGACTACATGGGTATTACTAAACTAAACTCATCAAATTTGCAACTATATCTTTGCCAGAAACATTTTTGAAAAGAGCCGACAGCAGAGATTTTCTAGCTTTCATCACTTAGAAGCACAGAGTGAGGCTATTGATCCTAAAATTGCTGGGATTTTCGAAGGAGACTGCTTGTTTGTTCTGTGCTGTTGTCACTGAAGTGGTTAAAGCTTTGTTTGTTTGTTTTGGTTCTGAATGGCTCTTAATGGATTAAGCTTTCCAGCTTTCACCAAAGCTGAAACTGTTTATTAAAGTATCAAGATATAAACTAACCGCTGAGAATTTTAACGAACTATATAAGGCCATGCAGTCCTAATGACCTATCCATGTGGATCCTTTTGAAGGCTTTGGTATGTTTGTTTTTGCAACTCATGCCATACTGAATTATTTTAGTTGTTTTGGGCAAAACAAGTCTACGTGAAGTTGGACATTATAATGAAATAAGCATTTTTTCCCTCACAGATTTTATGTAGGTGCTCTAAGTGCTTTATCAAATCGTCATCGTGTGTAGAGAATATTGCAATGAAATATTTATGGTGTTTTATTGGCACTAAACGTTTTATTATTTATTATATTTACTACAAAAGTGACCAAAACAAAACCTCAGCAGTAATTAACCCAATAGATGAGCCCTGTTCTAAAAATTCACCAAACTAAAAAGGCAGAGTGGACATGGATAGGGATACTCTAGAGTCTTAAAGATTAACATCAAATATATTTAGTGAGTAGATTAGATTTGTTGTTTTTACCATGAGATTTAACCAAGTTTTCGACAGAAAAGTTTAAAAGCCTGTCTTAGAGTAACACAATAACCTACTGGACATAGAGCTGATGGAGAATATAAGTCACAAAATGACTGATTATGGGAGACAAAGCAGAATCCTTTAATTTTCAAATTTTAACAGGTCCACATTTTTATTGTACTAGCAAGTATTATTCTCATTTCAATGTCAGGAACAGGTTACCTTGCTGTAAGACCAGATGTTTATTCAAACAGTTAAAAACTCTTTCAAAATTGTTGAGGAAGGGCTTCAACTTCAAAGTTCTCAGTAAAAATTAAAGAAATATTAAAATCCAATTACTGTTTTTTTCAGGTGGAGATACCTACCCTCACAGGATATTAGGACACCAGCATTCTATTCAAAGAGGCTGCCATTAGACTTCTTCATTATAGGCTTTTGCACAGTACATATTGTGTAGAGCCTAAAAAGAAGCGAAAAATAAAAGTGCACAATGGGAAATCTGAATCTGAACACCTATTGTTATTTTAAAGTTTTGTATTACTATCTAGCCCCAGCTAGAGGTAGTATTATACCAGGAAACCTCCAGATACACAGTATTTGTCTCAGAAAATTTCAGTGTAAGGAGAAGTTAAAAAGATCATGCCAAGGTAATAAGAGAAGCATGTGCATGGGAAAAGTTATTTGATATAGACTACTCAATGAGATTATAATTATTTTCAAAAAGTACTCCACCTTGCTTGATGTATATATTTCTAACATCTTCAATGAATTCTTTTACATTTACATGCTTTTTAGTACCACATATGTGTATGCATAGTATTGAACAAACAAGTTCAACTTCTGTTTCTCCTTACCTGTTTAGTTGTTCCTTAACAACGAGTGTTCTAAAACAGAAGTCAATAAATAATGTGTACCCATATTTGGAAACTGCATTTTTTTTATAAGTACATATGTCTCACAAAAGCTTTGGAATTCTAGAGAAATGTTCAAAAGTCCTGTTATTAACTAGTGTTAATTGAATTTAAAAAGAAAAGCATGGAAGCCTGGCATAAGCAAAAGTGATTTTGAATGAGACTATATTTGAAGAGTCATTGATTTCAGTATAGGCTAATAATGTCTTTATGATGTCTCTGTTATTTTAGATAAAATCTCTCACACATTCATTGGACAAAAAATTATCATTGTAATATTTCAGATCCTAATATTAAGAGATGCTGTTTGATTAAGTGTAATACATTGATGTTGCACAATTTTTTTTTGCTCATATAGCAGTGCAGGAAGAAAAATTAATTACTCCTCAATATTTGCACTGAGATAACATTATAGGCTGTCTTATCCCAAGTTCTTAATACAAACTTTTGAAACATGAAGGGCAGTTTTTCTTCATTTAGGTATTTTTGGTTTTGGATAAGTAAGAAATATGAGCAGCATCAGGAACTGCCACTGTTTCTCTGCCTAACTATTATCAAAAGGTCATTTATTACACACATTCCATTATAAACCCTTCTGGAGGAAAAGTCTGAAACAGATATAAGCTTTGTGATCTAGTTTATGGAAAATACATACACTGAAACCTCCATAAATAATCGCAAGATTCATGCAGCTTGAGCAGTACAAACAGGCTCAGCAGCTGAGGGCTCTAAAAAACTCATATTATATGTGAATCATGACACATGGACGTATGCAACATTGAATGGGTTGCACATCCATAAATGGCACAAGGAATTGGAGGAAAGAAAAGTGATTAGAATCTAAAGTTTTGTAAATGTTATTCTCAAAACAAACTATCTGACTCCACTGAGATGGGACTGGACCCATAATGGGATGTTACTTTATCAGAAAATTACATTTCAGTTGCTTCATTTTCTTCCTACTATAGAAAGTTACTCTGTTCTTAAGACACTTTCATGTCATTGTAGCAAGAAAAAGTGCAACAAAGTTTCTAAAAGATGGTCCTATAACTTATTTTCCTTTACATAATTCTAATTGATTACCTGAGAATATAAATGCAAGTTGTTTTATTTATTTTATTTCATTAACCTACAGTGAAGGATGGAAAATACTGTGTTAACACGGTCAATGACAGTGAGAATGTTTTAAGCACTTATGTATGTTTCAATACCTTTCTTCTTTTTCCACAATTAGTAGTTACAGATTTTTATCTCAGTTAAATTCAAAGTACTTTGAGAGAAATGTTTATCAGAGAGCAATCATAGGCTAGTAAAGGGAGCAGAATGAAGAAATGAAGAAGGGAGTAGAAGTACGATCTGTAGTTCAGGCAAAAGGTTAGGAGTGTTCATTTATCTCTCGCTTGTCTCACAGAATCACAGAATGGTGTAGGTTGGAAGGGACCTCCAGAGGCCATCTTGTCCAACCCCCCTGCAGAAGCAGGGTCACCTAGACCTTGTTGCCCAGGCACAGGTCCTGATGGCTTTTGAATATCTTCAAGGGTGGAAATGCCACAACCTCTTTGGACAACCTTCATATGAATGTTTTAAGTTTTTAAAAATACATTTAATATACTAAGGTTTGCCTTCATATTAATTTTCCAGAGGATTTCCTAACAATTTACACAATGTCAGAGTTTGTTACCATAATTCAATCAGCCCTCAAACTCTATCAGCTTTTTATTTGAGGTATGACTCTGTTGTAGATGGATTACAAGTTTATTGGGAATTCAGTAGTAATTAAGAAGCTTCTAAAGAATTTGGTTCAGATATGTAATATGTGTAGCTTGACTACATCTTCTATAATGTGTATTGATACTTAAAGCTTTTCATCCTAGGGCACTCTTTCGTAATCAGCTGAGAAAAGAAGCCAGTTGACCCCCAGAGCCAATAGAAGCTACATGTCATTTCCTGGTAGGATCAATGCTTATAAACAGTTGGGCATTCTGGGAAATGCCACCAGTGTCAGCTGGTATATTGCTAAGAGAACACAGGTGGAGTAAATGTGGATGCAACCAAAGTTAAGATGCATTTACCTTTTAAGCTGTACTTATAGTTGAAGTAAAAATTACAAAGTAAAGAGCATTTTAGTGGTACCTAAAATATTACTGATCCTAATAGGCCAAATTCACAACTGTGCTGTAGGTAAGGTACCTACTTCTATCAGTACCAAGCTGAAGCAGTACATTTATGTGATAGAAAATTGTCCAGGATATAGGAATACACTCAATGTTTAAAGTTTACTGTAGTAGTCTGACTCCTGCTCCCTCTCCTGTACATGGCAGATATATCATAGGGTGAGGAATATCTAAGTGATGTGCAGGTGCTATTCTTTACACATGCATTCAGTCAATCTATTGAAATATGTCAGTGTAAGATTAATTGTGCCTGTTTTAAAATTTGTGTACTGGCACATGCTATGCTCAAAATTATGGAAGAAGAGCTTGAGAACAATGAGAACTTCCACTGTGATTTAGAAGCAAATCATGACAACCTGCTCTGCATTTTTTGCTACTTAGATTCTTGCTTTCTGGTAGAGAACTGAATTGGGAGCTCAGAATCCTAATATCTACCAGTTCAATTGTCTTCTGAATTTTTCCAGTGTATTAGTGCAAGTGACAGTGAAAGCAAATGTGGATCAGTTCTTCAGCCCCCATAGCTCACAACTCAAAGTATCCCATTAAACCAGTCTTAATCCTGTGCTTTTCTGATCTACATAATAGGTTGATCTACAAGTCCCTGGCATTAGTAGCAGGCATGATCTACCTCTGTTTATAATTTCCACTGCAAAACAACTTTTACTTCATGAGAATCTTATATATCTAGTATTTTGGATGAAGTTAAAATTAGCAGATGCAATAAATGCAAGTTATGTAATAATACATAGGAATTCAGATAATACAAAGTCATACTATGTCATACAAAAAACTTCATTTGAAATTTTGAATGTCAAAGCTGAAACGTTTTGTTTTTCAGCATTTATATAAACTTGCAAGGCAAAAGTCTATGGTTCTTGAAAACCAGGGGAAGAATTTGATGGTTGGGATGAGGAGGGCATTGGCTTTATTATGCATACTCCTGGTTTCCTCTTCAGTATTCAAACTGAAAGATATTGCAGTCTTGGGCGTTGTATTGAAAGCTAAATGCTTCTTCCTTGTTTGCACAATGTAACAACACATTCATATTTTGGGGAAAAAAAAAAAAAGAAAAAAACAGGAATAGGCCTCTCTTGAAACAGACTTACCAGTGTGATGTATGTGATGAATTGAGCTGAATTTCCATTTGGTAGGTAAGCAAAAAATCTTTTCTTCAAGGCTATGTAATGTATTAATGATATCCAGTCAGATATCCGACTGAGTTGTTTCCCCTCTCAGAGAGCTGTCAGTGTTCATGTTAACTATATTCATGTTACCCATTACAACACCTGCCATGCTCATTGGAAAAAAATCCCTTTATACACGGCTTCTTTGTTTTGTTTGATTTTCCTACCTAACCTATTGCAATCAATCAGGTAGTGGTTTCTTAGCTTATGAGTCTAAAAGTAGTCACAAGCTCTACTTGGTTTACTGTCCTTGCTTAACATATGCAAGGATAGGAGCATTACTCTGGCTAACAATCTTGATTATACTGAATTTTGTTTTCTGAGACAAATTTCCTGCGTTTCTTATTAGGGACACCAGAAATTCATAAAGAATAACTAGTTGCTTAGATGGTAGAACTTCTGTTTATATTTTGCTGATACAATGTGTTTCCTGTGCTCATGAGATTAGGTTGGGACACAGAGGAGACAGACACAAAAAAAGTGAAAGATCACAACTTCATCAGCATATATGCAGCAAGTTAGTTAATACTGCTTTCCCAATCACCAACACTTCAAGTTTTAGCAAACACCTAAGTCCTCATAAGCAGAAATCAGTGCTGAACCCTTTCTTTTCAACATACAATTTTAACTGCAGCATCTTTCTCATGCAGGAAGAGAATATGGTTGAAGCTATGTAAATCTACATTTTTATAGTTCTGGCCATTGACATCTATGTGGAAGAAAGGTCTTTTGTCACCATCCAGGCACTGGAGGGAGCAGGGCATTCACTTTATCCAACTTCATGATGTTAGCAGACCACTCATCAGGTTCCCGCTGTGGTCTGTGGAGAGTGACAGACTCCTTCAGATGGTGTTTCAGGATATAGAAGGTAGACTCCTGCTCTGAATCTTCACTAAAGGAGACACTTCCATTCCCTCCCCCTCTTCATTTCTGCCCAAGGAGTTTAGGAAAAGATGAGAAAAGTAAATATCATTGCCTAAATACTAGGGTAGTGGGTAGTGTAAACCTTCTAGATGCAGTTAACCTATAATCTCCTGAGACCAAGAGTTAAATTATTACCAATTTTTCCCATTAGTAATCCCTATGCCTTATATCTAAAAGACTGTGAAGAAACTAAAAATCCTTACTCAACTGTTTCCCAGTCTCATCCAAAGTCAATACTGTGCAACTCTTAAATAAAACCCATAATCTGGTCAGCCCTGCAGTCAACACAGAGATGCAATTCTAACATTATTTAGTCTATATGGTGAGATACTGGGGCATCAAGCCTGTTGGTGCAATTTCAAAAGGATCTCAGAAGACAAGTAAGAGCAAAGTGGCTTCTGGAAGTAATCAGCAAACAAGGAAATGAAAATTAGGAGAAGGGAAACAGTTTACTCTTCTCATCCTTCATCTGCTCACGCGTGGCTTCTGGTTGTCAATAAAGGGCTAGCTAATCCAGAAGGCATGTCTTCTCTTCATTGTCCCTGTTCTGATCACAATATATGCAACATTTTCTACTAAGAAGGGATGGAAGAATTGGATTGTTTACTTAACTACCAGTGGAAGATTGTACATATGACAGAAAGCAAAGCTACACACCAAGATTAGGGGCTAAAATTCACAAATACTCATGATTATATCTTAAAGGACAATTAGACACATTTTTGTCTATGAAGTCAATTAGTGTGACTCTCCACATACGGGAATAAATTAATTAAATGGCAAAGCATAGGAAACACCATGAGGAAGTTTTACCTTAGAGCAAAAGATTCAAAATCAGTGGAGACATACCAGTAACTGTACTTCACGTTGAGACAGTGTTGTCCTGGTACTGAAGGCATAAGCTGTAAATGTTGTGAGTTTCAGTTTACTACTGTAGATCTTCCGTGGAGAAAGTGCAGAAACGCATGTGAGGATTTTGTTCGTAGTGCCATCTGATCACGGCAGCAGTTCATGTCTGTGCACACATACGTGTTGTTTATTTCTTTGTCAGTTTTCTGAAGAAACTAATAAAAATTAAGCTATCAAAGGTATGTTTTTATGAACATTACACAACTAGTGTAATTTATGTATAGAAAAATATCTCGGGTGCTCATTCTATATTTTTTTTTAATATACCATCCCCAACAAATCAAGCGTAACGTTAATTGTGTCACTATATAAGCATAACTTTACCTGTATAACTACATTTCAGTGTAGATATGTAATCCTTTCAAATGGCTATTCCTTTGTGACTTTGGCCATTGCTGGCTCTGGTCTGAGGTTAAAGAGTACATGTAAGCTCATAGTTGCCTTTTAATTTTGTGGCCTTGAGCCTTTGAACCAATGTGGTGTTTGGTGTTCACTAGATTGAGATTAAATGGACCAAGCATTTGTACGTAACACCCAGACCCTGACCTTAAATATGTAAAATTAATTGGCTACCAGCTATCATATTGTTATGACCAGACACTATCTCCTGAGTAGAATGAGCAGCAAAAAAATTAAAACACATTTTATAAGCACTCATGTGTGCCTAACAGCTTTCTTTTCTATTGCAGGGTTTCCCTTTGTACCTTTTAAATTATTATTATTTTTATTCATATAGGTTATTTCTTTGACTTTCAATCAATTGCAATAAAATTTGATTACATACATTGGCTCTCAGAAAACAATTATAGGTCACCGTAGGCACCTCAAGTCGTTTGTTCTTCCTCATGGAGAAGGATAGTTTAAGGACTTGCTTCTGCCAAGTTCTTTTTCATCCCTCTGCCCCCCGCCCCCATTTTCACCCTCCCCAAGTATTTTCACAGCAAAGTAAAAACACCAGGATAGAATATAAAATAAAAATAGAAGTGATATAAGGGTTGCATTTTATAGCTGTATTTG
>NC_138829.1:31407084-31834584 GCF_965183815.1 Platalea leucorodia | reverse complement strand
GGTTGGAATATGCTAAGAAACACCTTTCCTTTGCACAAGAATGAATGGCAGTTTTTTTCATCATTGTACCACCCCCTGCTTGCCACTACATTTAGACTATGAGACATGTCAACTGCCTGTCACAATTACAATAGACATAGCAAACCAGAATTTTACCCAAATCCAAGGGGAACTTCCTGAACAAAGAGTAAATTTTACTGCACAGATTTTGGAGACCTCCAATTTGTGCAGGCATAATGAATGCAGCCTACAGACAAATAGGTAGTTGTTAATTATCCCAGCAATTTCTTTTTTTAATGTGCTAACAACACAGCATGCTAAGCCTTCATATCTTACACTGTTACCTGATGATCTCATCACAGTTGAAAAGATGGTAATCTGAAGGAAGGCATTATTATTGCAAGTGTTCATGACAATAAGTTACATCGGAATAGTCCTTATATTTTTTATCATTTAATAACATGTGTCAGAATAAAAACAAATGGATTCTACTACACCTTTCTCAGTGGACTGAAGGTGCCTACCTATATAGTACTCCTTTTGGGGTAACTTAATATTTTTATTTTCTTTATGCAATTATCCCAAGGCTTGTGTATACTAATTTAGTGTCATATTACTTATCAGAGCATTTTGTGGATGAATAATAACCACAGAGCAAGACCTATGACCTTAATAAGAACCTTCAACGAATTTTAGAGTAATTTGTGCCTTATGCATAGTGCTCTTTTAGAGCTCTACTGTTCTGAAGAGAAACTTGATCCCAGTAAGTCTATTGTATTTAGAACATTGTTTTTGTTCCTTCATATTTAGTGAATAAATATTTGGATGGTCCCGGTATTAAGCACCAATAAACACAATAATTGAATATACCAGTTCATTGTTGTCAGGTGTTTAAGAAGTTGATTGCATTTTTGTTTTGTTTTGTTTTGTTTCATTTTCTAAGATGAAACATTTTGAAAACACCGGCAGGCTTCCTTACTGCATTGACTTCACTTTAATGAGATGTGCAGTGATTTCTCTTTTTCCCCCCCCTATGTAATATTCTTTCTTCTATGCATAAAGAAAACAACATGGGCAGGTTACTGCATTGACTTCACTCTAATGGGAGACACAGTCATTTTGTTTTCTTCTGTAATATTCTTTCTTCTATTATAAAATATATTTGCATAGCTCATTGTGTTGCTCTGTTTTCTGAATTCCCCATTCATGTTGCTGAAGAAAAAAAGAATAAAATGTACTCTATTTTCTAACAGAAGGAGGTATAAACTTTTGTGAAGTCTCACAGTTGTCACCACGTCATTTATAAATACTGTTACAATCCTCTACCTTCCTAAAATTTAAATACAATTCAAAGAACTGGCTTCTATTGAAAGGATACTATTAGCATATAAATACAACAGAATCATTTTGGAATAGTACACATATCCAGAGTATGACATAGTAAAGAATTTACTCATAATTATAAAACCCATGAACTCTATTGAGTATACAGTAGTGGTCTTTGTTGAAACTGTGTTACAATTGTGTGAGAAACATGCTTTTGTGTTGATGAAAATAAATTACTTTACCATCACTCTGCTTTGTTTGTCAACTTAATTATTACACAGTTAAAATATTGCTTTGCATTAGTCAGAACAGACTATTTTCCTTTTATATAGTTTCCTTTTCCCAGGGGTAAATTTTAATGCCCTGAAAGGTCAACAGAGGTCAGGACTTCTTGACTATATCTCAACAGTGCATTTCTGGTCATCAAAAGAAATAAGCCTCTGACCACTGGTAGCTGCTGTAGGGGTTTCTTTTATCCTGCACCTGTGACAATTACCCTGTGTTAGTGAAGCTAACAGGAGTCAGGTTGTAGGTTAAGGGTCAGGGCACTGTCAAGAGGAAGTTATTCTTCAGTCCACTAAATCTGTTATCATTTTCATCTAATGTGACATCCATCTGTCAATCAGGGAATTTAGGCAATTGTCTTATTCTAAGTGCTGCACTTTATGCATCAACCAGCTCACATTTTACTGCTTTTCCTATAATTACATTTTTCTACCTCTGAAAACCCATCTGCAAAATAAACAGGGAAAATCTTACTCAATCATTTTGAAGATCTAGGCTTTTTATGCCAAAAGTAGTTTCGCTTACAAAATTGAGTGATTTCTCTGCAAAGTTTTATATTCATTTAATTTTCATTGTTATGGCTTTAAACATGTAGAAAGAGAATAAAGCTCCTGTAACTACATGGATATCAAAATAAGTTTTCATGTAAAACTGCCAAATGCGTACCAGTCAAAAGGGGTATGCCTCATACCCTTTAGATGCTGCACTTCTCAAACACCATGCAAATGGCATGCTGTAGTTATGAATGACAAGGATAAGTTTTTACAATGGACTTTTGAGGAATTAGAAGCTAGCATATAGTTGAATTGACTACAAATGAGCAAAGACTCTGAGTAATTCCATGTATAGCACCACAGAATGAAGTTCCAAAGTCTGTTAATTCTAACTCAGCACTGCTCTTAAAGATGCGCTTAATTTCAAGCATGTCAACAATCCCAGCCAGTTACCAAAACACTTATATAAATGGGAAGGCATATAAAACCTAGGTGTAAAGGTAAATGTTCTACTGAATATGCGTGAGATTGCTCACATGCTTCAATTTAGACACACTTTTAATTGCTTTGATGAACAAGAATCTAAATACTTTGCCAAGCATAAAAATCGTGGTGTGGTTATATGATGCAGTTGAGCCAATCTAACAGCTTGTTACCACTGAAAAGGATGGTCCTGTTCCCCCTACTTCCTCCCCCTGCCTTCCCACCCCAGATTAGTTTTCTGCTGGGTTAGCAAATTTAATTGCCTCACCAAGTGGTTAGGCAAGCGTGCAAGCCAGTGTAGAGATAGTGACAAGAGTCTGTGGCTGGAGAGAATGTTATTGGCAAACCATTGCATAGATCCGGTCATATAATTAAACTGTAGTTTCTCCTTTCACTTTTGTCAAAGTTCCCCATTTAAAAAATTAAACTTAAGCGATTTGCAGTTATTATCAACAAACTCTCCAGGACTTATGCTGCTATAATTTCACTGTTAGCAAGGTGGTAGATATGAGATACTCTTATAAATTCTAGAGCAGAATTCATCTCCATACAGCAACAATAATATTAATAGTAACTGGCTTATTTTATTAGGAATGCTTGAAAGAAGGCTAAGATCCTTATTCCTATATTACAAATGGGGAAATCGAGACACTGAAACGGGAAAAAAATCACCATGGAAAGTCATTAATAGAAATAGAAAAGGACTATAGTATCTTTAAATCCATTCCAAGAGTCTGTGCTCTAGGCCATAGTATTCTTCCTATCAACTTTGTGGGCTTGTCTGTAAATTATTAGTGTCAGATGTTTAATTGCTCCAGACCAAGTTGCGTTCCTTGCAGCACCCACAAATTCTTGAGCTCTTCTACTCTTACGAGCATGGTTTCCCATAGTCCACACTCTGTGAGCTTTCTGTTTCAGGGATTCTCTCAAGCTCTTAATTACTCAAGCTCTTTCTTTTTGTAAGATTTACTATACTTGTTTCCACCTAACCTCTCCAGGCATAAGTTAGATATGCCTCCCTTCCTGCCACACCTCCATCTTTAACCCTTCCTCCTTTCTGGCTTTCATCAAAAACATCATAGGGTTTTCAATTAATTCCATAAGTCTTGTCTTGCCTTTTTTCTTTTCTTTTCTTTTCTTTTCTTTTCTTTTCTTTTCTTTTCTTTTCTTTTCTTTTCTTTTCTTTTCTTTTCTTTTCTTTTCTTTTCTTTTCTTTTCTTTTCTTTTCTTTTCTTTTCTTTTCTTTTCTTTTCTTTTCTTTTCTTTTCTTTTCTTTTCTTTTCTTTTCTTTTCTTTTCTTTTTTCTTCTCTTCTCTTCTCTTCTCTTCTCTTCTCTTCTCTTCTCTTCTCTTCTCTTCTCTTCTCTTCTCTTCTCTTCTCTTCTCTTCTCTTCTCTTCATCCAGTCATTTAATTCTGTTTCTTGAAGAAGCCAGTCACTGCAGATTCCATTGCAGGTCCAGAAAGGGAACAGAAAAAAATTATTCATCCAAGAGAGAAGTTATGCAAAGCTGGGTGCAGAGGGGTGGAGTTAATTTCAATATCTTGTCCTGACTGTGGCCAGACTTTGCTGGGTCATATACCTAGATGTGGAAGTAGGGAAATACTTCCCGTTTCCTCTGTATAGATATGACACTGTAAAAATTTCAAGATGAATATTAGTTGTCAAATTACATGTGTACGTACATTTATACTGGCAGGAAGTTTCCTATGCTTCCCTCTCTCCCAAAGTACAAGTCACCTTTGATCCAAAAGTGTGTAATCCTGTCCATACAGCCCTCCACTCAAGACAGTAAGGTCTCAGTAGCTAACTGTGGCTGAATAGCTGGCTTGAGGCTGGTCCACCACAGTCCAATCATCTTCTCACTTCAGAACACTATGCATACTCATAGTTACTTGCTGGACTGAGTTAACCACATACATAGCAAGAATATAAACTGTCCCCAGTATTTGAAATGTTGATATAGGATTTATGGATGAATAATGGGTGACTTGTAGGTACCATTTTGAGCACAAAAATGTATGTTGCAAAGTTGTAGTAGCATTTTTTTAAATAATTACAAACCACAGTTTCCATATTCAAGGCCACAAGAAAAACTATCCAAGAAATGTCTTATTTCATACTTTGTTAACTGATAGTCATATTCAATGGAACATTTCATGAAAAATAAGTGTAATTTTGCATAAGGGAATTCTGGTAATAATATGAGTCATCCCTATCAACACTGTGTTCTGTTTACAGAACAGCATTTTACAGTTTTGGTTCCCAGCCTGGTACCTTTTAAATGCTACATGTAATACCTAATTGTAAATAAAGTTATAGTTTCATTGTATCTTTGGATGGTAATAGTTTTACACTAAGTTTCCACAAAATCTCAGTATTTGATGTCCCTGAAATACCATTTTGATGTCCTCTCATTCCATTTCTCTTCAGTACTTATGAATAAATTAAAACCCCCACCCATTTAAATCTCTTGCTGTGACTCCTTTGGAAATAAGTAAATTCTATAAAGAAACCATTACGTCAGAGCTGTGTTGAGCAAATCCAATTAGGCAAATATAATTCAGTTTCCTCTGCTGAGGCAGTAACACAGTGTATATTAAAGAGGGAAGCGTATGAATTATTTTGGTTTTGTTGGTTTTGATTACCTGTAATTTAAGTTGAGTTCAAGTATGTTTGACCTTTAAAATAACAAGGAGAAAGGCCAACAATTAGAAAGGAGGTTGCATTGGTTTCGGTGTCCAAGTTCTGCATATTCACAGAAAAAAAATTGGAATATTTTCAAAATTTAAGTAGAGAAATGATTCCTGTAAAAGGAAAGTATGCAATTCACAATGATCTAGAAACAATGCATTCTCCCCGGCTTTCAACACAGAAATTTTGTTGTTCATTTGAGTCAACCACTGAAGCAAGACAGACTAAAACTAGTTTTCAGAGGTCAGTTATAGACCACTGTAAAGTCAAGCTGTTGCTAATCCCTCTGCTGTTACATTATAGATTATAAAGAAAGACAAAGGGAAATAAAGATTTTTTTTTTTAAATATGCAGAAACATGGTGATATTTTCTATTATTTATTTAAGCAACCTATGGAGGCTGCTGTTGTAAAATCTTCTGGTTTAGCCTTAGGAACAGAACAGAACCGATTACTTCAACTGGAAGGGACCTACAATTATAGTCTAGTACAACTGCCTGACCATTCAGGTCTGACCAAAAGTTAAAGCATGTTATTAAGGCATTGTCCAAATGCCTCTTACACACTGACAGGCTTGGGCATCAACTACCTCTCTAGGAAGCCTGTTCCAGTGTTTGCCCACCCCCTTGGTAAAGAAATGCTTCCTAATATCTAGTCTGAATCTCCCCTGACACAGCTTTGAACCATTCCCATGAGTCTTATCACTGGATACCAGGCAGAAGAGATCAGCACCTCCCCTTCCCACAAAGCTGTAGAAAGCAACAAAGTCACCCCTCAGCCTCCTTTTCTCCAAACTAGACACACCCAGAGTCCTTAGCTGCTCCTCATAAGACATGCCTTCCAGCCCTTTCACCAGTTTTGTTGCCCTCCTCTTCTGTTTTAAGATGTAAGAATTTAGATACAACAAAATAACCACAACTTACCTAATATCAAAGAAAAAAGCAATAATCCACTAACACAGGTATTGTTTCTGCTTGTAATTTCAAAATTACCACATATTTTCTATGTATTTTGTACATAATATTTTAATGGGTCTAACTT
Organism: Platalea leucorodia; assembly: GCF_965183815.1. NCBI lineage: Eukaryota > Metazoa > Chordata > Aves > Pelecaniformes > Threskiornithidae > Platalea > Platalea leucorodia. Next base: position 31,828,263 of record NC_138829.1, on the reverse strand, counting down.
TAATAAAAGACTCTGATGTTTGGTAGACTAGTTCAAATCTGTGACTAGTTTTGAAAGAAAAGTTTGCAAGAGTTCATCCAAACTATCTTAACTTTCTGAACCTGGTAGTTGTTGACTTCTGAACCATAATAGCTTATATACACATATATGTTGTATTATGTGTCTATATATATATAAAGGTGTAATGAAAAGAAAATCTGTGCTAGATCTTAGTGGTTGTGAAATCATGAAGATAACTTTGCCAGTGACATTTTAAACTGAGAAAGTGAAAAAGCACGCAACTAATATGAAACCACTTCAGGAATACAATCACTTGCTTAGCTTTGGCATTTTGAGACTGCCTATAAATCTAATGATTCTTATGGCTTGATGGAAAGTTTTCAGGGCCAGAAGAAAAAAAAAAAACCTGGAAATATTTATGCATTATGTTTCAAGACCATATTTTAATTGGCATAGAAGGAATAATTAAAATAGCCTTGATTTGGCTTTGTTGTTACCACCTCACTGCCATCTGACAACAGCAATATAGGCAGCCATTAGGGTATGTTCTATCTATCTATTGTATTTGTGTAACTAAGTGGGGAATATCTGGCCACATTTAGCCATCAGAAACTTTGGGCCCATTGCTTTTCCAAGTAATTGTTAGTTTAACATACTGGCTTTTAAAACTGTGTCTACTGTGGATTTACGGAACCTGGTCCCAGGTTCTGTATTAAAAATAGGTTAAAAAAGAAGTAAGGTTTCAATGTGTGAATTCTTTGTGGAAGTGGTCTGTGATAATTCTGCCATTGTGCAACAGTTGCCTTCCCTTTCTTTTATTTTCTACCTTCAGCTGGTATTCGGAAGTCCTTTAAGGCAGAGGCTGTGTCTTTTTTGTTTATTAGTAGTGCATTGCCTAAAGCCATTAGGCACTAATAACAAGAATTAAAAATGATAATTATCTCTGGCATAAAAAGATAGTATTTAATCTCATATGTTTGGTTGGAGAGAGTGGATTTTAAATAAGACAGAAAGTGTTATCGTACACTTTAATGACTATCTTCATAATAAATAGTAAGAGATTGGATTTCTAAGAAGTAAGGCTAAATAGTCAGAAAACAGTAGAAATTGCACCGAGGCTTTGAAATAGCTGAATCTTCAATGTTTTGTGATTACAGGTTCCCATCAGCCCAGCAGAAAACCATCAAATTAGATGGAAATAAGATATGCTATCAGCTGCAAGTAGTCATCTTTTTATTAGCTCTGCAATAACCAATCAGTCACACCACAGTGTGCAACTGTAATGAAATATAAATTCCTTTTTTTTTGTTAGAAGGAAAACCCTGCCATTTTGTGAATCTACACAGCCCTTTAGTAAGCAGTAGATGTTGCTGTCAATAGCATTTCGTTCTTTATTTTTTCAAGTTTCTTTGGAGTTAATTTAGTGCCGACAGTACCAGACTGTCAGGTGTGCGAGGCCTGGAAACTGAAGTCTTCTATTTATTCACAGAATGGTAGCACTATGTGTCTGATGTTCCTATCCTGTCATGATTTTGTGCTAGAGGCAAGATCTAGTAACGTAAGGGTAAGACATATTTTTCCCAATAAAAGTCTCTGTTGAGACTACAAGCAATTACAACAGTCATTACCTATTGTAATGATATCTTTTTAATTTTGCAAACACCCAGCCATTAAAATAGGACTGAAACAAAAAGTACTCATTTTACATATGTCTGCTAATGGTTGTCCAGGGGTAAAAACCTTGAGGGAAAGGATTATAAAATTACATGAGAATTAAAGGGTTTCAATTACTTGAAATTTTCATAACTAAGAAATTAACTCCCACTGCAAACAAGGAGGAATGTAGGCTACTCCAACACAGCTCGGGCAGCTTAACTTCAAGTCACAAGTTGGCTAGGCATATGTGTTTCAGAAATTACAAGGGAAGGCCTAGTCAACCATAAATCTTGTAAGTCCTCTGAGGCTTATAATGGAAATTCCTTCTTTTTTGACTTCTGGTGGGAGGAGAAGTACATCCCATTTCTGTGGCTCAGTAGTCTCCCTGCCAGTATGACTTTTTCAATTTAGGTACAGTAGAAGCATGTTACAATGGCTGAAGATACCTCCTGTTAATTTGGAGTGGACATTAAAGTGGCCTAAAACTTCTCTGTTATCCACTAGCTAGGATTCATTTCACTTCCCTTTGACTATGTTCAATGTGCATTTTATGCCAGCTATTTAGGCTCTTTCTCTAATCAGTGGAGAATAAAATTACTTCAAAGAATAATTCATTCCTCTGGCTTAGATACTGCATGGGAAAGAATGAATTGTTCTCTAGAGATTTGTAGCCCTGCATTTCTGTAGAGGGAGAGTTGACAAATTGCTTAGACAGTTTAAAGTTAAGTGAGATGAATCCTGCCCATCACTCCTGACACATACCCTCGAAAGATAAATTTCAGCTCCTTGAACTCAGTAGGATTCAAGCATCTAAATAATTTTTAGAATTTTGTTATTCATCTTAAAATCTACTAGCTCTTCATTTGTATGAACAATTGGATGTTTTTATCTCGCAACCGCACCATGAATTTAAATGCAATAAACACTGTGAAGCAGACAGTAATCATTGCAATTGAGGTCAGATACCTCTGGTAAATTCTTAATGACTGGTATTTGGAAGCAATAACAATAAGGTTATATCATTTAGTGACTAGTGAATAACAGAAATAAGTTTGCTTTGGTTGGTGGCTTCGTACATCAAACCTGTGTGCACTTAAAATATTTGATCCCCTTCAGGTCTGAGGAACAGACTCAAGGGTACATCTGTTTTCAAGCCATGGTAAGGAGGCTATGTTAATACAGCCTTTCTTTGAGCCTTTGTGATTATCTTCTAACGATGACTCTTCCCATGACTCGTGAGTGAAGGCATTTGTGTATAGATGATAGAAATATATTAAACATTTACTTCTAGACATGTGCTACTTCTCATTATTAAATCAATGCTCGAAAATTGACTTGTGAGTTCACCAGAAGAAATAATTTCCACCTATACAAAGGTGTCACTTAAGAGGAAAAGTTCGTATTAAGTCAAAATTTCCTCTGTTGTCCCAGCTATTTTTGCTGAGGAGTAAAAGCTGGTGTCAACTTCATCCAAGGAAAATGGGGTTTTGACTGTAATACTGAAAAGAATACAGAAAATGTGCATCATACTCAGGAACTCTTGTTTCTCAGGAGTCCAGAGACACGAGGTCAATGTTTAGTTGTAAAGTTTTAGAGCCCATTTTCTCCCCTCCCTGCCATCGTTTACTCTTCTGTTATTTACCATTTTCAGTGGAAACCTAATAATCCTTCTTCTGAAGAGACACTTAAAATTTGTCTAGGCTGGCCAAGCACTGGAAGACTGCTAGATAAGGAATTTGAGCCTAGGTCCTCTGTATAACAATTGGGTTGCCTGACAAGCAGCCTACCAGCTATTCTCTTTCTTCCTTTTCATAGTCGCTTTGCAAAAGTTCTGATTTGTTCCTAAGGTAAGGCAAGAAAAAGAACTGAAATCTTGTAAAATTTCATGGGACAGTAAAAAAATTTATGACTAGCTTTAACACTGATTAATTCAAATCATTAAATATTAAGGGATTAGTTTTTTATTCAATAACCATCACATGATTGTCACAACGTTATCCTCACATCAACCTTGAAAACAAACACTACTTTCTGTAGCCATTTCTAATATGTTATTTTGATGTGTTGAATGAAGATTATTGTTCATTAGGGAAGAGAAATGCTAATTTGAAGTCTGTCTGCTCCTGAGCAACAGTATCTCTAGGAGACACCTGCAGAGCACTTCAAACATTACTCCGTAAGATGTGCAAGTTTTGTTCCGAATTTAGGTATGCATATATCTTGGGTATTATTTACTGAATGAAGCCCTACACTCATTACACCTCATTTGAACTCACGTTTATTTAAAAGAGGACCAGTAAATTTCCTACATAAAAGGATACACTTCCATGTTTCAAGCTTTCTTAAGTTTAACTTTAGTTACAAAGTAGAAAACAAAGTATAGTTCCAATCTGAAATAAATTGACTATTGTTAGTAAAAAAAAAATATTCCATTTATCCTTTCATGTTGTCCCTCTCTGTCTTGGCTGAATCCTTTTTTTAAGTTCTGTACAACCTCTTCATAATCCTACTGGAATTCCACTGCTACTGCATTTACAGCCACAGCACATTTGCAGAATTCCAAAAGGTCTATTTTCTTCCATTTAATATAGCAAAAAGAAATCTTGCCTGAATACAAAACATATCTGTTTTGATTATGCAAACTGTTGTGTGTAATTTTGCATCTTCTTTTTATATCATCATGTCCATTGAATCCATTTTAAAGGGAAATCATTTTCTAGACTAAAATGTTATCCTAAGAGCAGCTCCACTTTTGCTGACATGATTATGATTAGGAAATGTAGATCACTGCATATGAATACATTAGAAAAGAATTTTTCTGATCTAAACTCTACAAGAGAACAAAATATACCACAAATAAATAATCAAGCAGCTTTTATAAGTTTAAAAATAAGTCATGCATTGCAAAGTTTAAAAAAAAAAAGTAGCCAGTTTGATCTGAAAAATAACATATCTAATTTACAGCAGGGAGAATCCAGCAACATCGTTTTTTAATTGGGTAGTAGAAGTGCTAAGGTGACAGGACTGAGAACAGGTAAATCATCTAGGAATAGAAATGCTCTAAGACAGAAAGCCAGCTGGTGTAGTGCTTCCTTTGTGTCAGTGATCCATGTTGCATTCTGTAATAGGGACTGTTCAGACAGTCTGTTGCACAGCTGTTCTTCCTTAGAAACAAACAGCCAGGTCTGTTAGTGGTATCACTCTGCAGGTATTATAATGACAGTAGGGTTTTTTGGTTTTGTTTTTTTTTTTTTTATTTTCTTTGAAAGTGGTACTCATCTCATTGAGGAGGAGCAGCTTCACAGGGCTATAAATTAGAGTTGGTTTATGTTGTCATCCATGTTGGATTAAGTACTTATAATGTGGCTGCAGAGGGAAACTGGGTGGCTGCCTATTTTTTCATATTCTTTTTCTGTTGCTATGTTTTTGGTATATATGAGGCATAGGAGGATTATTTTGGTGATAAATGTTATCTAATATTGGAAATAATTCATAAAACACCTGCACCTTCATGACTTTATCTGAAGAGTTTCATTTTCAAAACCCAAATTTGGTTTCTGCTCCCCATACTGCTGCGGTGGTGCAAGGAAACAGAGAATTTCCAAAAGAGACATTATAATACTTTTCAAACTTACCAAGCATATCTAGAAGAATATACACCTAGATAATTCAGTTCTCTGATTCTTCCTACGCATAAGACTGATCGGGATCATGGATTGCCAGCTATTAGGGCAGGTTTAGTCCAGCAGTCCAAATCTTTTTCTTTTTAAGAAAATTGGCAATGTTCTACACTCTAAACACTGTAAAGTTATTTTCCTCCAAAGCATAGAATCGAATCATAAAGGATCATAAATATTTTTAAAGTCACAAATGAACTATGTCACACCACTAATTAGCTGATTATTTTAAAAACAAACACAAAATTAATTATGCCTGCTAGTGAGAGATTTCCCCCCACACACACTTAGTCCTTATGGAAGGAATCTGGAGAAACAAATTGTGACAATGTTGAATAATGGTATTCTGGGACTGGGTTGACACTGAAGTAGTTATAGCTGTGTGTAAAATAAAGCTTAAAATGATACTGAGATTTTGGTCTATGCTGGGGATGAAACAGGAATATGTTGATTTGAAATACATGGTGTCTGGGCTGATACTGTTTTTAAAATGCTCTGGAGGCAGAAATGGCTGAGATGTTATTAGGACTGAAAGGAGTTATGGAATAGTAGACATTAGGGATGCTATTCCCTGCAGTGAATACCAGGGTCCATCCACAACCAGGCAAAGTTGCTGTTTAATGTAACATTTTTCCCTTGGCTTCCCTGTCATTAAGGCAGGCTGGGCAACTTTGCTGCCCTCCTTTTGCCTCACCGCTTCTGGGCAAAAGAAGCTGCAAAGTGATGGTGTGGCCTCAATGCCAGACTTGTGTCAGAGGCACTGCTAATTGGATGCCACTGCTCCTTTATCCACTGCTCAGTAAGGGAGGAAATATAGTTGCAATCTAATCCAGCTAAACTGGAGGTATTACAACAAATGGGAAGAGTTGCTAGTACAAGCTGAACCAGGATCGCCAGTCCTTACTGTATGTTGTTACCCCAGCAGGTATGTCTACCTCATTGAATATCATTTTTGAGTGCTAGAATTTATACCATAATACAGACTGATGTCTGGACCCAAATTCTGGGACTCAGTGCTATGCAGACAGGAAACAATTTCCTAAGAGAAACACCAGATCCAGCATGTTTGCAATGTGACTGCAAAACTTTTCTCTCAATTTCTACCTCCAGCTGATACATGTTTCTGTTCCCAGTTTCACTAAGCTACGCATGTACCTCCAAAGTACCTCAGGATCCAGACCTAGAAACCAGAGTGAATGTGATAACCAAAAAATTCAAAATTAAGGATTTAGCAGCAGTCTCAATTATTATTATAACAAATTTCTCTGCAAACATTTTAATTAAAACCAGATTGCTGTTTGCAGAAAAGTTGGAGGCTTTGAAGAATCAATTCCATGATCAAAATAAACAGCTGTTAGGTACGCCAACATAAAAAGAAGCCCCTTATTCTATTGCATTTATTATGATAAAATTTTTGGCAGAAACAGGACAACAAGGATACAATATCTCACATGGTGACAGTGCTAAATTGTCATTAGCCAGATAGGAGAAATCATTACTGTTACTTTCTGAAGTGAGAAATTAGGGATTTAATCCAAAACCAACTGGAGCCTGAAAGATACTGTTGCGATCAGCACATAGAAAGGAACTTCAGGTACAAGGTACCAGAGTGACACCAATTATTTTGCAGATTCAATCAAAACAAGCTATAAGAGTAGGGAAGTTTTGGAAGGTCATGAAGGAAGGGAAGAAGAGAAGGTTGGTTATTTCTTTTTGTTTTACGAAGTGTTTTAAGAAGAAAGTGTTGCTAGATGAATAGAATTAATTCTTTCCCAAGTTGTCTACAAAAGTAAGTACAATTGTTTTAAATCACCAAGCTGATCACCAAGAAAGTCAAAGAAGAGAACTAAAAATGTGCATCTGTGGAGGGATGTTGATATATCAGGAGAATGTTTATCTCAAGAAACCTCTGATAGTTTAGAATATTTTAGTTTAGCCACTACATGCCAGTGGATTTAGTAAAAATTGAGAGGGGAGTGTATAAGGCATTGATCTTTTGTTCATTCCTGAGCACGTGCCATGAGTCTGTAAAAGATACAATACTGTGTTCCCTGTAGGTTTGCTGATTTAGTCTGGTATGTAATACACTCTAAACATTGTTTCTGGTTATGGCTCTTACATCTTTTAAATAAATGACGGTGATCCCATACACGATAGGCAAAACCTGTATTGTTTTCTTCTCTATTTTTTACCCTTTCGTACATACTTTGTACAATGATTAAGAGCTGACCTAGACTGACATGGGAACTATATGAACTGGTTTCTATTGGCCACAAGGTTTTAGTAGCAAATAATAGAATATATTTGGAACTAAAAGTTCTATGTTTATTGAGTTAGCTTCACAGTTGACTGGAGGTAGATAAAGACTACTACTTTTCTCCCTCAATACTTTGGGAATTTTCTTGTTACGTTTATCAAGAATTAAATGTTTCTGAGGATAATTTTGATAGATGCTGTCATTTTTCATTTATTGTGTATTTGATTTATCATATGTAATGTCAAATAGAAAGTAAAAAAAAATCTATAAAAATATAATCATCTAATAGGTGATTTAATTAGTGCATGTATGTAGAAAATGTAATCTGTGGTAATTATCTATAATTATGTTTTCCTTGCAATTTAAAATAACTTGTTTTTTCAGTAGAGAACAACCTTCTTTTTCACTTTTCACCACCTTCCATAGCATTGATTGCCTTTTTGGCAAGAAAGAATTCACTACTTGAACTAGAAGAAAAATCAAGGAATTAGTAACTGTTTATAGTTATTCAGGGACAGAAACACTGAAGAGGAAAATACATTTAAATGGAGGTCAAAAGGGGTATTTAATTAACAGCTATCAAATAAAACAACAAGCAATGCAGATTACTAAAGAAAATCCTCCCAATGCTGAGATCTGTTGCATCATTCACAAGTCTCCCATAGGAAAGTGGTAGAATCTTGTGTGTTTGATTCCTAACATGAAGCTGGTGTTCCTGTTTATGTAGCTGCTCTGTGACAGTGATGGCAGTGGAAATGGAATGAAGATATAGGAGAATAATTAACTTTGATCATATTCAGGAGACTTATGAGGGACTTGTGAGAATTTGTAATGTTAGTAGGGTGCTAAGGTGGATAGAACTGTGGGTAGAATGTACAGAGGGAAGGCAGAGCTAGGTTGGAGCCTTGCATATATCTGAGCATAATAGTGCACTAGCACAGATAGCGAAGAATTATTAAAAGTCTGCAAGAAGTCTGTGAGAAAACATCAAAATATGAAGAGGCCTGCCCAGGAATAGCTATACAAAGCCTGCATAAACACCTAGAAATATACACCCCAAATCCTGCATTCACACATGTGTGGATTGTAGAACATGTTATCAAATTCCTAGAGTAATGGAAATGTAAATAATTTTGTATTAGAATAAAAAACTGGAATATCAATATTTTCTGTAGGTTTCACTTTGAAATTTTCTATTGAGTGGATTGTTTACGCATTCCCATTTCAACCTGAGATAATCAGAAACATCCTACTTGAATTTACTCCTGTAATAAGTTTTTTTTTGATATAACATCCCAGTTCTCTCCCCTGAGATACAGCCAGAGTCCTAGGTACAAGCATATATTCACAGTGGATCACTAAGATCTTTTCAGAGGGAAGTACAAGCTTTTAAGACATTTAGCCAATCAGAAAGACATGAACATAAAATAGTTTCCATAAGACAATCTGTTAATAGTAAAATTAAACTAATACAAAAAGTAGTTTGAATAAATACTTATAGCAAATGAAATAATTTCAAAACAAAATAATTTAATTATGTGTTTCCTGATGAGACACAAATATTTGGGGTTTGAAAAATGTTTCTGAAAAATGCGTGATTTTCTTCTAAAAGCTTGATTAGGGTGAAAATGTATTTTCTCTCCATCTGACTGGGTTGAAGAGACACTAAGCTGCAATGACCCTGTTCTTGACTTCTGCTTAATGATTGATATGAAGAGGGAAGTTGTTGATGGAGTTCTAGTGGCATAGCATACAGTTAGGGATGGAGAGGTAAAGATAATAATGTCATAGATGCAGCTTAAGTCTTAATATTAACTGTGCTGGAGATATTATCAAGATAACTCAATTAATATTAAAGACAGGAATTTTCTGTTAAATGTTGAATGAAAAAAAATGTGTATAGAAATAATGAATCACATATAGTTTACTTTTAAAACTAGTGCAAATCAAAAGGCAGTAGGGATGGTATCAACTGTCTCAGAGATTCAGTAAAACAGGGCAGTCATAGGTATAACAAGAAACTGGGCCCATTAACATCTGCATGGTTTCATTTACCTCTGTCAGCCAAGGATCAGCAGTCAATGAGACAGGCATGTTGAGACAAGATACTTTGCAAAGGATTTCAACAACTAACTGAGAAACTGTATTCAACACAGTTTTTCAGCCACACGCTCCATGACCTGCACTGGTGGTTCTTCTCCCTTCTCTGCCCCTTAGGACCCAAGAGAGCGGCTGTGGCAGCGCACCCCTAACACCAGTTCTTCACTCTGGTCTCTTTCTTGACACAGTCTTCAGATGGCATCACTCAAGCTGAGGTTTCCCTTCTTTCTACCACTTTCCTTTTTGCAGTATAAAAGTGTGATTGAGACTCCTATGAAATCCTTTTCTGAAGAGTTTGCAACTTTTGCAAAGAGGAGACCTAAGGAGGGGAAAAAATGTTCTTGGAATATGCCTTTCCAATAACTAATTCTTAGGCAATAGGCAGAGACAACTATATATATATGTAAGTAAATGCAACTTGAAATGTAGCTCAGTCATTTTTATTGATTGGGATGTCACTTTTCCAATATTAAGTAGCAGAATATTTTATCTGATGTTAATTCTTTTAGCTAATATTTTATGCAGACAACAGACCTTATCTGTATGATTGCCAAAAAAGTGTTATATTCAAGCAGTTGGCATTTAAGGAAAACAGGAACCTGATTTTGGAAGATGTAGGAGACAATTTAAAAAAATTGGAATAAAGAAAGGCAATGATCTGTAAAAGTTGCAGAGGGGTGTTTCAAATTGACATCCATAGCTCTCATTATGGGATTAAGAGCCACGCTAAATAATATTGCTCCTGAAATGATGGCTTCAATCATTCTAAAAAAGACTGATGCATGAAATTCACACCAGAAACATTTAACATGCTATTTTAAACTATTAATTCCTATTTTTCACTTTATTCAGTCATGACATCCTGGGATGTCCAGAACCTCAGTTCAGTAAGGGTTAGATATCTTATTTTCATTTTTAGCCTGAATTTACTCAGGGCTAATTTATCTCTAAATGCTCTTTTGCTAACGTGGCTTAAATAGTTCATCCTTTCTCCTGGTACCTGGCTGAAGAATTTACTGATAGCAATTATCCTCCCTTTAACTTTCAATCTGTTAGATTAGATAAACCAGTAAGGTCTTTCAACACCTTAGACAAGATCGGCTCACCAATCACCTGTTCATCCTACTAGGCTCTCCTTGCTCCTTTTCAGTTTGAATTTACCTTTTCTGAATATTGGTGTGCAAAATTATAAAAATCTCATGTGAAATACTTTTATATATATATATATATTCATAGTAATTGCACAAATATAGAACCAGTGGAAATGAAGTCAGACGCATGTCCTACATTGGGTGACAGAGAATATGAAACTCAAATATCAAACCAATGTCCCTTCTTCCCTTGATTTATTCTAGGCATTAGATATGAGAAACAGAAGCACACTCAAGAAAACATCTTAATTTACAGTGGTATCCTTCTTCACTGAAATTCTCTCTAGCCTCTCTCTGGAGGCATATTTTTTGCTTTTATGCTATGAATATCCATAAGTATAGCTATGTTCTATTTCATATTTTTACTTCTAAAATATCAGTTCACTTCCCTGTAAAATTTCAATATTGTGCAGTTCATGTAATTGCATATAACAATAAATCATACACCTTTATCATACCACTTATTCCTAGTCATTGAATATATAACTGTCAAGAAACAACTATGCCATCATATTTCAGTTTCAGTAAAAAGATCTTATTTTATTGTGGCTTTCACTCATTCCCAGATGTCCTCCCTTCCTTGAAAGAGACAAGCCTGGGCGATGCCAGATTAAGATGAAATATCATCATCGCAACATATTAATTTTTCTTCGAAGATCTTAAAATAGCTTTCTTATGCTTTTGCTGGAACATTTTTCATCTTGCTTGAAGGGGAAAAACATGGATATGAAAATCATCATCATCATAACTTCAAACTGAGTGGTATATCCTCAAAATGTGGGCTGTAAATTTAACTGCAGTGGCAAAAACACTGTACAGAAATAAACAAATATATACTGTTGTACTGGAGAAAACATGTCCTTTTTGGAGGCTGCACCCTTTATACATAAGTAACAAGCTAAATGTAAATCAGTAATATTTTCTAGGCATATTTATGAGATATATGCAAATAAGATAAAAAGGCAAACATCTCTTATGCACATATGAACGTTATAGGCCTGTCTACTGAATCAGATATATAATTTTTACTTTCTTAGACATATATCAGCACAAATTTTGCTTGGAAAAAGTGCTTATAAAAAGCACTCTGCTGATATCACTGAAGTTATTTGCACCAGTCCAGGATCTGAAAGTATGTACTTGTCTTAGTTGGAACGAGAGAACAGTGTTAGACTAATAACACATAAAGTATGCAGCATTACAAGGTAATTGTAGAGAAGTTTTCAAACAATTTAAAATGCAAATAGAATATCAGTGCTATATATTGTACAGGAATAGTTTAGGATATATGTATGTATCCATAATTATGATATTTTTGTTCTCGTGAAATACTTTATGAAAAAAGAAAAAAAGCTTCCAAGTGAGACTGCAATACAAAATAAGAGAAAAAGAAGGGATTAAAAAGTGTTTGTATTAATCCACTGCTTTCATTATTAGCCAAGATGATGGTGAGTTAGTAAAATACTACCAAGGGAACAATCGAGTACCAGAAAGCAAGCAGGAAAAACTCATGTAAAGTCACATAAGCAGAGAAACACTAAGTTCAGTCACTGTAGGCCCTTTGTTTCAATGCTGAAAGATGGTAATAGTTTATTTGGATTTTTATTTATTATTTTTCTGCCATATGCAGAACATATAACATTCAATTATAGTTACAGTCTCTTGATTCATTTCATGAATTCTGTGTTCTGCCCATATCTCTCCCTGAAGGATCACTCATTTTGTTGGCATGATAACGAACCTCAGACTTAATCTAGAAGTATTTTTGGATTATTCTAATTATTTTCATAAGTGAGGGGCCTTTTCTTTTTAAAGAAAAATAATTTAACTGGAGGCAGCTTACTTTTCTTCCACTTTAATCATGACCATACTGTACCTTCACACTGCAATGTGTCTCTTGTGACGTTCAAGGCTTAAGTGTGCTTTGCAATATCTTACTGCATTCCAGGGAGCTTGTTTTTTCATAGTAAGTTCTGTCCCACCTAGACTCACTGGGGCTAGCTCTTCACCTGGCCTCTGCAGCTGAAAAAGGAGGGCTGAGAAATTAATGCAGTCCAACCTCCAGTTTAAGCATTTGCCATGATTGTGTGTGCAGAATAACTTAATTCACTATTAATTTGTTATGATCAAGTGCAAATACATGCACTTATTCATGACACCTGAAACAGACAACATAGTTGCAAATGTTTGCAGATGACAGAGATGAAGAAACGGAAGGAAGAAAGCATACTTCATCTGCTTACACTAAGGAGACATGAGATACATTGCTCTGTCGCTCTCTTTTGCTCTCTTTCACTTACCCAGATGATTTTATGTTCTTCCTGAAATTATGGCATTCAGGGCTATGAGGAGAGAACCTTTTCTGTGAGAAAGCTGCTGCCTGAGACCTCCATCAGAGAACACTTTCAGGAGCACTCCCAAGGAGCCACCTTCCGAGGTATATTCATGTTCTCAGACTCAGTTCCAGTGGGACATGATATTTAACTGCTCACCACAACTAAAAGTGGCAGAAAGAGGGAGAGCAGTATGAGAGAAAAGGAAAATACCGCTTTTTCCTTTTGGCAGCAATAATCTGTTATGTCAAGGTAACTGCCTTTGAGATGGTAATCTTACCTCTTATCACCCTGAGGTAGCCACATTTAGGAAAAACATATTTGCTCTTACAGTTCATCTACTTTTTGAAGTCCTACCATGATTCCAGAGAGTTTAATTTTTTATAAAGTACCACAACTATAACAATGAATAATTCAGTAAAATGTAATATGTAATAATAAAACCAAAGATGATAAGAAAAATCATTAGTAAATTGTGGGTGCAAGTGAAATCTTACATTAAACTTAGGCACACGACACTTACATTGTGTCATATGTATTTTCCTTATTGGTCTAAAATTGTAGCATGCAGACAGAAGCATTCATTCACCTCAAGAGTTTTCTAGACTCAATCCAGATGTTGTATTATGGCAGCAAGAATGGATGTAAAGATGAAATTATTAAACAGGGATGCCCCTTATAAATATGTAAGCCATCAGAATCTGTTATATTAATATCAGATCCATTCTTACTTCTGTGCTACAGTGATGATCCTCCCTTGCTACCACTGAGTTCACCTTCTTGCCATGACTCTCCAGTGTCTCTTGCCTTCCCCTTCTTACCATAAATAATGTTCTCCCACCCACCCATATGTGTGGCCAGGAGATACACATTTCATCGGCTGCTTTCAGCTGAGAGGTTGGTTAAAAGCCCAGCCAGGATGCACACCCTGCTTTATGTAACAGTACACACATTGCTGTTAAATAGCTGGCATGCTAGAGAAGCTGCTTTGCGGGCTGCATGAAGTCCCTGAGCCGTATGTTATGCAGGTCTGTTCTCCAACTTAGTTTTGTTTTTTTTTCTGTGTGTGTCAATAGTAGGATATGGAACTGTGATCTCTTTTCTTATTTAAAGATATCAATATATTTCAAAGGCAGAGGGCTTTTAAAAATCATTATTGCATTGGTATGTTATCATTTAATTTTAATATGAATTTTTATATATGGTAGTCATCTCAGAGTAAACAACAGATATATACACCTATTTTATGGTTTAGCACTGACACTGGTATTAAACAATAATAAGAAAACATGTCAGAATCTTTAATGATTAATAAATATGACAAGAAGAAGAAACACTCAAAGTTCAGTTTTGCTTTCAAAAATTACTGAAAAAGGCACGTACTTCTTTTCAGGACATTCTAAAATGTCAAAATTCCTGGACAGACATATATAGTTGCTACTAAAAATGAAAACTAATTTAGCACAGATTTGAGTTTTATTACTATTTTCCCCTAGACCATGCCTTCCTCTGCTTCTGGAGTAAATAAGGAATAAAAAAAAGTTACTCCTACAGTATAGCGGCTCCAACTGCCGTAAGAGGGTGTAGCTTTAGTCCTGAATAAAAAGAAAGAGTTTTTAACACTTGAAACCAGATTTTCTTTGCACTCTAGAAGTTTAAAGCCTCCCTAATGCTCAAACCAATGTACAGCATTAGCTGTGAGGTATCAAACAGGAGTTGTTATCTCTGCAACAGGAGTTGAGTCACTCAAGTCTGTGTCAGTAAAAACCCAGCAAATGTCACTCCAGTAAGGAGAAAGTAGTAGTAACTTAAGCAACAAGTGAGAGAATGGAGTTGATGTGGATGACTGCGGCACCTTCTAAGAAACTAGCGTAGGGGCAGAGGACAGATTTGACCATCTCAGGGTACTGACAAAGACATGTACTGAAGCTTAACATATCAATAAAATTAATTTCTTTTGAACATAGGCATATTGCATGGCAGTAGTCTGGACGGGAGAAAATCAAGGCCATGATTCATCTGGATGGAAGCAATTTTTTGTAGCTAATTGGGGATGATGGAAAATATGCCTGTAAATTACTGTGTGGTAACTTACTGTCAACAAGATAGTCATGAGCACTTATGACCTGAATTGTTTAATTGTGTGTATCAGTCTTCTAAGCAGCATGATTTAATATTCTCCAACATGCCTTCTTTTTGTTCTCTGTAATCTCTAACAGAACTGTGATTTTAACTTGACTAGCTAGGCAGGGGCACAGGGGCAAATTGTTTATAATTGTACAGTTGTAGAGGTGAAGATTGGATAGATAAAATGCTATTTCTGATACGATGAAAAAGGAAGATTAGGAAAGAAGGAAAAAATGTAGTATAGGAAAAACAATGAATCAGTGTTTAAAATATTTCTTTATATATCTATATATGCATAGAGATAACATTGGATTTGTTAGGTGACAAAGATTGTATTGCAGGACTGTAGAGGCATGAAAAACCAAGTCCCGTTGATCACCTTGGTGAAATGCTTTCCTCATTACAAGCAAGAAACAAAGTTTCTTTTTCACTTTGCAACTCACAGACCACAACAGAGTAAATGGTCTTAAGAAGGGGATGGCAGGAAACCTTAGCTATGGAAAGATGAAAAACACCTTATCAGAAGGGTAAGGTGTTGCAAACCTTGTTCTTGTCATCTACTCCATATTTGTATTCTTTCTGAGTGGTATAATGCAGCGTAAAAGTGTGTTGCAGGCAATTCTTGCAGAGTATGAGAAACATAAGTTCAGAGGGTAACTCGTTCATCTGCGCACACCCTTAATGCCTCTCAAGTTGTCCAAGTGAGGGATGCTTACAGATAAGACAAAACGATTATGTAAAAGCAAGTCCTATCACAACTGCAGCTGACTGCAGAAAACTTGCAGCCTGGAGCATGAACTAGCATCGATTTAGAGTAAGACTGGACCACAGAGATGTATGTTTTCAGTAACTGAACTCAATCTACGTTTCATGTTCTAAAACACTCTGTGTATTGTGTGAATTTTTATTATAACTGTGTTCCTCACTAATGATTTTCCCCCATATGCCAGCTTCCACAGATTCCAGGTTTCTAAAACATAAGAAAGCTTTTAGAATTATATCCTAAATCAAGTATTGATATGTCAATTAAATTAAAACTATAATATTTGATGAATGAGGAAAAAAGCTATTCTTATCAAAATGCAATATGAAGAAGCCATGCCTAAGCCTGTCAAGGAGAAATAATTCTAAATTGTGAGTAAGTGTCAGAACCACAACATCCTCACTAGTTTTTTGGTGTTGTTCTGTTTTTTTGGCATGTACATTTATCTACTTCCAACTTCTGCGGAAAACACATTCACAGAATTCAGGATCATCCTATTGTCCTGACTGTGCACATTGCGTACAGTTTGGTAATTAGGCTCTAAAGCATTTCACCTTTGTATCTTTACTCTTGTGATCACTTATCCTCCCCCTGCTATTATTAAACTGACTAGTTGTCATTCTATCTCAAACACTGGATATGATAGCATAACTAGTGAGTGGATATGATAGTACCACTAGTGAGTAAATAACCATTGTTAGCAAACTTAGATATTTCTGCACAGCTCTTACCCCTTATCAGGAGGATGTGAAAGAAATAGTTTAGAAAGTGTCAAGTCAACTGCACATTGCTAAAAGAGGGATGATTTCATGAAGTCATCTTTGTTCAGTTGTAATCTGTTGTTGAAACATTTCTCATTAATTGTTGAAAAGCTTTCAATTCAGTCTTCACCTGAGTACTTGATAACTAACTGGCAAAGAGCAGGTCTTGAACTTATTGAATATGAGCTGTAAGTGACCTAAGCACTTTGGAGAATTGAACTATATAAGTACAAGTTGATTTACAATTGTGAAAGTAGTTTCTAAGATGATAGAGAACTTTTCAACCTTTGTATACTGAGTCTGAACAAAGACTACTAAAAGTGGTAGAAAGTTTGAACCTTGTCAGGCAACATATTTTTCAATAAACATGGAAAGTAGATTTCAAACTCAGACTGTAAAAATGTTTTACTGTACTTTAGGCAGTTCATTCCATTTTTATATTTCTCAAAATGTCCATTTTCTTAGTACACTGTATATAAAGAGGTCTATGTAGCTAATTTACATACATCTATGCAGCTAATCCAAAGAAACTTATGTTCCTTTTTTGCATGACTGTGCATATTTATTAGAAAAGGTTATTACAATCTAAAAGTTTATTTGAAGCCAGGGAAGCTACAGAGTTAAAGTAAGAAGTGGCGACAGTGATATACATATATATACACACATATATATACATATATATCCATATATATGAGATATTTACAAAATACTAATTTCTGCTACTAAATGCTAATTAGATGTTTATAACTTTTTCCAACACGGATGGTAAGGCTATAATGACATTGTTAAAGATGATTGTCCCATTTAAGAATGTTTTTTCCAGAAACAACATTGTTGTAGTTGTCAGGCCCACTTGGTGAGGTACAAATTAAGGATAGGATAGAATTCAGTTCACCTAACTTTGGCAGCCTAGGAGATGGATACATATTCCAAGCTAAGTGATGGCTTTCCTCTGTGATGAACATCTTCAGAATGCAGCTTACACCTCCTTTCTTAGATAGCTGGGGGAATTACCCTCCTGGATGTGGTACCTCTTCCACTGACTGCAGGGCAAACTTAGAAGATGTATGCAGACAAGATGCCTAATTTTCATATATAAAATTATATGAAATAAACCTCATCCTATGACTTATGTTTTTTCCACAATAACATAAGCATAGTCTTAACTAATAGCTTATTAGTAGCCACATTTAAAACAGTAGGATGATCCAAGTGCTTTAGGTTACACAGGTGCCCAAAATGTTTTGCTTGACCTTGGTTTAAATCTGCATGGTGTGGGCATCTTTCTTCTTTAGCTATAGTTCTGTAAGCTGAAGTTTACCAACCCCAGACTGCTTTCAGTAGCTGCCATCCACTTAAGTTTTCCTGGCTGAGCTGCTGCTGAGATTGCTTTCTAGGCTATTAAAATTAAAATGAGCCAGCATAAACCATTGAAATAATAGATCTTTTTTGCTTGCCTGCTTTGCTAACCCAACTCACTTTGAAATAAATTAGGGAGCGGTCACACAAGTAATTTAACCAGTGGATCTGGCAAGGCAGTGTTCTCTGGCAAGAGGATGGCAACAAACAGTTGGGGGTTGGCTGGGGATAGTAATCTCTTCAGCTGGTCCTGCGGGAGCAGTAATGCAGAAACAATTACACAAAGCTCCCAACTGTATCTTCTTTTGAAGGGCATCATTTGTTTTCATCCAATAGTCTTCAGTCTCCTCATTTACCACCAGAAATAATGCTATGGTTTCCTATTTCTAATGTAAATGTAGGTAAAAGAAAGAACTTCATATTCTAAGTCAATAAACCTCGCAGAATATGTGCCACATTTAGACCCATTTGTATTAAGAGTATACAACTCTAAATTGTAAGGAAACAATCTTGCAGTTTACAGACTGAATTTTTGCTGAAGTTTTTTATAGAAACAGAATGCCTTAGAAATTAAAAATATCTGCTCTAGTGAGATATTACAGGAGAACTACTGGATTTGACAGGCTCACAAAAAGAAAAGAAAAACAACAAAAAAAAGTGCTTTACCACTGTTTTTTGGCATAGTTATCTTGGAAGCTGATGAGAAAAAAAAGAGTATATTTCTTTCTAATTCCTTAGATGTAACATGTTTAAATACTGCAACTTATCCACTCAATGGTGTGGTGATAAGTCTATTGCTGGCAAACTTGTTCAAAAAGAGAAAATCTCTACAGTTTCTATCTTGATAATCTAGCTGTTTGTCATTACTGTTGTTGAAAGGAAATTCTTAGACACAAAAAGGATATTCTGCTGCTCAGCTCTCTTCTGCCCTTATGAGTGTCGTCCTATCTTGCTGTTTTCTGAATTACAGGAATGTGATCTCTATGTGACCTCATCATCCATAAAGAAAATTTCTAGTTCAAACAATTTTTCTTTAAAACATGTTTGCTCAGCTTTGATAGTTCATAAAATCCCATCTATAGGTTAAGTTTTGCATGTGCCATTCTTTACATTTTAGATAATTTAGATAATGCAGCCTTGGATTTTTAAATAATATTTCAATACGCAGTCAAGATTTATACTATTTAATGAATGAGTATATAAGTTTGTGTACAAAAATTATTAATTATTACTACCTTAGACATTTTTACAAAATGGTTGAAATTTTCAGACATCATGGATAAGTTATTTGGCAAACCTGTAAATGGAATTCTACTTGACAAGGTTATGATACTACTTTAAGAGGCTAAATCACTTCCACACTTGCAAGGTTCTTACTGTTTCTATCATATATTCAAGAATATTCTCATAATTGTATCTAATTATGCAGAAAAAGTGAGCCATGAGCTCAAACTAATACTAATTACTTTTTGCTAAATGTTTTAAATTTATATCTTGTGAAGAAAGTTTATAAAATTTTTTACTATTCTTTTATGATATAAATTTTGAACTATTTCTAATTAATGTGAGCAATCAGAATGTCACACTCTTTTCTCACTGTGGTGACTAGTCTTTGCTAGTAATTGAATGGTAGCCTTAAACAAGGTGAGGTCATGAAGCTTATTTATCTGACACCGTGAATTCTATGCCTGTGTAAGAGGGAAAAAGGATGTTTTTTTGCCCTCAGGGTATTAGTCATGGTCCATAGGTTCGTGGGAAAAATGTAGGAAGTCTCAAAAGTTTGTTCCTATTATTTCAATTTTTCTTAGACTTCATTTGAATCCCAAAGTGAATTTTCTATTATTCCTTTGAAGGGTGCATAGGAGGGTACCAACAGTCTTTGAGGAGCAACACCTGCAGTTGCATTCAAAGGCATGACTTTTCCAAACAGTTTCTGAGCTGCCTGGTATTGTCCCAGGAAGGATAAAGGCCTAGGTTTTTTACCTGACTGGCAGAACATTCCACCACCAATAGAACTCTAAACATTGTTTTAGAAGTAATGAGTCCTGCTGGTTTCATCCTGCAAGACCTTGAAATCCCACAGGGCAATGTGGTTAGAAATAAAACAGAAGGCTGAGGCTTTTAATGAGTTTCCTATCCACAGATGCCATCAAGCTTTTATACTATTCATTTTATTTCTACAGCTTCAACAAAGGAACCCAGAGTTGTGGGCAATACTCTGACAAGTGCAGGTCACAAACTTGGCAGAAATCTAGACTTTAGACAATAAAAGATCATTGAAAGAAGTAAAAGAAAAAAACAAAATAATAAAAAATGAACTTAAATATGGGATACTTTACTTACAAAAAGTGAACATAGTGCAATTCAGACAAGCTAAACTGCTTGGAGCATAGAATGAGAATATGACTACAGGTTTCCATGATGTTACAGAGGTTAAGACAACAAAGAAAAGTGAACTGAATAGGGCCATTGAGAGGTCAGTGTGCATTTTGGGAATGTCCTTCAAGCAATACTAAATTGACCATTCTCAAACTCTTCACTGTGTGTGGATCTTAACTATTTGAAGTCTTCCATACAGTCAGAGAAAATGAAGAATATTAATGAAGAAGCAGTTTCTCTCTTATGAGAAGATGAGGGTGAAAGCATCTGTGCCTACATACAGGGATGTAGAATATGCATGTGTGGGTTTGGGAGACACTTAATTTTATATTACTTTTTCCTCATTTCACCTCTTTGTCTTTCACCTCTTTCTGGGATTTCCTTAAAGGAAGATCATGGAAAAAATGTGGCATAATGAAACCCATGGTTCATGGAACTCCAGTCCGGATTGGATAGTGTTGTGCTGATTGTCTTTCATTCATTCCTAGTAAAATGTGGAAGGTTTTGTGACTGTAAGAGTAACAGACTCTGCAGGTTGAAAAACTTGCCTTTCATCTTATCTTCTCATCCCCTGTTCAAATACAAATGAAAATTCTCATTGAGAAGCACATAAATATTTTCTTAGTAGTTTCTTCCTGCAGTTGTGATGAACAAATCCATGCTGAATGCTCTTGTGAGGATGGTCCAAATCAGTTCAAATGCCAGAAATTACTTTCATTGTAACTGCACCCCATTCTATGAAAAGAACAGTTTGTCTAAGATTTCCAGTACAATTTTGTTGTTTTGGGAGCTTTCACCAAAAGATACAGATCCACTGTAAACCCAATATCCATCAAGAACAGTTTTCCAGCTATTCTGAGTTGTGCACTTCACCAGTTTTCAGACGGCAAAACTACTGATTACGTATAAAAAATAAACATTTCTTAAACCAGTAACAGCATGGACTCCTCAGGTGTATGCAACGCACAGTTGTTGTACTCTAAATTTTAAGATTTGTTTCAGTTTTCATTGGTACAAGAAAAGATGCAATCTGCAAAAAACCTTTACAAGCTGTGGAGAGCTAGCAGAACAGATTATAAGTAGTCAGAATCTTTTTTCTGTTCAGCTTTAAATTCTGAAAATGGTGTTTACTTCATATCTAGATTTATATGTCTGTAATTTCAGCTATGGACTGTAAACACTGAGTCAAGCTCAGCCTATTGACTTAGTCATGGCCAAGTAGGTTGAAGCGGAGAAGAGGTGAGTTCAAATGCCTTAAACTTCTGTGTACTTTCTTTCGAAGAATTTTCCAGGGCTCTCAGAAGCACTAACACAATCAGTATTTCCAGCTCCACATTTTGGCACTTCTCAAATTTGAACATCTCTCATTCTGTCCTCTGTTAGTATCTTACACTAATTAGCTGTACAATGTTTAAGTTTTACTACCTAATATTAAAAGGAGACTGCCATTCCATCCTCATGCTGTCTTTGAAATGTCTCTTTTTTTTTTTTTTTTTAAATATGTCATGTATTATTTGTGGTGTTGTCATAAAGAGAGCATTTAGCAACGGAAGAGTTGGCTTTTAAAGAATATATATGTACATATATGCTACATAATCATATATGCATGTATATACATACGTACATAATCATATACGTGATTACTATTACCAGACCTCATTCGTACAGAATAAAATAACACAGGATTGTAGTGTTTTACCTTTTTAATGAAAACTTCAAGCTGATTATAAATTAAGTTAGGCAATATCTAATGCATAGTACTGCCAGTAATGATTAACTAGACATCCACTGATAATTCCCAGTATTTGTTATGTATTACAGTTTTTAAAATAAAATTGAAATTACTTAATAATCAATCAACTGACATATAAAATATATAGCCTGCAACTACACATTCTTACCACTTCTACTAAATGCTTACTCCCATATTCCCCTCTGCAGAGCCCAATTCACCACCTTTTGAAATTAATTGGCAATTCTACAATGAAATTTTGGCATTTCTCAAATCTGAACATCTCTCCTCTGTTAGTATTTTACTAACAATGAGCAAATCATGCTTATTGATTGTAGCATCTAGTTTTGTACCAAAGTCTAAAATTAGATTCCAGCCCTGTAACTGACTCTAAAGCAGCATATGTGTCTACTCAGCACTCCAGTCACTTCAAGTAGGCTCTGGTTTGGTATGGGAACCTTGAGCACAAGATTTGATTTTGACAGTTTGGTATTTGGAACACAGACTAATTTTCTAAATGTGTCTATAGTGCCTACTATAATTTGGTAATATCCTGAAAAAGCTACTTAATATTTAGTAATGGGAATGAAGGAAAATGAATATTAAAGGAATAATGATAAATGACTGTTTTGCTTGGTTTAAGCTTATATGGCTGTTTATGGTAAAGCTGCGAAAATTCTTTTTTTGTCTTTCAGTACAGTTCACACTGAAAAAAGGAAATAATTAAAATATTAAAGAAGGTAGAATGAACAGTTCTTAAAAAATATGTTGCAAATTATGTTTTTTTTTCTAGTTAAGTGCAAGTTTAAGTGCTAACTAGTATTTTGAATACTTACCATGAGATATCAAACAGCATGTGCTTTCTATTTATATTGGTTACCAATCTCAATATTCAGAGGAAGAGCGTATAAAGTTAACAAGCAATTATTTGGCAAATTAGTACTCAACAACCCTGAGTAAATAGGAAGTTTGAAACCTATCTGTTATACAGCTACTTTAATTTGCATAGCACACTGGTGTGTTTGCTTTGCAAATACTTTGCAATGAATCATCATTTGTACTATACAGTCCAAAGAAAAGCAATCAAAATTCACAGCAAGACAATGAAATTAATTATAACTGTTGAATTCTGTGGTGGTAATTCCTCCTCATGCAGGAAGATTAATTGCATTGCACTTTCCTTGCACTCCACTAAATGATCTGATGAATGTATAATCATTTACAGATTTCTCAAATGCTGAAAATTGATTACCTTTGATTAGCTCTGATCTGCACAAAGAGCTCTGACAGAGTATCAGTGAAACATTACAACATTACAGACAAAGTAACAAATGATTTAATTACCAGTGTGCTTATTAATGTTAGATTCCCTGCAGTGATCCTGGCAAATCAGGGGCCTGTAATAGACCTGTGGGTTTCACTGAATTCCATTAGGGTTTAAATAATATTTCTCACTATTGCTCAAATCCTTCTTTTCATGGCTTCTTAATAACTCTAATTAATTCTAATTTGCACAAAAATCCATTGCATCTCCATAAACTTTTAATTAGATGTAAAGTAAGATAAGTCACTGCTTTCAGAGACTGGGGAAAATGCAAACTGCGGCTTTATATGCTTCCAAATAAGTTTTTCATTAACAAAAGATATTTCTCTATAAAGCTATTTAATGAAAGTTTAGAACTAATTTTGAATTAGGCATGTGGTCCAGCTATACACTTTTAGTTGCAAACATAATAATAGTTGCTTATACATGAAGAGAGTGAAAAAACAGGATGGTAAAATGTTTAGCTAACTAAATGGTAAACATAATTTTACTACTTTTTTATGTATTGCCAATATATACATTCACTCATTTTGTTAATTGTGGTAGATAAAACACTCTGATTAAGCAGCTACACTGTACACTGAAAGACTATTTGAAAATGAAATAGCAAGGGAACACTAGCCCAGTTACAGACCATGCTGAATGTTGTTGGCACAAACAAATCCGGCTTTTCTACGCTTATACTCGTGAACACTTAGATCAGTTCAGATTGGCAGCTTCTTTGGTTTTCCTTGGTTTTATGTCATTATATATGACATTAAATTATTATGAAGCAATGACAATGAAAACCCAGATGATCAGAGAAGTCAAACAGAGCTCAAATTAAGCTCTGTTTCTGCAAGTGTTTCTCAGAGAAAAAAATAAATGTAGGTAATTAAAAGCTTATTTAGCACTGAAGTACTAATACATAGACAACTTATAATAATATTTTTGTATTTCAGTTGTGTAGGAAAGGAGTGACTGTAATACTGCAGGTGTTACTTTGTCATTCGTAATGCACAAGACGGAAAACTTAAAAAATAGAAATATTCAGCCCCCAGTGTGGATGATTACATTTATTACATTCACTGCTGTCAGCAGCTGAAAAGCTATCCATCACACTGAAACAGCGATGAGAGTCAGAAGTCTCTTTTTGTGGAGAAATATTGAAGTCAGATTGTTGATGTCAAAAGTCAAACTCTAGTTCAGCTATCTGTTTTATGAATCTGACTGAGACACATTGTGCCTGTGTTCAAACTGATATCTAGCAGAGCTCATTTTAGCAAATGTGTGATTTAGAAGTCAGAAAAACATTCATACCAGCAAAATATTAAGAGGAAACTGATAGGGCACTCAACTGCTTTTATATTTAAATATCACATCATTCAATAATAATGTATCATTTGTTTTTCACTGATGGTTAAAAACTTACTCTGTATGATACAATGACATTATCGTACTTCCATACAGTAGTCTACAAAAATATTTTATAAATGCACAAAAGCATTTGAAATATGACCACTTTTACCACACTAACGTAGACTTTTCTGTTGGCATTGGAATATTCATTTTTCAATTTATTTTGGATACCCATACACACACACACACACGTATATATGAGGAATGATACAGTCAACTAGTTTCAAAAGGCAAGTAGAAGACTTACATGGAGGTATAGTGACATAAGGATGAAGCAGTGCACATACAATAGCTGAGTGAGAAAATCCAGTGTAGACATGATGAGAAAAAAAAGAATGTTTTAAGCCCTGAAAGACTGATTACACATTCACCATTGGAATTATCTATCTTTACCGACCGCAGCTACCATTCGCTGTACTTCGATAGCATAAGTAGGATTCTTAGAAAAGCAGTACTGAATAAAAAATGCCTAACATAGTGTATTTTCAACTCTGCCTAATTCTTCAGGTCTGACTTCTGAAAAAGTGAAATAAATCAACTGCCTCTTTTCAATTAATTAGAATTTTTAAAATAGAATTTTACAAATAATTGGGAGAAAAACAGGTTCCAGATAATAAATTGTACTCCATTGAAAAACACTAAAAATAAATTGAGAAATCTACTCACAGATTGGGGAGTACTACTTAATATGAGTA
Organism: Platalea leucorodia; assembly: GCF_965183815.1. Lineage (NCBI taxonomy): Eukaryota > Metazoa > Chordata > Aves > Pelecaniformes > Threskiornithidae > Platalea > Platalea leucorodia. Next base: position 31,802,551 of record NC_138829.1, on the reverse strand, counting down.
TCTTCAGTAGTTTACATGGAATATTTTAAAAGCATTTCTTAAGGAAGGTGCTTTGTGGCTGAGAGAAAAACGTATGCACTACACGTTATTGAACTTGCTACCGTCACTGCAGATTTTGTTCTGTTTAACAAAAACAAGCACAGTTTGTGAATTCAAGTCAGGGAGTTCCTTTTATTTTTGCTAATTTCACCATCCTTTCTCTTTTTAAGCACAGCCCTCAGGGTACATGATGTAATGGTCACCATTATAGTACAGAACAGGAAAAAAGGGTATCATGAAATGCAGAATTGAATGGTATTCTTAGAAAAGAAAAATGTATGCCAGATTTTTTCCAAGGGAGCTCTACTCAAAAACAAACAAATATGCAGATAGTGTACAAAGATTCTTGAATCATCATTAGTGGTTAGAAAAAAAAATTGGCAGAAAAAAAGTGGACGGTTAAAAAAAAAGAAAAAGCCAAAATGGAAGGACTAATTCAATGATACCAGATGTAACACATGACTGTGGGGATTGAAGGGTCATGAGTTTGAGTCAAAACTCAACTTCGAGTTAATTGGCTGGCAGTGGGGCTGCACAAATTGCAGAGATAGAGTACTTGTTTCCTAGTGCAGGAGGTCAGCTTTCTTATGCATTTGCACTCTTTGCATGGCATCCAAGAACTAACACTTGTATTTGCTAGAAAAGAGTTTGCTTGCTTGTCATCTTTTTAAGTAGAAGAAAAAGAACTGGCTGAGCATAAAACAGAATGACACATTTAAAATGATTCAAAAGCTGCTCTGTCTTGAGCTACATGTATTTCCTTCCTCGATTTTTTGTCTCTACAAACAACCCAGAAAACAAATGGTATACAATAGTTTCAGGGAATATTTTAACCCAGCGCTATGAATTCATTGATATGAAATCTGTATATAAAATATATAATCTTAACATATTTTCCCTTTGAAAAGACCAATATAGTTCTTTCCACCTTATCCAAGTTGAAATGTTATTATGTTTAAAAGAGGAAAATAATTGCGGTTACCAACTTTGATGGGGAAAAAAAATATAAATGTTCCTTAAAACATTTAAACAGGCAAGTGGGAAGAAATTTTTTTCAAAAAGCTTCTAGCTGTGTGCGTGGAAACTCTGGCTATGTGCCCGAGACATACAGCAAAAAACAACATATGGAACTCACCAGTTCCTAAAATCCCTTTCCACAAAATTCATGCCACTCCTCACCACAATAAAATGACTCACGGAGGGGTGTGTTTTATGCCTCCCAGGCAGAACTCCATAGTCCACAATTAGTCTATCTGTTGAAAGGCCAAAATACCTTATTGTTTTACTTGCTGTATAATTATCTGTTATGATGGACTGTGATTCTAAGGACTATTGTCCCTAGGCTTGGATCTGTGTGTGGAGTGGTTCCCTGGCTGAGACCCAGGAGTGGACCTTCCATTTAGAATCCATGCCTGAGTGATTTCTCTAGTCTCTCCCTGGCTGGCTGAAACAGGGACTGTTTCTGCATGATTTCTTGGGTTGATGAGAAGCAATTATGCCTTAAATGAAGTCATTCATGTCTGCCATTTTGTTTGCATATTTTTCAGCATTCACCTGTTATTAGACCTGTTTTTAAACTGTAAACTAGTTTCAAGTAGACTTTTGTGTCTAATGCGGTTTGGTAATCAGAAAAAAAAATATATGTAATGTTTTCTTCACAAATCACTCAAGCAGGAAATCTAATAAAGTGATTTAGAAGTAAAATAGCATTTAAGAATGTCCCAGGCATTTCATTTCTGAAGTGATAATGTATAAAGATAATCATCTTGAGATATTAACTAAGATTTTTAATGTGTATTCTTTAAATAACCTCTTCTGGAGGAAAAGATTGCCAAAACAGTTACTTTACACCATTTAAAGATGGAATCCAGTAATACTGGTAGTGTAAACAAAATATTATTTTAGTATTTAAGAATGTATTTGCATCTAAGGCAAGCTATTCTGTGCCATTTTCCATAATTCCTTTTGAAATGTATAAACACTTTAAACAGTCAGATTTTTTGCAAAGCATTTATTTCTGATAGGTCTTAAATTATTACAAAAATTCCTTCACTATGTATAGAATCTTCTAAGTATTTATCAAATAATTTTCTACTTTCATTCTCAGTGTCTGGTAGAGCTTTTCCACAAAGCAGTTTCCAAGGTGATGTTAGGTACAATGCTGATAAAAGGTAGCCATGTCATGAAAACAAATACTGTAGCAAGAGCTTTGTCAATTTGTATTAAGCTGGATATATTTTATGCTAATTTACCAAATCTTTTGTTGATTTGTCAGGCTTCTGAATGCTTTTTTTTTTAATGAAGATGAGTGAATTTTGATAGGTGCAATTTATGTCTGAGAATCTCCTCCCAAGAAACAAATTACTTTGTCACATTTTTCCCCATGGTAAATATAAAAGACAAAAAAATATGTAGGCCTGACAGATCTTTATATAATTGTAAAGCTTAAAACACAAACCAATTTTCAGATATTTGAATGAATTATATGTGTAGATCACTGATGAAAACTGTAAATGTACTTTGAAAAAAATCCTCTTTTCATACTGAATAATCCCTATAGCTAAATATAATGAAATTAAACCGACAATATACTTTAGGTTTTTTTTAAAAATATATATAAAACATTGGAAGGAAGTTGTGAGTAGTTTTGAAGTGCATAATTTATCTGGGTAGAAAAGGGTTTTTTATTGTTGTTGTGAGCTGTTTTTTCAGAAGAGACTTGTACTAAGGTGACCTCTACTGTTTAAAAAAAAGGCTTGCAAAAGCAGCCCTCTCCTAAATCATCCAACAATCCTAAATTGCCAAGACAGACATGGATACTGCTGTGCTTAAAACTATTTGCTTAATTCACTGCTGTTTGGATTACTACAAATGATTTTAAGGTTTCTTTCTCATGCATTGGAAAGTTCCCCTGCCATTTACTTCCTAGCCATTTGCGTGCAAATTCTGCCTGTACTGGGATCTCTGCCATTAAATTTTCTTCACACTGAAGGGTTTTCTCTGCTCCTGGCGGGGCAAAGTCATGACCCAGAAAAAAATTGATTCATGAATTCTCAGGGTGCAGCTAAAGAGGAGAGGAAATATGCCTTGGCTGAGCTCCTACTAGTGACAATTTAAAACCTGTAATTAGTTTGGATTCAAGCTGCAAAAGGAATCTGAATTTAAAATGCATTAATTCAAACTGATATATTAACTTTAACAAAGTAGATCCCTTATTATGTAGAATCATTATTACAGTCTGTTTTGCTAACTGTTGGATTCCAGACTTTATTAACTTAAATTTTACTAGAAAATGCAAGTAATTGCTGGTGAACACTTTATCTATGTGATGGTTTTCCTGGCGAAAGAGAACTTTTTACTGGGGTTAGTTAGCTTTAACACCTCAGTTATGGATTCTATTTTTGTAAATTCCCATCATCCACATGCTGCACAATGGCCGAGGCCATTTACCCCCTGCTGATATCAGGACCCCACATCCCCTTTAGCTAACTCCCTGACATTTCTATGAACTACACAGCTGAAATGTTATACAGTAATTAATGTTGATCCTAGCACACACACAGCCTCCAGTACAAATTAGGATAGAAAAGGTTATCATAATATTTTGCTAGTCTGTTTGGTAGACTTGAATTGCTCCCTGTGGGGGACAAACAAAAAAGGTATTTTTAAGATTCGCATGATGAAGGAGCATCCAGGTACTTGTATTCAAATAAAGTAAAAACTATTTTGAACATTTCTTCTAGGAATAATTAGCCTTGCTATTTGCACATTTTGATACCTGCAAGGTCACGGGTCTGTTAGGAGTAGTTTGTTTGTGGTATGTGTTTTTGCAGATGAAGCAATATATGATGACTGAAACTCTTAACTAAAGCTCTGTTATCTTGCGGAGTTCAAATCCAGGTACAACTAGCAGCTGGATCCTCTCGGACTGTCAGTGGTGTCTGAAAAACACCCAGAGACTAAATAATTTAGATTACACCATTCTGACCTGTATAATTGTTTAAATGAGTAATGCAGCCACTAACTGAAAGAGGTCAACCATCTGTAGAGGAAACATAGAATTTGGTTTCATTTCCAAACAAACTTTTGAAGCGCAATACTGTGGGAGGTAGGAAAAAGTCTGCTGACAGATCAACGGCTTATCTGCTACACCAAGGTTAAAACTTCTAGCACTTGCAGAAAGCAACGTTAATAGAAAATGCTCCTGAGAGAGTAGGTTTAGCACAAATAAAGTTTGATCCACTCAACATGCCATTAATTGTCTTTTTTTAATTTTCTGTGGTTGACCATGAAAGTGCCTTAAACAGTTATGATTAGTATTGATGGATTCTCATTACTCATTAAGGAAGGCCACAATCTTATTTAAATATTTTTGAAGAAATTAGATTCATCAAGGAATTGCTGAAAATTGTATGACTTGTCAGTTTTCTTTTTAGGAAAGAAAAAAAAATCCTACAAAAATTGCTGCTAGGTTAGGAATTACAATCCTACATCCCTTCTGAAATTGCAAAAAGAACAGGTTCCTCATCCTGAAGCAGGCATTTGTGCATATGTGTCCTGAATTTTTATTATTTAGCACATGTAAATACATAATATTTGCCTTCCCACTCACGTATTAATATGCCCATTTTCATAAGTAATGAAGGATTTTGCATGAGTAAGGGTACTTTTTTTTCAATTTAAATCCCAAGGTACAATTCTTCTCACCAGTTTGTGCACAGTAAACCCAATATGAAACAACATTCCCAATGATTAATGTCCTCTCAGTAATTTTGATAGCATATATAGCTGCATCAAAGTTTTTCCCTGTCGTTTTCTGTCTTACTTTTTTTTTTTAAATTAGAGGATATATTTTATATGCAGACTGAACCTTGCTTAACACTGTGCTTAACACTGCACAAGATTGCAACTTGACAAACATATATTATTGAATGATGCCATTCATCACATTCAGAAACAGAAGTTAAGGCCAATTCCATTTAACAGACAGTGTGAGGACTGCCGCTGAATGCACAAATGGTGCTCTGTAAATGTTGCCCCACTCATTTATTAAGGCCCTCTTAAAAGAGAACTGTTCTTTGGAGATGGTAGACAGGAGTCTAAGATTTCATATTAAATTTAAAAGAAACATGCTTTTCCCTGAAAACATGCTCGAACTCATATAAACTCATAGAAATCAATACAAACTGATGAGTAGGGGAAAACCATTGTGTTTTCTCACCCAGTACTGAAATTCAACTTCGTGCTTGTACAGATACATTTCTATATGGGTAACAGAACAAATTTAGGGATTATCCCAAAGAAACATTTACCAATCCTCGCCCAAAATTCTTACATTGTAGGATGCTAGGAAAATGTTCGTACAAATCAATATAATAGTGGCAGAAAAGAACTATGTATGTGCCTGGGAAAATATTCAACCTTTTGAAATGAGGACTGAGTTCCCCAGACCCAGACTATTCTAGTAGAAAATCTTCATCACAGGTCTGTGAATTAATGCCTCCCTTTGTTTACTTTCTCTCTGAACTCTTTGTTGCTCGGTGTCCTAACCAAAAGAGGTAAGGAATAAATCATGTCCCACATGAGACTGCTTTGTCACCTGACGCAGGTTTAAGTATAGGTTTGGGAGAGCCCAGAACTAATATTCTCTAGCTTCTGGTCAAATATGTTAGCCATTATGATATAATGTATCAGAACCATTTTGGCCTCCAGAGATCTAAGTGAGACAAAACAGAAAGGGATGATTTGAGAGTCAGTCAAGAATAAGAGCGTGAGCTGTAAATCTCAGTCTTTCATAGGCGCGTATGTCAAGACTTTAGAGAGTCTTGGCAGGTGTATCACAAGGAGAGTATATCACAAGAAGGTCATATGAGGGATTGAGTAGGAATAGGTATATTCCAGAGATGGACATACACCCCTTGCTTTTATAAAGGAATGATGTCTTGTTAATCTTGACAATTTCAACTCAGAATTTTTCTACCAAAATTCAGTTGCTCAAGAATCGCAATATATCATTGAGTCACTGAGTCATAAATATTACACCATCAATAACCCATATCTGACATTTCAGAGAAAGGTGAAATTCCAGACACATGCCATCAGTTCATTTGCATGTCCTCCAGTACCACCCAGGACAGACACTAACATAGTATTATCTTAAAATTATTTGATTTTTTTTTTTAATAGAGCAGTTTTCTGAAAAAGTTTTATTAGGATAGAAATGGGTTATGGAATTTCAGCAATAGTTTCTATGAGAAAATTTGAAAAAAATATTCTTTTATGCCCATACATAGACCGGATCCTTTTAGAATTATAATTTTGAAAAAAAAAAAGTATAAAATATTGATTTATTAGCACAAATATGACATTATTTTTACCACCACAAATATTCTGTAATACAACACAGATTGAAAATTATATAAATAATCAGATTCTGCTATTTACTTTGTCTTAAATTAGAGTCTGTTGAGATAGCTGGATTTTAACTAGCGTGACTGAAAGAAGAATCTCTTCTGGAATATAAAGCTTTTATAGGCAAGCAGAAATGGTTATCTGTTTAAAAGCCTAAGTGGGGGCTGAGCGCTTCAGGGAATTTGAAAAATTGCTACCACACAGTCTGAGCTTGAACCACCCAAGCAAATGAGGCCTAGGGAATGGATATCCAACAAGTATAGAAAGGCAGCATGATCTTCAAAACAGGCCATGTCAAGGAAGCAAGGAGTGACAAATTATGACATTCAAGCAACAGATCTTCACTGCCTGTTCCTCAGTCTTTGTTAAATTATAATGTTTTAATAAAGTAGAAAGTTAGATTCATAGAGGTACAAATTAGCATTGAAATTTACAGTTCTTATAATGACTTGTGTGAATATGAAATTCTTAAAAAGAAAAAACTCCAAAAATGGCATTTGGATTTAGTGATTTGGTCTTCGCAAATAGCAGGTAGATAAATGGTAAATAAATGGTAGATTTTATGGTAATGGGGCTTTTTGTGTTTTTTGTTTGTTTGTTTGTTTTTCTTGGTAATGATGAATATAATAATGATAATAGTACCTAATCTAGTAACTAGTAGCCACAAATCTGATGCACCAGAATTCGCTCTTAGAATATTAATATGTTTTCTGGTGTAGGTATGGGTAATTCTTCTGTAATTTCCAAACAGAAAGCAGACTATCTCAAAAAACGTGTGCATATTTTAGTTCTAGTAGCAGAAGTACATGAGCAGATAAACAAAGTTTGTTCTGTTTCATGGTACGTTAATCTCTGCTAGTTTACATAGTCTCTGCCAGTTCTTGAGTATCTGCATTCCTAAACTAAGGTTTATGAACATCATGAGGAACACATGCAGTGCAGTTGATGTTTGTCATCATCTGATTTATACATCATCAAAATCATGATGTAGGAGTGTCATGTTATGGTACTGTACTGTCACATTTAAAAGATGGATATTTTAAAAGATGGGTATTTTAGGATATTTTAAAAGATTGTATTAGAGTTCCTACCTCTTAATTGATGAGTCAATTTTCTACGTCCTGTTTAGAAGGAAAATTTCAGGGTATTGATGTAACATGATAAACTCAGTTTTGCATCCCACCTAGTAGATCTCCTTCTGAAGAGTATAAGAATACTTTTAATTGTCAGATAGCGTTATATGAAGAAACAGGAGATACAAACTGATAATTCAGGGTATCAACCAGTGTACTACCTGTTACATAGTTATTTAGGGCATTTGCCACCTATTTTGTATTTTGAAAAGATAACTTTCTTTTCTTTTAAAATGAGTTGCAGAAATGCAAATTAAAATATACTCATATAGTTGTGATGACACTTTTTCCATTTTGTTACAGTCTTCGCAATATTTTGTATTTTTCTTCAAGCATAATTTTGGAGACATTTAAATATGAGAGACGCTAAACTGTCATTTAAAAAAAGTGTTTTGGTGAAGCGCTGGAAGGCCTAAAAGACTCAAGTGAGAGGAGGCAAATGAAGGGAACCAAAACTTTCTAGTTTCACACAAAATATTTTTTTATAATTTTAATCGAATGTAATTATAGTACTGGATTATTGACAGTGTGTACTAAGAGTATGAAGTCCTAGAAAATGAAGATTGCACAATCTGCTGCATAGGTCATGTTGGTAAGACACAATTTATTTTTACATTATTTTATGCTGTAAAGTTAAAAATGAGTAATGATCCAGAGATTCTATAAGAGAATAGAATTTCTTTAAAATCAATACAACATAAAAATAGAAATAATATTCTGTTTCTAATGCCGTTTTATAATTGCAGTATACAGTTGTATTTATTACAGACAACATGCCTTCTCCCTTAAAGTATTTTAAGAACTGTATAAGCCACTTTTAAGTTACCAAACCTGGGACCTCTTGTACAAAACTGTGCCATCACATCAGCATGTAAGTGCACTCTGCATAAAAAAGGATGGGGATTGATTTAGGCCGCACTACGGAGCCAGCCCCAGGCTGAGAGTAGCTTTATTCTCTGCTTGTTTTCTCAGCTTTTTATTCATTTGCAATGAGGGAGTGTGGTGCTTTTTTGAAAATGACTCTCTTGATGAGGCCTCTGATTGTAAAGTACTTTCAAACTGGGAACTTCACCACCTTTGTTGCTGAGTGGATAACTTTTCCATTAAAAAATGTGAACCTGCTTTCCACCAGCCCCTTTCCTCCTCCTCATTATTGTTCATGTGCATTGGAAGCGACTTTCCATACCAGACCGCTCATGGGAAGCTAGCAAAAAGGTACCCACGTTCCAGTGCAATTGCATGATAGCAACCAATATTTTCATTGCCAGATGGTACTAATAGCAGTTCTCTAAATGCAACTTGAGTATTTATCTAATCCACTTTATCTCTGCAGATCTCCTATAGGCTTCCCATCCCCAATTTCCTCTTCTTACAATACCTGTACACCGAGCATGAGGACATGAAACCATACAATGAATTTTAGTCACAAAAGTAACTGACTTAATGACAGACTTTTAGTGAGAATTTGTCTCTGGAAATTGTTCTTCTCGGAGCTTTCTTCCTTTTCCAAAAATATGCAAGAATACACTGTATCAGTACAGACTACTACTCACTACCCACAGTACTTCCGCTCTTCGGATGCTTCTGCCCAGACTTAGCCCCCATTGACTTACTCTCTTGGTCTCTCTCAGAAATGAAGTGGTTTCCTTCCACATGAAAACTGGATGTTTTTTTCTCATAATGATTTGGAATTTACCTCTCCTATACACTAACTGTTCTTCCTACTATACTATGGCTGTAGCTGTCAGATCTTCAAATCAATGGTAATTTACTAGTGAAAAAAAAAGATAGATACTTAACATTTTAGCAAAAGTTTGGGCAATATTTAGCACTTGAGTGTTAAAGGAAGTGAGAATTCAAATTGTCAGCACTTAGCACTTTCATTCATATTCACTAATCTCAGGAAATTATGTCCTGAGAAACCAGTACATACTTAAAATTGAAACAGGCAGTTTAAAAAAGAGTCTGCATGGCATCATATTTGTCAGTGTTCAAAGTAGAGATTGATTATTTTTCTTTTCCTTATTAGATTGGTGGTTGTATTTCTTAATAATTTATTGCTGTTTTGTTTGCAGCATCCCAGGACAGAATCTCTCACAACCTATTATTGGAAGACATTACCAAACTCTGTCAAATTTGGATGTGAGATTATGTTATACATTATAAATTACAGCAGCAGATGTTCTTTTTAAAAGTTGTGGTTTCTTTAAATGATCTAGCTGATGCAACTCTTTGAGTCACTGTGGTGAGAGACAAAATTGATGACAGGCTGATTTAGTGGTGCACTTTTTAACCAACAGTTTGAAGAGATTAGGAGGTTGTCAGAAAGATATCAAGAGAGGTAAAGGGATTAATTTCAAAAGTCATTTTAAATTAAAAACTAATGGATAGCTTGCTTTGAAAACTCTTTTATAGCTGGGAGCAACTGAATGGAAAATCAGCCATAAAGAAAACTTTTCATTTATTATTATTATATTTTACTTTTTTTCCCCCCCCCCAGGCAGATGATTTCTGGATGCCCAGTAGCCTGTTAATTTGTCTCAGAAAAATGTAATGTGAACATATCTTGGTGAATGTATTAATCAGTTAAGTTTCTTAAATATTTCTTCATCCCTGAAAGGTTTAAACCTTAACAACAATAAAAGATGTCTATCACATCAATAGACAGGAATGTGTTTGGTTTGATGGATAAATATTTTAAATAAAATGTGTAATTGTCATCGAAGACTTGGCAATGAAGATCAAAAACTACAATTAAAATATTTTTTAAAAATCTGTAGCAAAATAAGTTAATGTGCAGGAAATGTTAATTAAAATGTGCTTATAATTACAAAAGAAAAAAAGTTCTTATTAGAAAATGTTGGCAGGGAAGATGGGATATAGACTGATAACATGTGATGCAAGCGAGTGAAGTTTCCAATGTTATAAACAAGCTATGCCTTGATAATAATATTGGAGTTGTTAAGCTGCAGGTCCAGTATTATTTTCTGCAAGGAGAAGCTCTACTCAAGCATAAAAAAAAGAGGACTGGGAACTGCCTGAGGATTTTAGTCCTGCGTGATTCAATGTAGTGGCTTAAATGGCATGATTCATTGTCCCAGGTAGGACCCCCAGAACTAAAGTTGTTCAATTCTTTCAATTACGAGAACTATTTTTTCAGTATGTTCTAGCTTTGCCAAAATTTAGCAACCTTACCTGAACTGTACCCAAATTTGTACCTGAAATTTGACATTTCAGTGTTTTGCTTCAGGCTAATTTTATTTAATTATTTGTGTGTGCATACATGCATGTGTATATTTAAAAAAATAATCATGTAAAATAAAGCTGCTGTTTCTAAAATCAGTAGAAGGAAGGAAAAAAAACCCTACACTGTTCAGTTCATGTTCAAAAAATTACTGTAGTTCATTTGTTCAGATGCTCTAATGCAGAACAGCTCATGGTCCTGTCAAGAGTAACAGGTAACGAACATTTGATGTACACTTTGAAATTTGCCTAAGATTAACATAGTTACAAGACTGAAAAAAAATGAGTTCATGTGCAATCACAGTTCTTGTCTCTGTGCAGTCCATCTCCAATACGGAAAGATACCTTTGCAAGCAATTTTCTTTGCTGCTACAGCTGAGGAAACTGAGTGCAGAACCTGGCCTTCCAGACCTCTGAGCATTGTCCCCTTTTAACTCCCAGGCAATGTGGACAGAGGTGGGTATGCCCTGACTCAAATCAGCGTTTGCACAGAATATACAGAAATATAGCCAAGAAGCAGAGGAAGGTAGCAGAAGCTTGAGCAACACATTTACAGAGGGGAAAAGGATCAGTATGGAGATACTGGATACTTGCAAAGGGAGGGCTGAATGGAGAAGTGGGATTTGGGGGGTGATCAGGAAAAAGCAAGGAGAAAGAGAGGAATGAGACACAAAGGCAGAGTAGTCTGATCATTATGTTCTAGAATTAGGGTTGAAAACAGGAGTCCAGTGAGTCTCACTCTTCTGCAGTTAAAAAGTAGGTATAAAGTTATTCAATTCATACATGGACAAGGGTTGGTCCACATAAAGAGTAGTTACTTTGTTGACTTCTGATACCAGAAACTCCATAGTTCTAGAAGTCTTCTAGACATGAAAGTCCCTTTTTTTTTTTTTTTAAAAACTGTTCTAAACATGAGATGTTTGGTTTTGCAGTTAATGAATCAAAATAAGTAAAGATATTGTATTTCCTAAAATACTGCAATTATTACTTTGGTATAGATGCATTATGATACAGTCCTTCACTGGATGATCCTGTTCTATTTCTTCCAGAGTAGGTGCATCTTTTTCAGTTAAACCAATAATTCCTCTATGCCCCAGGTTCTCACCTGCAGAGCAGGGATAATAACACCATCTATCTTCACAGAACTTTGTGAAGATAAACTGATTAACTTTTTATAGCATTCAGATGCTGTAGTAAGCTAACCAAAATACTGAAGAAGAAATCTCTAATACTGTGGTGAACACTAAAAAAAAGAGAGATCGCACTTTGAATAACTAGTCAAATATTGAATAACTAATCATACATTAAAAGAGGCAGAGACCGTACAAAGGTAGGCTCAAGTAAAGAAACAGTACATACATGCATAAAGGGACTGAATTAACATTGCTCAAAGTATATTAGTTTTAACATTAGAAGAGTTTGATTTCATATGTATAGTCTCTTTTTATAACCTCCAGGGTATTATTCTATAGCTCTGTCTCTGTATGAAGGACATATATGACCCACTATAGTAGAGTAAATGTTTTGAAATCTTTTTACTTATGTTCATAACATATTCCCTTGAGTCCAGAAAGGACTGTTTCTCTGATTTTACTTGTTTAAAGTCACATATGAATATTCTATAAAGCACAAAAATTAGTCTGGCCTCCTATTTCCAGCTTTTATTTTATCCATCAGATCACACTTCATTCTCTGTTTGTCCTTATTTTAAAGGAGTGAAATGAAGTAATGCGTAAAAGAAAATAAAGGGTTGAAAGGTAAAGTACTAAGTAAGGAACAGCCATATGGGAATTGTAAAGTATTCCCTGCGCATTACATAGGAAGTGATTGTGTTCTAGTCCATGTTCATGCATGCATGTAGTGCATATAAAAGCAAAGAAAAGGGAGAGTGAGCGGTAGGGTTATTTATCTGTATGCCTATGCCCTATGCTTAAACACAAAAGATGGTAAAGTGTACCATTAAGTATGTTTGAAGTGATGCAGCTGGAAGCAGAGTAGTGCTCTTTCTAATAATATATCTGTATTCCTACAATTATCATCTTCAGCCTACCCCTACTGCCATGCAGCAGCTACAGCGGGTCTTTGAAGTTTTCATTAATGCAAGATTAAGCAAACTTATTTGCTATAAATTCCACTGTTCTTTATTTTATGCTTATATAATGCAACCTCTTTTACATCCTGCCACAATTCATCACAAAGGGAATGTAAATGATTGCAGTGTGAAAGCAAGCATCATCTTTTAGTTCACTAACCAATAAATTATTTAGATCTCAACATTCCTTAATCACATTCAGATTACAATAGGGTGGAGTAATAAATAGGACTTTCAAATATTTTGGCAGGACACATGCTCTCCATCTAGTATACAACCCAGAGTGCTCCTGTATGGCTGTGCCCTATGCTGTGCTGTTAACCACACCAAAGCAGGGGTTGCGCTACCTCCAGAAACATACTCAGAATCATAAGTCGGCTCAGGGCCCCCCAGCCTATGCTGTGCTATCACCCCACCACCATTGACACTACTATCATTACCACTCACTGTTCTTGATACTTCCATACCACCTGACTTCCCATACTGCACAGTATTTTTCAGCACTCATCATCCAAGTGCTGTAAAACCCACCACCCAAGTGCTTCAAAATATATATATAATATACGTATATATACACCCACACTACCCACAAATGAGTAGCAGAGCTGTAGGCAAGCAAAACTGAGACAGCTGAGATGGAGTGACTGAGTGGAAGGCTGGGATGCAGGGTAAGAGTTCAGAACAGTCTTCTTGAAAGTAGAGATCAGATGTAGCCATGGGCTGGGTAAATCCTTGGCCAGAACCGCCTGTGGTCAGAGTATTTTTATTCCTGTCCTTGCCAGAAATCTGTCCAGTATTGTTTAACAGGACTGAAACATTCATTCCATGCCTGGCAATAAGACTTAGAAATAGCTCCCCTGTTAACTTTGCCACTGATCAAATAACTTTAAAATTTCAAGTACTGTAGGTAGCCCTAAAACATGCATCAGGGCTGTTATAAAATCCAGATACTTGAAATACTGTCAGCAGTGACTCTGAAGACTGTTTGAGCTATAATGCAGTCATATTGGTCTGTTGAATATTTTGTATGGAAATGTAGTGTATTTTGTCCACTACTTGAGGTTGTTTAGTCTAAGGCCTAATGGACATAAAATATTATGTGACAAATTTGTCCAGAATAGCTAGTATACAACCACGTTTTGGGGTGTAGAGACACAAGGGAGTCAAGCATGTACATGTATATAAGACCTAATACTTTAGACCTACCATAAAGGCCTACACATTAAAAAGCAGGATCTGCAAATCACAGAATCTGCATTTAAATTAAAACTGCTTCCTCAGGTATTCGGCTATAAGATCTATGGCAACTGGCATTTTCTAGGGACATTACATCACTCTGTTTCACAAATGACATGCATGTTTTTGATTAGGACCTTAGCAGATGTAGCCCAGAAAAAAAAAAAGAAGACAATAAAAAAATTAATCTTTGCCTTCTTAATGTTACAATGCTGTTTAAAGGATAACATAAACTGTTTTTTAAAATGGTATGTGAGAGGAACACATCCAAATGGAGTTTATTGTGGAATGTAGTGTTCCTTAAATGTTCCCACAATTCAGGTATAGAGACCTTTTCCATTCTTGTAAAAATTTAGTTGGGGGTAGGGGGGTTATGGGTTTTTAATTTGTTTGTTATGCTCAGAATAGATTCGAGAGAGAGAGAGAACAAGGTAACTTGTTGCATATTTGTCGGAGCATGTTCAGTGTAAACCTTTTCACAGAATTTTTAGTACTCTCAGACTAAGCTAAATCCTTATGTAATTTACAAAATATGACATGGTTTAACTCCTGAGTGGTCAGTACGAATCATGCGTTCAACTCTGAAATCTTGGTAGCTACTTTTCTATAATTCAAGTGACCCTTACTGTCCCTCCTACACCTTCTCTGTTGGGAATGTTATCCCATAATCAATATAGAAAGCAACAAGAGTAGGTGATAGCAACTGGGGATCTGTTTCTCTAATCATAGACCCACTTGTGAAAAAACGTTTGTGGGAAAACCAAAGATATCAAGTCCAAGAGGACAAGAAATGAGGATCTGATCAGATTCTTCGTCCAAAGCAAGGACTGAACCTTAGCATCTTCCTAGCCTAGTTTTAGCAATCAGTTTCAGGTAATCGTCAACAGCAACTTGGTAAGTCTACAGGAAAATAGGATGCTATAGCATGTTTTCTGTTCAGAAACAGTAACGCTGCTTCAATTGGGTTTTAAATGTCTTCCTACTCCTTACATAATCCTAGCTGCGGGCTTTGTTGAACCAACTGGTGTTTATTTTGAAACTGACATCTTAATTCCAGTAATCTGACTGCTCGTTCTAGGTCATTATCTCACCAGCAATGTACTGACCACTATACAAAGAGGTGGAAAGGGTAAAATACCTTTAACTGATATGTTAAAAGTCATGCAGTTTTGTTTGAATTGCTGTGAAAGTTGTATTCATGTTTCTGTTTTCCACCCCACTCATCAGTAGTTGTTTGTAACTATGCTAGAAAAGATTCTCTCCTGGCTGGAGCCCAGCAGATTGGTGCTCAGCTTGAGAGGAACAGTATTATTTAACTTGGAAAATATTTATTGATTCATGTTTTAATTAGCAGTAAAAAACATTTTGTTTATTTTCAGAACATTTTCCCCCTCACATTTAAGGGCAAATTCTACTCGTTTTGTGTTTCACTTGCATAAAGGTGACATTTTCATAGATGTTTGCTTGGCACAAGGCAGAATCATGTACTTGGTATCCTGCCCTTGCTTTTTGGAAGATCCAGAATTGGCAGCTATGGTTATGCGTAGGGGGTTTTTGCTCTCTCTATAATTTGCTACCCAGATCAAATATGGAAATTTTTAACCCATATTTTGTGGGTTTATTGCATTTTTGCATTTGTAGGTGTTTTTCCTGTAATATGCTTTGTTCTGACATTTAAACACAGAACAGATATATTTTAAATGCTTATGCTTAAAATACCATTCATCATGTTTCTAAGTTTGTACAGCACATTCCAATGAATAGTTAACATTTTGGGTCCCAAAATAATCTCTGTAAAGCACCATTTGATGGAGAAGCCAGGAAAAATGGTGGCAAGTAAATCCAGGTTTAAATGATACTGTATTCTGATCCAAAATCATGCATCTTGTCTATCTCGGCAGCATTCAGATTAGGAACTTTTAACAATGTCACTAATGTTACTGGTACTTGCAATGAATATCAAGTACTGATAGAAAGTATTAATTATGATCATTGCAGCCTTGAAAGTTGAAGCAATGTTATTTCATAACACAAAATGCTTCAAGCATCCATCACTGCTTCTAAAACAGTAGAACTGGGCAAAATATTCATGAGGAAGGCATTATTTATTTGTTTTCAACAACAACAACAACAACAGAATCTACTTTCTAATCTACAATTGATTTAGAAGAAGCGAATGACGTTTTCAAAGTAGTGAAATTTCATTATTCATGATGCGGTTATTTACAGAAACTTGAGAAATATGTCCTTTCACACCCATATTTTCACTTGTGAATTTTTAAAAAAAGTTAATGAACTATACGGACAGTGGGAGCTAGGAAGTTTTGTGCATTAGAGTCCTTCTTATCAGATAAATATTTTCAACCATTCTTTATGTACTGGGAAACTGATGCTCAGATAAGTGAAGGCATGTACTCTGTATATCCCAAATCTGAGCACTTCCAAACAAGCCCTGATGTTTTGTGTTGTGTTGCAGCAGTCCACAGCTGACTATCTGGTTTCTTTGCTGATTGTTTCCAATGTAGAAGAGATAAAAGAAAAGGTAATATGTATGCCCATTCCTCAATTTGTGCTCTCCAAACCACAACGTGCTGCATTAATTCATTGATGGCTATTTAAATACGTGTATTAGGATGTGAAATGCAAGGGTCCATGTTGCTGACCAACCCCCCTGATGGGGTGTCAAACTCTAGCAGAAAAACAGGGCAGATAACTAGGGGTAATAATTTCTTGCATTGTCTTGCCATGAATTATCAGAGCTTTTCTGGCAGAGCCCTGGGAGCTCTCTCAGCTAACTTTAGTCACATGAAAATTAAACATCTGGTTTAAGGTAATTGTTTAGGCTCCCTCTGTCATCACCTGGATGGCAGACACCTTCACAGAGGGACTGATCCCTTTCACCTTCGGATAGGATGAAATGACCCTTAGTGGTTTCTTCCTTTCTCCATTGCTATCAAAAACAATACAGATGACAACACAAGGCTCGCCTGAACAACTGTTTACAGAGCAGATGTTAGGCGAGTTGAACACCATACTCCGGGTGTCTGCAGAGAAGTTCCAGGAATCCTGGGTGCCTGTTTAAGGAATTACTGTCTTCAAGTGTCCATTTACATGAGAGGATTACCTCAGTAACAAGGATGCCAGAATGGCTGATATGTCTTCGTCATCACTGCAACTTGCTACGAGAGAATCCAGAGCAAAACCCAGGGTGCTTGATGCCAGTCTTCAGAGCTCCTATACTCATAAACAGTGGTCTAATTGTCCAGTAATACCTTTTAACTCATGCAATTAGTCACAGTTTTTTAACACTTTGGTGAAAAAAATTGTGAATTTAATTTAATTCATGAATATATTAGTCTCATTTTGACCCACTGGGTTAGAATTCCTGTAAAACAAATCAGGCCACTCAAATTTCTTTAAATTCAATTTATATTTCTTTTTCATAGACAGGTTTTACACTTCAGACAAAAAAGAAAAAAGAATGTTGTTAGTTTCCTCACCAGCAGGACAATAACTCCTCTCAAGGCTTTCACTTGCTCATCTCCCCACTTCAACCTCAGATATTTCTAACATTCTGTCACTACCTTTGTCTAGCAGAGAGGTTCCAAAACTGCCATTCAAAGTGTTTCTCTCCCCACAGATGGGAGCAGATCTATTATCCATAGCATCACCAATCTTTGTCAGCCAATCTGTCAGCTATGAAGTCATAAATTATAGCATCCAAAAATTCTTTCTGTTCATACTTTTTCACTATTATTTAAAAAAATATTTTAAAAATATTTATTTCAATAAATATAAATAAAAATCTGAATTTAGCACTTCTTACAGTGAAATTCCTCTTATTCCACCATAAATCTCTAATGGTGGTGATGGAATGGCATAATCATGGGGATTAGAGCATGTCTTACTAGAAACAAGTACCATGACTTACAGTTTATGGATTTCCTCTAAGCGAAGAGTTTAGATGTGATAAAGGATTATTTTGTATCTTTGAAAGTGTTTTAGTTATGCTGTGTAATACCATGCAGTTGCACATCTAATAAACACAAAAAGAACAAGTGATTTTAACCTGCAGGCCTGTACAGGCACTGTTTCCATTAGTGCCAAAGTTCATATTCTGTTACTGCTGTCTTTCCTGGAAAGGATCTTCAAGATCACTGAGCCCAATATGCCGCCATCACACAGACAATCATTATATATGTGTACATTTATAAAGCCCTTAAAACGAGCTAAGCTGCTTGCTTGTACTGCAGGAAGGGTGTTCTTGATGTTGGCACATGCTCCTGAATTGGTTGGGACATCTATCTGAACTTCATCTTCATCTGTCTACACTAATCAAGGCAATCTCTATTAATCCCTTCCTTCAAGATCCACTCGAATCATCCCAGTAATTCTCTTCACTGGTTTCAGCATGAGTTTATCTTCAGTGACTATGGATGACCAGAACTACATACAGTAGTAAAATGATCCTACCAGTTTCTTGTGCAATGGCATTAGCAGGTACATGGCTCTTCTGGAAATAGCTTGATTAATCCAAAGTTAGTAAAATAGAGGATTGCATTTGCTTTTTTCTCTATCCCTTGGCAAAGAACATGAATCAATTAAATCTAACAAGTCCTTCTCTTCCTTTAATTTTTCCAGATAATGATTTCTCATATACATTTTATCACATTTCTCTAATTTCACTCCTTAGTATCTTGATGTCTTTCTGTGGAACATTTTGATTAAGATTCTCTGTTTTGTGTCATTGGCAAATTTCAAAACAATTTTTTTTCTCAGTGTTATTAATGAAAATGCTAAGTAGCATCAGATCCCACACCAGTCCCAAGGAAAACTGGTAATCTGTTAGTTTAACCATTTGTTTTCAGTTCTGCTCATTCTTTTCTCTCTTTTAGCAGTACTACATTTTTACTCATTTTTCTGTTATCAAGTCTCTCCAGTTAAGTTAATCACTGGTTAAGATAACCTTAGATGGTTTATATAACCTGCTATATTTCTACAGGAAAATTAGTGTGATGGTTGCTTTGTAGAAATGCAGTGGCTTAAAGAAAGCTTGCACTTGTGTCCTGCTAACCTTAATTGTTTTGTAGAGTCCTAGAAGGCCTTGGTTCTTCATTTTTCTTCCTCTACATTCCCTTTTTCCTTCCTCTTCTGTCTCATTCTCATTTGACCTCTGCCACTGTTCCAGCGTGCTGAATTCTGTCTTCTCAATCCCTTCTTCCCTATTCTATTCACATTTTTCTTCCAAACCGAACTCTAGACTTTGCCTTCTCTTTCTGAACCACGTAGCCTGCCCCTATTTGAACAATTCCCTTGGTGGTGTTCTGTTCTTTCCACAGCTTCTCATCACTGACAGTTGTGAGGAAAAAGGAAGGAAGGAAGGAAGGAGATAACAGAGCAGAAATAATGAATATAAACAGACATGCAGGAAAAACATTGCAGTGCAAAAAACCCCCACCTTATTTATGTCACAGACTTTTATGTCACAAAGAAATGAATTTTTCACCAAGTTTCTTTTCTGACATCAGTGGTGCCTGAATTTTGTTTATGAGGCGATATACCTGAACACTGCATGTATTCAAGGTCCTTTAAGAGTGTGATTATCTCCTTGTGGCACAAGTGTTCTAGGACTATGATAACTTTATCAATTTTAGGTCATTTATAAAGAACCATAAATGTTATAAAAATTCTTAAAAAAAATTTTTTTAGCTATTTCTTAAGTCTGTGAATCTTTGGCCTCTTAGATTTACACAGTGAAGAAGGAAAAAATAGAGAGATGCAATGCTTACATGTATATGCACATACATATACATACATATATATGTATATAAATCTATGATATTCCTAAACTAGTTACTCTGAAACAGTTAGTCTGTATGATGCACATTTCGATGAGGTGTCACACAGCATTCAGAGAACTAGATAAGAGACTACTATATAATTCAAGCTCTGGAAGATTATGTGGCCAAAGAAAGAAAAGACCAACTCTTTCATGTCTTTTTAAATTTAATTTTTTTATGTATTGAATGTAGTTGCAGTATTAAAGCCCCAGCCTCTGTAAGGATACTTTGAATAAGAGTATGTTAAATATAGTTCAAGTAAAAGCTCTATCAATTAAATGTATGGTTATCAAGAAGACACTTCAGAAATCGTGTCTCTCTTCTGCTACCAGTAATGCAGTTGTAACAGTCGGGGAATTGGGTTGTTTTATGCAATACAGGAGGTATCATTTTACTGTGTAATTCAGGATTCTAGTTTAAATACAACACTGTAGATGATCTGGTCTGTAGTTATCTTGGAAGAAACCTCCAAGGTAGCCACTCTCCTCTCCTTTTGTTACTTAAACAACACCTGAAAACACCTGAACCTTCAGGATTAAATAGAAAAGCAGGGCATTGTCAGTGGTAACCCCTTATTCTGAAACATATTTCATGCAATGCTCTAACAAGAGGATTCTCCTGAACTTCAAGGCATTAAATGTGTTAACTCTAAACTTATCAGAGACATACAGATGAAGGCTGCTGCTGTAATTAGGTGAAGATTTCACGTATATGATTTTGGTAATTTTGTATTTCTATTACACAGTCAATATATTTATTATGTTGGTTTTTTTTTTTTTAACTGGAAACACCTGATTAACACTATATAAGTTAAAATAATTTTAGCCAATGTAGAACATTTGGAGGAATACCTGTATTCACTCACAAGGGATCTAAGAGGGGACTGAAAAGATCACGCGATGGCATGGGACTACTATGAGATTGTACCATAGAAGTGTGAAACAAAGGGAAGGTATGGAAACATTTTGAACTTCCACTGAACTACAATCTGAAAGCCTTGGCTTACAAATACATATGAAAATTTTGCTTTGCAATGAACAAAATATAACCTTTTCCAAAGGAAAATAAATTGTGGAAAAGAAAGAGCATGCAATATACCCATGTTACCAAAAAAAGCATGACTTGTATGTTAGTAAATATAAGGTAATTCTTTCAACGAGGTTTCAGCCTTAAATTTATTATTACCAATGCCTTTGATCTCCGTGGAATAAAAGTTGGATGTTAAAGGTAGAACACCAATATGAAATTTAAAACCCGCGTTTTCTAAAGTGATATTCACTGAGTCCTAACTTTGGACTCAGATGAGTGCAGATATCCACCCAAGGAAAACATTTATATTTTAACAGATCCTTAGGTCTCTTCTCTTAATTTTGTTAATATTTTTCACCCTGCATTTTCTTTCCATTTAACTCTTCTACTAAAAAACTAAAACTTATAATTGTCTAGTTTATATTCAACCCACCACAGTATTTGGTTATTACTATCAAAGCTAGGATTTACTTTATAAGGTTTCCTGTCTAACGCATGGCTTTTCAGGATTTCTGTTGTATTTTATGCAGTTCATGCTGATGAGATCTCTGCTTTGGGGAGAACTGGGCCAAAAAGACATTCTTCTTGATAAAGAAGGCACTTCTAAAGATGGTATTTAATTCCGAAATATAGCCATACATGAAATACGGAATTCTGGATATTCACAGAAGTTGATAATCAAAATTGTTTCATTTTAATTTTATAAGTATTTAAGTAAATTTATATTCTGGACCTACCCCTACATTTGGAATATCACATCAGCTTTTACTACCTGTTCTCTAACCATTTCTTCAAAGTCTTTATTATTTTATTAGAATATTTATTATTATGTTCATTGAAAGGCAGCTATTTAATAATATCAATTAGCATGTCTTCCAGCACAAAAGATGAAACCATCTTTAAAAGAAAAAAATCACCCTACTTTTATTCAGTTGCAGTAGTCTTAAAAAGAACTAGCTTTTTCCTCCAGCTATATATTAGATTTATATTTATAAAATGCTGGAAGAAAGAAAACAGTGTTCACTCCTTTCTTTTTTTTCTTTTCTCATTATATTTTTTTCTGAGGTGGTGTGAAAATTCACGCTATCTGACATATCTAATACAGTCAGTTAATTCTAGAGAAGCCAAAAATTATACTGGTCATCTCTCTTTCTTCCTTCATGGTAAATAAAATCTCATTTTAAATCAAAACTTCCCATTTTTTAAAAGTAGTGATTTAGTTTTCATATCAATATAGTGTAATCCAGTATACTTCTCAGCATTCCCACAGTGAATGCAGAAATATGTCTTCAGTTAGTCCATAAATGCCCTCTGGTGACTATCTCCAAAAATGCAAGCAATTTTTCCTTTGAAATTACTTTTTTCAATACCCAGTCCAGTAGTTCAGCCAACTAATGTTGAAATCATAACAGAAAATAAGCAAACAGCAATTTCAGAGATCAAACTCCTATGCTTAGTAGGCTTTCTTTAAGTTCTATTTTGTTTCTCAGGCCTGAGGTTTTAAGGGAAGCAATGGCAATATTAACCTGATCCATCTCTTAGTTCCCATGGTCTTAAAGTTCTATTATAAGAATATATGATAGAAAACTTTAATTTATTTAAAGAAAAAATTTAAAAAATAGAGATGAGGCCAACAGATCAAAGGGAAAGCAATGTTGAGAATTTAGAAATCAGAAAAATTGTCCCTAACATAAACATACAAACATTTTGGAACTATAAAAAGGCTTATATAAAGGTTAGACTGGTAAATTGAACTGAAACTGATTTCCTTAAAATTTTAGGTCAACTACAAAATTATTTGCACAGATTAAAGCCTATTAGTTCTTTCTCTAACTAATAAACTTCAGTATATATTACAAATCACTGTTCTTTAGGTTGTGACAAAATTACTGAATTTGCTGCCATTTCATTACCTGTGCACAGTGAACAATTAAGTTATAGTGTGTTCATATGGCAGCATTCAGATTTGATCTCTTGGATTTTATTAATCTAATATAAATAAAAAATTGAAAATTTCATTTGAAAAGCCTGCAGAGTCAATAGAAAACTCTCCAGCTCATAAATATGCACTGTATACCCTTTGATTTGCTCACACAATTGGAAATTTTCCTTAGAATGGTTCCTCTAGTTGACATCTTGTTCAAGTCTGTTCTAGAAAAATTTCTGAGAGAAGGTGAAAATAAGCTTTCCCAGTTCAAAAAGTCTGAAGATGCACAGAGTGAAGACAATGGCTCAGAACTGTCAGTAGTTAAGAAAACAAAGAACTAACTTACTTTAGAACTTGGAAAGGTAAGGGTAGCAAAATATGTCATTACTCACTGAAATGAACCTGAGGGCCTAGTAATAAAAAATGCAATTTACTGTCTCAGTTCCCACAAGTCAATGGGACATTCAGTAGAACATATCAGCCAATAAATATATGCATGTTTCATGCTCACGTTAGAAACATTTTAACCAAACACTGCATACCCTAATACAAAATAAAAAACTTCAGGTTACTCTGTCCTCATTGAATATTTTTCCCTGTTCAACATAAGAGGCTTTAAATTTACTGATACTAAAATAAGATAGCCTGAGTGCATCCAGAAACATTCCAGCAATGAATTCAGGGAATGATTTTGTAACAGTTTGTTTGATCCAAAATTTTTGTATTGAGAGATAATCTCAAATTTATGATAGTCTTAAACTCACTACAATAACACAAAATACTGTGATAGAATAAATACATAAACAAAGAAAAATTCACACCTTGCATTTCAATTCTATTTGGGGAATCTGGCCAAGAGCAAAAAAGTATAGTTTTTTTCTATGAGTTAACATGTCCATCTTTTACAACGCTTTGATAATACACCTAGAGAATAACAGCATCATGAAACAGTGAAAATCATGTCTTAAAGACATCCTAGCCATGTCAACAACGTAATCTTAAGAAAAAAGTTTGATTTGTGCTGTGTGTGACAATATGCCACATCATGAGGTTTCCTAAATTACAAGCAGATTTACTATACTCAAAGTGTTCATAAAGCCAAATATGTCCAGACAACTAATTTACTTCACCAAATGTAAGCACTGCCATGAGAGAACACCAAAAGGAGCCATTGGTTCCAACAGCAACACTAAAAAAAAAAAAAAAATACTGTGCCTATACTACTGTAAGTACAAGTGGTAACACAGATGGTTTATGTTACCTTTCACTAGTTTAGAAGTTGGCTAAATTACCAAAAGAGTTTAGTATTGATTGGGAAAAAAAAAAAAAAAGTTGGTGGTTTAAGTGCCCCATGACTGTTCCTTGGACTAAGAAATAAGATTTATTTGCTTTAAGAGTTTCTGTGCTATCCAGTGTCAGGGGCTTGGGACATTGGAATAGGTTCAGTGTTTGTGGGGGGGACAACTGTACTAGGCAAGTAGGTAGTTAGGTAGGTAGAGAGATCTCTAAATCTTCCAAATGCACATAAAAGTAGCTTCTGTAGCCATGGGTTTTACCACTGTCATCTTCTTCACTTATCACTTTTTAGCTAAATTCACAAGTTTTATCAATTTCTTTGTAAGACATTTGCAGTTTCTATCATTTCCTATGTTTTTATCACATAGCTACCTTAGTGTGATGCTGATGCTGATAAATAATACTGCTTATAATATGGCAGGTGGAATGAAAACTTTCCATGTAGACTGTAGCCCCTGGAAATGGTCAATAGCTTTATTTTTACATTCAATGTATTTTTGGTGTTGCTGGTGGCATTGTTATAGACAAAGGAACCCTGCCCAGTATGAATACCATACTTTTATCAAGATGAATCTGGAATGCTTCCTAGGTTATACATCTGCTTGCTCCATCTAATTTACATATCAGAAGATATGCTGACCAGGGGATATGGAGAGTAATTATATGTATTACAAGTTGTTAGGCTACTATTTCTACAACTGCCAAAGACTCATCACAACCACCCCCTAAATCTAAATAAGCTTCTGGTTAGCTGGCTGTCAGAAGCAAGTTAGAATGCTTGTGTGCCAGATATGACTAGCTGTACTGTGTTTACATGCTATCATGGACACATTGCAAGACTTGTCACAGGCTAAACATTTTGCCACTGACTAGAGGACAATAGCTTTTAAACATTCTAATATTACACATTGCACTTAAGATTCTTTATCCTTTTTGGACAATTTCCCATTACTTTATTAATTGTTTTTCATAAGCTGTGTTCCTCTTGTAAATGAACTCCGGACAAAAGCAGTGGTAGAGAGACTGAAAATAAATGCGTTGCCTTTAAGGAACAGAGTCTCTTCTTACAGTAGCCAC
The DNA here is from genome assembly GCF_965183815.1 of Platalea leucorodia. Classification (NCBI taxonomy): domain Eukaryota; kingdom Metazoa; phylum Chordata; class Aves; order Pelecaniformes; family Threskiornithidae; genus Platalea; species Platalea leucorodia. The sequence goes on along the minus strand of NC_138829.1, from coordinate 31,777,228 downwards.
TATAGTTGGTGCTCCTGTCTGGCCCAAACATGCAGGGACAGTGTCAAGACAGCAAAACACCACTGTGTTCGTTCGTACTGTGCTTTGTAAGTGAACTGGCATATTATAGTAAGTCCAACACTGGAGCAAGCCACCTAAAGTTTTGCTACTGTGAATGTGGCTTGATGTGCATCCAACAATGAAGAGAATAATTATTGGGTAGTATAATAGCTTGTACCTTAGTTTTCAAGAATTTTAAATCATTTGTCTGAATTTCAGCTATCAATTGGTATCCGCCAGGACTCAGGCCAATTACTAGAGAAGAACTAGGTTTCAAATGTTTCCCCAGAGAATCCAATACAAAGCTTGGTTCTTCTCCCCCGTCAAGAATGATGAAACATTAGCCCCGGTCTTTTATACACATATAGAGTAAGTGTATAATATGATGTCAGATCCAGAAGGTTTAAAAAAAGATTAGCAGGGAACATGTAGTCTTAAGTAAGCGGATGTATTGCTCAGCAGTGAATGCATTTAAGAGGCAGCCTGTCATTGTGAAGTGGAGAGAAGAACACGTTGGTGCATCCAGTTAAATGTGCACCTGTATATAAACTTATGGCATTGATCTGAACTTGTGCTGTACTCCATACTGGGTCAAAATTCTGCTTGCTACTGACTAAATGAGAAATGTAAAATTAAAATTCTCTGACACAGATTTTCAGAAGTGTCCAGACAGGGCTAGTCCATTGTTTTTTAATGGAGATGCACTGGATAATTTTAACATCAGCAGCTCAGTGGAAGGCATTGCTCCATCTACTCACCCAGCCAGTTGTTGCATGCTGCCTTCAGAACAATAAGAGACTAAAATTGCCCTTAACTGCCCTTTAAAGGACTGGTAAGAAATGTGGGATGTCCAGCAGAAATGCAGGAGACATTTTATGTCTGTGCTCTTGAAGAGATCAGGGCAAAGTTTACCCAGGTCTGGGTTCAGATGAGGGGCTACCATTTGATTGATATAGCCATACTGAGATTTCTTTGCTTATTAAATGTGCACTCTCAAAGAACACATTTCTGGAGAAAGGTTTCCTCAGTGATGTGTTACTATAGGTATCCAAGCTCATGTTCTAAACTTCAGCAGTCACTTTTGAAAAAATAGTCTTTATCTTCAGAACATTTATGTAAATCTTTCAAGTTAGTAGCTTTGGTTTGCACAAAGTGAATCACAGTAATAACAGTGACAAAACACCATAACTATGATCTTGTACGAAACAGTAGCCAATATTCAAAACTTTATTAGTAGTAATATGATGTAGCTAGTAAATTTTCATTCATGTCATTTAGGCTATCATCTGCCTCTACCTGAACATAATTACTTTTGCACAAAAAGCTTATGTTAGTTGTTTAGTACTATGTAATTTTTTTCAAATCATACCTAATCATCTAATTTCTCCATAACAGTTGTGAAATATGCACAGAGACCTAAAGAGAAGACACAGCATTATGTTTGATAATGAAAAATATTTTGAATACTTAGGTCAAAAGAAAAACAGGATAAATTCAACAATGAATTCATTTTATTCATTTTTAATTAACTTCAGCAGTCTCTCAGAAATCAATATAGAACTGTCAGACCCAAAGTTTTCCAAAAATTCGGAGTCCTGATGACATCACAAATTAATTGAGATTGCACTATACAAATGGTAAAGAACTCCTTCTGTAAGTCACCACTCCTCTGTTTTTTCTTATTTCATCCTTTCTGTATATACATGAAGAGATTATGGATCTGATTCTCCTGTCACTTATACTGGTGATGTGATATGACTGATTATGATGTGAAAGAAAATTTGAGGACTCTACACAGTCTCTGGATCAAATGTAGCTATATAGCTCCCCTGAAAGTTTTGCAACACTTGGGTTCACAAGCTTTTATCCTTCTCTTTTTTCCTTATTAAATATGGTCTTTAAAAATATCAAGTGTTCAGTGTTCCCACGTGATCTTATATCAGTATGACATCCAGCTTCCAGCATGGAATTTCATTTTAGAAGCTAAGAAAATATAAACTTTAATTTCCTCAGACAAAATGTCTTTGGATTTGAGTTAACTGAATGTTGGATGTTAGCAGAAGTCTATAAATCTAAAAAGCTACCAATAATGCAGAACTGTGCTTGTAGTATTGCATCAGGCAAGAGATTTTAGGTATTTTTATTAGCTATTCCTATTTATAGCTGCTACATTAGTTATAACTAGAGATTGCTAAATGTGCTACCTACATTACTTGAGAACTATCCAATATGAGTAATTGTATTCATTAATCTTTGAATTGCACAATATTAAGCTAAAAAATATTAACACCTCAGTCTAGAAATGGAATTTGGTTTTACAGGTGACAAATATATTTTAATGGCTAAAGTGCCTACAGTTAAAAGAGGGCTGTTTTAGGCTTTACAAATTTGTTTTTATTCTTGAATAAATAAAATAAAAAAATAAGTAGCTACAAAAATTGGATAAAATGTTTCAGTGTTAATTTTTGTGACCCATTCTGTTCTGTGACTGTATTCCAGAGGCAGCTTACTATGGACTATCTTACCATAGTTTTTTCTTTTAATTTTTCTTTACAGAAGTAATTCACAAGAATTAAATAATTTAATGGAAATTATTCCTGAGTTACATTAGAAAGTGCCATAAATCCTTTTTTAAAAAAGAACCACAGCATTACAGATTTGTTAAGCATGGTCTCAGCACAGTTTTATAAAGATTTCTTCTTTGTTTTTGAGAGAGTAAATTGGCCCACTCTCCATACTGTGTTAAGAAATTGAATTGTACTGAACTGTTACAGGGTATGTGCATTAGCCCAAATAACTAAAGAGCTGTAAACACTGCTGATGACTTATTAAGTGCTTGTTTGAGATGTGTGCAAAAGAGAGTAGTTGTACTAGAAAAATATTTTTTTCATGACAATGATATCTAAAATGTAGTGTTGTTTATTTTAGTATAAAGTGATCCATACGCATTACAGATGTAAAATGTTTGTTGTTACAAATATGCATCGACAGGTGTAAAATGTTCTAAGAACAAGAAGGGCTGAGACCATTCTGCAGGTGCAGACTATAATAAGAGGAATTACTTTTCCTCCTTCTCCACTTCTTTTCCTTATCAAATCTTCGCAGTATTCATATTAAGTATCATTTCTGTCCAGAGCATATAATGCATTTTTTAATATATGTACCTACTTCTTCAATGAATAAAATGTATGATATGATCACTTAAGAGAATGGAATCCTTTAATTCCAGTATTTTATTGCTGTTAAAATACTAAGAAACATCTGGAAGAACAGATAAAAAGAGATAAATGTTTAGCTTTGTTATGAGTAACACACTAACATACGATTAGGTTGTAATGGTTGTAACTTAACAAAACTGTTGTATGAAATATTTTGTTTAGCATTCATTAAAAACTGCTAATGTACTTGTGGTTTTTCATGGACTATATTTTTATGCATATTATTAGTGGAATACGAATATGCAAAAAAGCAAACAGTTTGGTGTTATAATGTGAAAAGAAATTTTACACCAATCTTATTTTTAATTTGTATGGGAACATTTTTACCACAAATTCCATATTTTAATAATACTATCCCAACTCTATTTTTTAAACTCTTTTTGTCACTGTTTTGTAACAGAAACACTGTAAATATTATAGATGTGGTAAACTATTATACTTGTTTTCTTATAAATGAAATGATCTGTGCCAACACTGACAAAATGAATTAATGTGTTACTAAGGCAACAGTCACATTATATGCTTTCTCTTTCACAGTATGCGGTAGAGCATATGGTTTACTCTTAATGGAACACTAGCTTCTCATTAACATACCAGTAGCAATGTCAGAACTTACAAACCAGCATAACAGGGAAATGGAAAAACTTATAAATTAGACCCTTTCAGTATTATTGAGTAGGAAATGACTGATGTTGCAAGGTACAATATTTAGCTAATACAGTGCCCTTTTCTGCATCTTTCCTCTCCAAAAAGAAAAAACTTTTTCTTGTTGTAAATACAAATATTGAGGTGCATTTCTTTCTGTACTTTAAAATGATTGATGTTCCTATCATTTTTAAAAACATGTTTCAGTATTTTTCTTTCTCATGTTGTGTTTTACGTAAGCTTCCTTTTCTCTAGAACATATTAATACCAACAACATTATGGGGAAAATAAAAGGTACTCACTTCTATAAACGGATTATCCCTTCAGTGAAACAAATAGGAACAGTACAGTGAAACAAATAGGAATTGTACAATGAACCACATAGTTTCCTTGGCCATTCAGGATCACGCAAAAGAAATGGATACACCTGACCACTGGGTCATCCCGTGGGGACAAAATAATGTATCAGACCTTCATTGGAGGTGTTTGGTGTTGTCTGCCATGTTAAAGCCAGTTTCCCTAACTGCAAAAGTTACAACTGGTTTATGCCCACTGAAGTATTTTTTTACCTAATGTGTCCCAGTTTAAAAGTGTCTGTGGCAGGACAGCAGTATGTCGTAAGTGTGTGCTGTAAGAAGGGATTATCTAAAAGTTTCTTATTTTCTGCTTTTACAAAGAAATTGAGCGTGAATTCTGCATGTGAGTGAATATGGCAACAGCAGAATAAAAGCTGTATGTGTGAGATTACTATTTCCAGTTAAAAAAATCATAGCAACTATTCTTTCCTTCTGAAAGTAAAAAAAAAATACTCTAATAATGAAAAAAATATGCAATTCTACTGCATTTCCTTCACTTCAGTAGTCTTATCTTTACATCTTAACACAGGAGTGATACAGTTGGCTGACTTGGTTGTACATGGTTGTCTGCTATCTAAGTCACTGCAGGGGTAAAACTCGAACTGTGCAAGACTGGGTCAGTCCAGAGTTTTGTGGGAACTGAAATTTGGAACCGAAATTCCAAACATTTGATGCCATGAACTGTTGAATCTCAAGTCCCTTGGTATGTTGCAAAACATACCAAGGAAGAGAAAGTGCCACATCTGAATGGATTCAGCAATACTGCAGTACTTTCACTGACAGTGAAACTCTCATTTCAGAAGTAGATTTATGTGATCTAGTGAAATTATATTAAGTAACACTACAGAACACAAGGAAGATCACCACAATCTTGTCCTCTATGCTATTTTACTTTAAAACACATATCTATAGGTGGTTTTAGAAGTTTAAGATTGTTATACACTAGTCAGGCCATGAGAAAATCTTGATTAAAAAAAATCCATGTGTCATTGAACATTTATGGTAATGCTAGACAGAAAGTTTGCTCAGCTTAATCTGCTGAGGATTTTCTTCTTATTCATTCTCAATTAATTTTTTATCCCCCCCCCTTAGTACTTTTTTTTTTTTTCAATTTCACAACATGTTTTTCTGCTGCTTTCATCCCAGTTAGTGAGGTTTCTACAACTACCAGTTAAGGACTATGTATTAAGAACTAAGCCAGATCCATCTGTGCTCCTCAGGGTTTTTAGCAAACAGTAACGATATCCAACACAGGCTGAGGGCAGTGAGCTGGCAGTGCTTACAGCAAAGGCTCCAATGTCAAAAAGCAAGAACTGTTTACACCCAGGTGTGCGTGGGGGTGTGTCTGTGTGTGTGTGTAAATAAACACAGTAAGGCATACTTCATTTGCGGAATCCTATTCTTTCATTGAGAGGAAGTCATCAACAAAAAAGTGTAATTATCAGACTAGCTTAGCGTCTCTTTTTTCCAACTGTATTGTGTATCCGCACCTGAGTGAACCCTTATCTCACCTCATCGAGGATACCTAAGCTGAGTGTCAGTTTAACTTCAATAACACAAACTGTTACTGCAATTAGTTCTATACTAATTCAGCAGTGATGTTTGTCCTGTATATATTTTTACTAGCTGAGGTAGTACATCCATATCATTTGTAGAACATAAACAGGGTAGGGAGGAGGAAGCTTTGCAAACTCCTTTAACTTTATGAAACACAAAGATAATTGCCCTAAGCACAAATTGCTTGTTAACTACCTATTCTTTCACAATCAAATTCTGCTAAAGAAGCACTCATTTTTACCATTCACCTTTGCACTTCAGCGTTATAGGAAGTATATTGCCATTTTGAACAGCAGCACTGCTAACTCCTGCCACTTCAATAAAAATAAAATGCAAAGGGTTGTTTATTATTTCGATGTAGACTGTGTCATTACTTGATCCAGTCACTCCCTTGTTGGACTATACTGCTTCTACAGGGAGAAATCAGTGTTTGTGAAGAAGTTGTACAGTCATTTGTAATTACTTTACAATACAGTAGATGGTAACAAATGTCTCTGAATGAAGTTCCTGATTCAAAAAGATAATTAAAATGTATGACTATGTGACCCCAGTTCCTGCCAGCTTTATGTAACCACTATGCTGCCAGTATCTTTGTTTTGTTTAGACAAAGAAACTCTATGTTATATTAACAATAACATTTAAAACAATTGCTGAACTAAACATTTGGTCCAAACTGGAGAGTTACAACGTTCTTCTAATTCTGGTGAGGCTCATGTACTACAACAATGGTTTCTTTTTTCCAGGAAAAACAGTATTTCATTGAATTTCCATTGGTGTTAAGACTTTAAGACTTAGCCTAGGCATCATGCAACTCTAGATATCCTCTTCAAGAGAGAAAATTAATTAGAGAGCAAAGGAAGCCAGCATGCTTATCATTTGATCAGGTCATTGACATAAGTGCTTCACACTTTTTTAAAGCCAAAAGCTGTCTTGTGCACCTGCTCAGAGGTCTCATCAATTTTATCTGAGCAAAGCCAGTTCTTTTAAGCTTGTCCAGGGAAAAAGGTGGCAATTGTGATGGGGAGGGAAAAAGAGAGAAAGATGTGTTGCAAGCTCTTTATCTTGATCTGACTGTTTGTTTTTGCACTGATGTATGTAATGAAACAAAGAGGATTTAATCGTGGCAAACAGAAGCCTATTGGCACCCAGAGGGATCTCATTTTCTCTCTTACAAGTCTTTTTCGTTTCAGGTTGCAACATCTACTTTTCAGCCTATCCACAAGGCTGAGTTTCTTACCTGAGGCTTAAACTTGTGAGGCGTGAAGCTCTTTTGTTTTGACAGGTGCTCTTTGCTACACATCAGCCTAGCATTGGTGGTGCTAATACACAGGACAAACTTCAGATATGTTAATGACTGTAGTTACCAAAATTCTGTCTGTAATGAGTTTATTAGCTTACTTCACTTTTAGTTCTTGGGATAAAGTGGTAAAAACAAATTGTGCTAATATAAGGGTGAGAAAGTTGGTTGCTTGTTATGCATTGCATGAATTTCTCCAGTTTCTGTAAAAGCTCTGGAGTAATGGGAGTATCATGGGCTAGTATGTTAGAATCAGATTATAACCTCTTCCATAGCAGAGCTGCATGCAAGGTGTTTCAAACATAAAGAAAATGTACAGAGAAAACTTAAAGTAGTCCTTTAATTAATGGCTTCCCAGCTCTTCCAGAAAGCGACAACCCTTTTTTGTTGACCACCTGCCCTGAGCCTAGCATATTATTTACGTGTTTTGATCCTTAACTGGTAGCCTAGAAGGTCATTACAATATCAATAATAAATAATAACACATTTTTTAAGATGAAAAAGTGGACATTCAGGCCTTGAAGTTGCAAAGCAAGTTGTGAAGGCAATTGCCTTGCCTTGCCTTCCCTTCCCTTCCCATCCCAGGACCCTCCATCACTGAGGTACCTCGTAGGTACATCATTTGATGACCAAATTCTAAATATCTGTTTTGTGAATTAAATAACGTGGAGGTGATGTACATGTTCTCTTGTGGTTTAGAAGGAACTTTAAGGGCTCCAACTGTGGTTAAAAAGCCCTCAGGAGCAAGGAATATTGGGTATGGACAAAAGGTAGGGAAAAGAAAGACAACTCACCAATATTCTGTAGTTAGAGAATAGAAACTAAATGCATGGTACAATGTAGCAAAATCATCAGTAAACAACAATTCAATTACAATTTATTTCACTGTTCTAGTGATTTCAATCCAGTTTTAGAAGAATGTTTTTCCCAGTGGCTTGACTTTTGCTTTCTATGTCTTTGTACTTTGAAAAAAAAAGAAATCACAGCTGTGGAACCTTGTAAAAATAAGAATGCATCACTTCTCTGGAAGCAATTCAGATCTCAGTGTATCTGAACTGTCTATGAGAGGTCAACAATTCTAGTAACTTGGACTTGATGGCATCAAAGTTTTTTATTTTTCTCACCTCTAATTTTATCTTATGAATAGACTTTGGCAAAAGTAGACATTTAATTGTCCCACTAAGACACTGGCTAGAAAGGTATATCCTGTCATCCCCATTTCAAATAGCTATGAAAGAGTATCTCTTTCTTAATCTTTGAATAAACTGGCTTACCTACTATGATTAAAGCAGTCATACAAAATTGATGCCAACCTAAAACCAGAGTGCAGTACTGCTTGTCAGAAATTGTAGGTTTTTAAGCCTCGACTTTTTTTTCTTGTAAAAGCAAACAATTTTTTTTTAATCTCTCTGAGAAAGCTAAGTGGCCTTGAGCTTTTTTCTGGAAGGGACACTTTATACTTGAAAATATAATTCTGCATACACAATCCTTTGGATGGAAAATATTTGATCAGTTTTATTTACAGCTTCCAAGAGCTCATTCAAATGAAGACTCCTACAGGGAGAAAGAGCCTTTATTAAGATTGTGAAATTTGGAAGGGAAATTTTGCCCAGGACCATCAGCACAGTACTTACCTGTGGTTGAACTCTTAGGAGATATTTTAACTTTGTGCTGGCAGGTGCTCACCTTTCAAGGTTTCATCCTGATATTCTGTGCTTACTTCCATTAGGAAGTAAAAAAATTTTTCATGATGAGGGTGGTGAAACACTGGAACGGGTTGCCCAGAGAGGTGGTAGACGCCCCATCCTTGGGAACATTCAAGGACAGGCTAGATGGGGCTCTGAGCAACCTGATCTAGTTGAAGATGTCCCTGCCCATTGCAGGGGGGTTGGACTAGATGACCGTTAAAGGTACCTTCCATCCCAAAGCATTCTATGATTCTATGATATAGAAGGCTGAAGAGTTGAGCAAATCCTGCTGAAATTTGACCTGTGATTCCAGAGTCCAGATATTTTTGATCTACTGCTTTTTAGTATACTCACCAGCTTCGCTCAGTGAACTGGGCAAAAAGGAGAGAGGAAAGCCTTCCAACATTACCTTAGTTCTGCTATTTTCAGATTGCAATCCAGATTAAAATTTACATGAAAATTTATGCAAGGAGGAGCACTGATACCTGTGACAACTTCCTAATAGCCAGTAGAGACAGACTGAGCTTACTAGGTTTGCTGGTAAATGTCTGGAGTACAGTGAAATGTGCCTCAAAGTGTGTCTCCATTAAGCCTGGGATCACTGAAGTACCTAAATGCCTTTCAGCTCCAACTTGCTCTACTCTTGGTGAACCTTTCCTGGCTGTTAGATTGGTCACTAAATCAGATTTTGGCCAGGACTACAAAGACTAAGAACTAATTGAAGAATAGTCCAATGTTAACCAATACACATTTTGTTTGTTGGGTGGTTGGGTTTTTTTACAGCACTTAAGCTCTTGCATGCAAGTGCTGTCAGATTGGGGGATGTTTGGAGGCATAGCTGCATTTCTTTGTAGGAATTGAGGATCAGGGTCAGAAGAGTTGGATCTTTATTCCACCATGTGGAATGTTTCCCTTTTTCATTTCCTCCTCTAATCAACTCTGAACCAGACACATAAGGACAGAAAAAGTATATCAGAAGGAAGTTAATACCTGAAGTTTGTGGAACAGAATCATTCTATAGGTCTCATACAAAACAGCTTCCCACCCCCTGACTGGCTTACTAGGAAAAACTTCTGTGACTGGTGACTTGACCCTGTGCTCTGCACAGTCTCCAAGGGTACAAGTTTTCTGACAGCAAGTTGTTCTTTAGCAAGATTTCCTGGCTGGAAACTGAAGCTAGGCATCTTTTACTAGAAATAAGGTGCACATTTCAAATACAAAGAGCTCTCAATCACTAAGGAAGATTTGCTAAGTGACAAGGTGGACCCTTTACTGTTTGAATTATTTAATTAAAGATATGAGTTCTTTCTACAATATTCAATCAAAAGTTCCAGGTCTTGATAGGAAAGATAACTAGGATGAGATTCTACAATCTATTCTGTGGAAGAAATTAGAGTGACTGTTGTGCTAGTTTTGGCTGGGATATCTTCGTGTGTATATTAAAAGACAGGAAAAGCCATGGTGAATAATTGAAGTGTATTGGCCATACCATTTATATCACGCTCAGGTCCCACACTATCCAATACATCCTCATTACCTACCACCACCCTTCCCATCCTTTGATATAATACACAGGAATCATTCCCTTAGTCTAGGGACCACCCTTGTAAAATATCCATAAAGTGTCCAGAAATGTCCACAAAATGTTCATTGAGTTAATTTAGTCTGTGACTTTGGGCTCCATCTCTTATGTCACTCAGGACAGGAGAGGTTGTGTGTTGTGTGGAGTTACTGGGCACCAAAGCCAGCTCAGGTCGGGTCACTGCTGGTCGGGTCACTGCTGTACTTGCACATGCTTGTCCTCCATTGGTTCAGGGGGTTCCTGCTATAGTAATTCCTATAACACGCAACTCATATCCAGGGTTATAACAATTTAAAGGTATTTCCATTACAGTCTCCACTCCTGGTCCCTTTGGGCCAGGTTATAGGGTTTAACATTGCAATGAACTCCTCCCTTTGCTCCTAGCCTGGCTAGCAACAAGGGGTTCCTGCTATAGTGGAGCCTATATGAGCCTATCTATGAGCCACAGTCTCTTCAGAAGTAAACCTGCTCCAACATGGCCTTACCCATGGCTGCAGTCCCTCCAGGACTGTCCTGCTCTGTTGTGGGCTTATCCATGGCCACACACTTTGAGGTGCTCCAGCATGACCTCATGCACAGCCAGTGATGCTTCAGGGTGCACTTGCTGCAGCATGGACTTATCCACAGCCATGGATGCTTTGAAGTATACCTTCTCCAGCATGGACTTATCCTTGGGCCACAATCCCTTCAGAGGTATACCTGCTGTGGCACAGACATAGCCACAGCCACAGACCCTTCGAGAGGTACCTGCTCTGGCATGGGCTTATCCACAGCCACAGACGCTTTGGGGTGTCCTGCTCCCATGTGGACTCAGCCACAGGTCACAGTCCCTTCAACTTGAGTTCACACTGGAGTTCCAGTCCAGTACAGCAGCACAGAAACAGCAGCTATGCCCTGGCCATCTGCCAGCCCAGGTGCATCGCCATTGCTGTTATCAAAATGTTCCCAGGCACAGCAGAGTAAGATGATCAGCAGCACAGCAGTACAGCAAGCAGCGAAAGCAAAAAGTAGCCACTAACAAGCACTAGACTCCAATATACCGTAAGGCAAGAAAGCCCCATGGCAAGCACAGAAGTCTGCGGATTAATAGCTAAACAGCAATAACAGCTATACATTCAATATCTAGCACATTCCAATCAAACCTGCTGTTATCTCGAACCCTTTGAGCCCCACGCTGGGTGCCAAAAAAGACTGTCATGGTTTAACCCCAGCTGGCAACTAAGCACCACACAGGCGCTTGCTCACTGCCCTCACTGTATGGAGGAGAGAATCAGAAGAGTAAAAGTGAGAAAACTCATGGACTGAGATAAAGACAGTTTAATAAGTAAAGTAAAGGCTGCACACGCAAGCAAAGCACAACAAGGAATTAATTCACTACTTCCCATTGGCAGGCAGGTGTTCAGCCATCTCCAGGAAAGCAGGGTTCCATCATGCGTAACGGTTATCTGGGAAGACAAACGCAATCACTCCGAACGTCCCCCCCCTTCCTTCTTCCCTCAGCTTCATATGCTGAGCATGACGTCATATGGTGTGGAATAGCCCTTTGGTCAGTTGGGCTCAGCTGTCCCAGCCATGTCCCCTCCCAACTTCTTATGCACACCCAGCCTCCTCGCTGGTGCGGTGGTGTGAGAAGCAGAAAAGGCCTTGACTCTGTGTAAGCACTGCTCAGCAATAACGAAAACATCCCTCTGTTCTCAACACTGTTTTCATCACAAATCCAAAACCCAGCCCCATACTAGCTACTATGAAGAAAATTAACTCTATCCCAGCCAAAACCAGCACAGCTATACACATGATTTTTCCTGGATTAAAAAGCCAATTGTCTCTATACGCCTCATCTTTGTCCTTTGGTCCTGTTATTTTCTAGATTTGTGGCAATTGCATCAAAGAGAATCTACCATCCTGTCTTTGCACTTCCTGCATACTACTTCCTTTCTGTTCCATCTTAATTCAGGCTAACACAGTGCTTTCCTTGAAGTCTCTCTGAAGTTTGTCCTAGTTGTTTCACAACCCTTCCAGCTTTTTTAGCGTGCTACAAAATATTTAATTTGATTTGTCTAGTTATAATTATTTGCTACTTTGGGGGCGGGATTGGATTCAGCTCATATTCTCCTTGGAAAAACACAATCAATGTGTGAATCTATCGCATATTTTCTGGAATGAGAACATTATAGTTATTCACATCAGATTGCAAAATCCACCTTGATTTCAAGTCTAACCTATGTTTTCCTACTTTCACCCTTCAGCTTTTATTTCTAGGGACTGCTGGCACAAGACCTATAACTATAAGCTATACTTGGTCTAAGCAGTGGAGAGCCATCTTGGTAGCAAAGTTTGCCTGCAAATTGTAAGAGCTGAAATGAGAAGTTTGCAGGTGATGAGGCATCCTGCTGAAGGAAGGCATCTTCTTTCCCCATCTTCCTGAAGACAGATGAACTTTCAAAAATTTCACAAATAGGGAAAGGTAAGGAGGAGGCATTATACTTAGGCTATTTGTTCTTTTTCCAGAGATTTGTAAGCTCCTCCATTTTATTAAGTTAAAAAACAACCCTAGCTTAAAAAAGAGAGGGCAAAACTTTTACTACCAGAAAGTTTGATCACATCACTGATTTGGCTCTTGAAGGGTTAAACTGTAAACCAGAGAGCTCACTTTTCAGGGAGATTCTAGGAGTTTAAGTGACAATGGGAGTTTGGACTTACTGCTGGGATAGGAAGTTGGACGGCAAGGTTCAGCTCTTATGAGGGAATCTAAGAGTAAGCCAAGAGGCCAGAAGGTTAAAGGGCAGCGCTCAGGCTTCCCATCGGCTCCAGAGACTCCAAACATTCAAGCATTCAGTGGCTGGATTCCCTCATGACAATCAGATGAATGGCCAGTAGGGATGCGGAACTAAAACTGATCCTGCTTTCACCTCAGTGTAACTTGTCACCCACCCTCATTCATTTAAATGGAGGTAATAATTGAAGAATAATTCTACTAAAAGTCATAGGCAAGAAGAATTAAAGAGAAAAACATAGTTTCTGAAATGTCTTTACACCTAATTCCCTGTATTTTGAACTGCAAGCAGAAATGTAGATAAAACCAGCGCATGCTCAGAGAGCTCTGATGCTATTGTATCTTTCGCCATGTATGTGTGCAGTAAGGTATATTTTGCACTAAATATAGCTTTTTAGAGGACATAGCTTACTAGAGCTTCTTAGAGGATGTAGCTTAGAGAGCTTACTGAAGCTCAGAGCACAAGCTTTAGTAAGTTACAGCAGTAAGACTGGAAGTTAGGAAAGATGAGGAGAGCTGTTGCAGCAATCATTCCGCAGCAGAAAGACTGATTAATACTCTAACATTTATTAATGACCCCAAGCAGCTAGGCAATATGTACGGTCCTGCATGCTGCTTTTGGTTAGGATGAGAAAGGTATTCTGAGTTCTGGTTTGTTACAAAGACCAAGCACAATTTTTTATTTCCCTTTCCATTGCAGATAACAAAAAGGTGAGAACATCTTTGTTCACAATTCATGTGTTTTTCCAGTTGTTGATTTTTTTCCCCAGTTCTTTCCTTTTTGACAGCATTACACAACTTTTACTTCATTTAGGCTGTTTCTATGATGAATAAAATAACACCGTATTGCGATCTTGCCTCCTGGTCTCCTGATGATCTCTGCACTAGTTTGCTTTCAGTCCCTTGTGTTTGTTTTCAATCACTGTGCCCATATATTTTACCTTCTGACTGGTTTTGCATGTTTCAAGCAATGGCTTCTGTTTTAGTAGAGCAATGAAAACTTCATATCTAGATCCTACATGGGCACTAAGATGCTTCCAGAAAATTATACACAATCTTTCTTACAACAGCATTTTCACCACAGTTTTTAGTGCAGATTAATTGCCTATCCCCTGCATGTTTTCACATCCTGGCTTGTATACAATAATACACATGTACAGCTCCTGTCCTAATCCCACCAGAAAGTAAAAATTTGAGCTCTGGATTTGTTTTCTTTATTCAGCCGTCTAAAAGTTCACCATGAAACCAATGAACTAATGAAAAATCTTAATCTAGATGTTTTAACCATGCCTAGAGGGGCTTCTATGCCAGAGTTTGTCTGTCTTGCAAACAGCTTACTGCAATGCTTGTAAAAATCTATTTTGGACTGCTTCCGGTTGCAGTTGCAGAAGACAAAAGATTTATTCATAATCTCAGATGCTGCGGCATATGAGAAATGCAAGTTTGACAACAGATATTTGTAAGAAGGGATTTTTTTTGTTCAATTGTCTTTTTGGCAGGAAGTGATGGGGGAGACATAAAAAAAAAAGAAAAAACTATAAACACCAGATCTATATAATGATTCTTTTAAACCAAAATACATGAAATTTAGCTCCCTGGGTGCTGAAGCAATATATATGAGACTAGTTACTATGATTCACAAAGAGCCATCTTGCTGTTTAAGTACACTTTCAGCTACAGCAGCTGTTTTGATTCATAATCTGTGCTATAGCAAGGTTTATTTTAAAATACCAAGGAGGGGACAGGGCATTCAAACATCAATTACTTAACCGAGAGGATTCAAAACCTGAAGTGCTTGAAACTGAAATGAAACACATGGCAAATATTTTGCTTCCTGTCACACAAGGGATCCGATCCTGCAAGCTGCGTGAGTGCAAAGCTCCAGTTCGTCTGCAGTCAACAGGTGAAATTCTGACATTATTGTCATCAGTCGAAATCTTTCCGTCACCTGCCATGGGACTGATTTGACCACAGGGATGTTCTCTGAGCAGGGTAGGGTAAGGTCTCAGAGTCTTTAAGCTCTTGTCATTTTAAGTTGGATTCCCTACCGGCTTGTAAATATAAAATAGTTTAATGCTATTCTTTGGAGGTGTTGGAAGAATGACAAAGAATGTCATACCTTCCATCTCCGGGAAGGAGTGTTTGAGTATTTGCAGTCAGCTCTTGAAACTGTAATTGGAGCCAGTCCACTTCATATCAGCACTTCTCTGGGAATTTGCATTCAGTTCTTCAGTTCTTCATGCAACTTAGTTGCAGCCTATATATGGCAGAGTAAGATTAAAAAAAAAAAAATTACTAAAACAATATATATATATATGGACATATATCTATCACTATATCCCCTCAATCCCTTTTCCAAATCAATATATACTTATCAGGGAGGAAAATACTGCCCAATAACTATTAGTCTCTTCCTGTATTTGGTAAGTCAGCACAAGGCCTGGTCTGCCAACCTGAGCAAATAAGTCACCGGTCACGCAGCATGCAGGATCCTTTCACCATGCCTCGGATCACTCACATGTGAGGATTGCCTGAATAAATGATTTGCAGGATCAGGCTCAGACAACACCTGGAATTGTCAAAGCGTTCAGACATACAGATGGTTAAGAGGAACTTGTATGTAGCACTCAAATTATTTTGTTAATGGTGCCATCTCCTGGTAGCAATTTGCTAAGCTGATCTTTGCCCCCACAAACTTGTTAAATACTTATACTTTCTATTTTAATACCGTAACACTGCAAAGAGGTAAACAAAATAATTTAGATTGTTTTGTCTGCTAATTTTGTTTTTATTATTTAATAAGGCATATTCAAATAGGAAGCAAGCTCTTATTAAACAGTGGTGCATGTTAGAACACAACTTGCAGGATATAGACCCAGTGCTTTTTGAAAAGATGATATTTTTTCCCACTGAAGTTGCTTTCACTTATTTATTTCCTAAGTATCAAACAATATAAAACCGAGTAAAGATAGATGATACTCACAGAAGGTGATGGATCTGCATACCAGTGCAGATCCTAAACTATCACATTTTGGGGAAGCAATAGTGCAGTTCAGAGTGGGTTCAAGAATATTTGACAAATGAACAAAGGAACTGTATGCTGGAAGAGACTGATGGTATGCCTAAGTCAGTAGGAAATGTCTTCAAATTTTGAATGGGATAGTAATGTCTGAATGCCATGTTCAGAGCCTTGCAAGGGCTCATTTTTCAGGAGATCTAAGAAATAAAGTGCTGTTGAATTTGGAAATACTAAGATATCACACTGGAGCAAGTAAAATATCCAAATAATGCATCTAATTACTTGATATTACACTAAGGAAAATGATTTCCTGAACTTATCCAATAATTTCTTTCACTGATACAAAAGGATTAGTACCTTTGTATTGTGGCAAAGGTATTGTAAAGTCATTTTCTGGAGCTCTAGTTCTGTTTCTGTTCTGGTTCTGCCACAGACTTTGTTGTTACTGTGAAAAAAGTGCTTAACTGAAATACATCTCAATGCTTTTTATCAACAGAAAGAATCTGTAACAGGAGTGATAGTAGTTTTTCCTTCACAAGACTTCTGTAAAGAACAATAAAATAAAGTTTGCAAAGTGCTTGTATACTAGAAATGTAACTAGCTAATCTAACTTGTAAAACAATTCCTGTAAATAGGTAAACTTCTTAGTGATGCTGAATTTGGCTTTTACTGTACTTAGATTTAATATGCAAAATTCTGTAGGACAACAGGGCAGCTACCTTTGCAGAAACATACATAGTCTCCTGAATGTATGGATAAGCTTCACTTACAAGCGGGAACGGACATGCATTCTGTGTAAGGACTTTGCTGCTGCAGATTCCATTTTGATGCAATATTTGTTTTTCTTCACATTTCTATGCTTGGAAACCAGCACCAAACTTATTCTGCTCTGCACTTGAACAACGTTATCATACCCCAAAGCTAAATCAGCCAACACTTCTGTCTTTTCGCAAGTATGCCTCTTTGACTGGAGGAAAGCAGTCTTGTATTTTTGTTTGCCACCTCTTTGCCCATGTTTTTCCATGCTCATCCTGTTGCCACATAGCATCATCTCAATCTTCCCAGCTAAAGAGAAGAAGGAGATGCAAAGATAATCCAGTACCAAACTGGCCACTTCAGGACTGCAGATGGTTTGTCCTGACAAATGTAAAGACTCTCTAGCAGAAAGGCTTTGTTGGAAATAGGTCTTATTCAATAAATACATAAAGGAGCCCAACAATGAACAGTTTAGGGAGAGCTCACACAAGAATCACAGAGGAAGATATTCCAGGGGAAGAGGCCATTTCTATTCACATGTGATGCCTGATGTGCAGAGAAGCTGAACTGGTGGCAAGGGAAATAGGGAAAATGTTACCACAAGTAGCATGTGGACTACAACACAACTATTTGCAAGGGAATGGAGGTTTGAACTGCACATCGACTGAGAAAGGTCAAATTATATAACTGGCAGAATATTTACTTGAGGAACTATAATAGTGGATAGATGTGAGCTACACACTAAATTGCTCAGCAGAGTTGGGTATCTAGTTGTTTGCGCAAAAAACTTAGCTGAAGATAGTCTTTAAAAACACAGAATTAGGAGGAGATTACAATCAAAATGGTCAATAACAAAGCAAACAGTCAAAGTTTCCAATATATACTAGAGGCCAGATACTGAACAGTCTGAAAGCAAAAGAGTGGTGGGACCGAACAGGAGGAATATCTAGAAGTATAAAGTAAGCAGGAAAAAGAAGTGTAAGAGCAATAATTAGCTCACATCAATTTTTAGGTGGTTTTATATCTTACCTTTCTTTTTGCATCCCCAAGTGTATCACATTACAGTTTAACTGTGGTTTTTAACTTGTTTTTCTACTGTGCTACTATATTTCGGAGAAAAATCGCTTAGATCTAGAGACTCTGCATTTGGCTTCTGTACATATAAGTAAACCAGATCAATTTTTACTCTTATGAGTACATTTTTTCTTTGACCAACTGTTTTAAAGAACTTTCAGAATCTTATTTATATTCAAATTGTTTAAAGATTTTTATGTAAGCTAACCTTTTTACTTCATAGAGACTCTTTGCACAATATCTTAATTGTCAATTAAAGGGCTAATCCTTTCAGTGAATGTATTTGAGTTATATATCTCACTATTGTCTTATTGACTAATGTTTTTGAACTGAAAGTGGGGCATTCAGCACTCTTTCCATGCAGCATTATTTTAAAATTTAGCTGGAACTGGCTGCTTGTAAGTAGCTTGGCAACACGGCACTGTGAACTCTGCTGACTAGAAGCTGCCAGAAGTACTATATCGATTCCTAGCTGTTGGGCATCTGCTTCTATATTTAAAAAGAAGTTATTGCTTTGTTATGGAAATTGAAGGCAGAGGGGAATCTTATTGTTCTAAAACATAGAGTAATTAGCAGTAGCGGTGGAAACGCTGAAATATTCTGACATGAGACAGAAGGAGACAGTACCTATCTTATCATGAATTATTGTCTTTTCATATTAAAAATGTCACAGTAGATTGGCATATTACATACTTCGTGTATGCCTAAGGCTTTGTAAAAACAGAGCGATCACTTATTAATTTTTGAGAAAAGCCTCGGGACTTAGGAGTTCCTTAAGGAACTCATTTATGCAGCTATCCAAGATGGCCAGTAGGTGGCAAGGTACACAAATGCACAAAGCTGCTTCTATGACTGAAAGCCTACAAATTGTATGAGAACTACTTAGCAGTAAGCCTGAAAGGACTGTGACAGCAAAAGTTATCTCCCTACTGAAAGATGTCCTATAGAATTCCAGCATTTTCAGTTTTCTCTAAGGATGATTCCTTATTGAATATTACAGTTTAATAATAAAGTCTTCACTGAGTTGGAAATTAGTTGTTAATAAGTATCTACTACAAAAACCCAAAAGTATGAAAAGATATTGGGAATGGAGTAAAATCACACACTCCCTTATTTCACAGTTATCACGCAAATCAGACAACACAAGGTCTAGTTACTGGATGGCTCAAAGAATTGGCAATACCTTGGCATTTTTGTCTTTGATCACTGATTTGAGTTCAATCTAGGATGGTAACAGTTACCCACTTGGCTCAAAAGAGATAGCTTTGGTGGTTTCAGGCAAATGCACGATTAGTTCACATCATAAAATGATGACAGCTACTTGGCAAAGTGATTTGAAAAGGGCAGCTAAGGCTTTGTTTGAACATTGAAGTTGCGCTACTTACATAGATTTAGCTAAAGTGACGTTATTGTCTGGATCTAGTTATATTTGTATACCTATTTTTGTATGAGTAGGGATTTAACCTCTATAGCTATGAGACTTTTGTGCTCATATAAATATGCCTACTCTAGAGGCTGTGTCAACAGAATTTTATTGGTAAAAAGCCCCAGCTTAGCCAACAAAAGAGTACAAATACTGAGAGAGGATTAGAGTAATAAATTAATAATTTCATCACCCTTTGGGCTATGAATACATGAATAAGTCTGCGCAAACCAAATTAGACATGGAGTATGTGGACCATGCTTTTAAATATCTGTGATAGCAGAGTTATCAAGCTTAAAAAATACTGCAGTGTTTGATACTACTCCTGCATCCTCTGCACTACTTAGCCTTCCCACTCCGTTGTCTCTTTCCCCAGAGCCAAGGAGGTATTATCTTCACAGGCTGTCTGCTATCACAGTGGAAGAGCTGGTAGGCAGCCTTCTTCCTTCTGTCCAAAACCTGCCTGAACCTCCTTTCAAGCAAAAGCATCTAGCAGATCTACAGTAACTCTAGAAACAGTGGAGGTCTGTGAGATGCAAAAGGAACTGGGTGGATGCTACGGTTTGTGCAAGGACAAAGGGCCCCCAGGCTTTTAAAGGAAGGGAGTGTCCCCTGATCAAAAAAGTAAATCATGTCATGCAACCACGCCTTTTTTGCATATAGCACTGTGAAAGATTTAAGTGCTATCACCCATCAGTGACACACTAGTCTATTTGTGTGTGCATTCTTTATTACATTGAACTGCAGGATTGGTTTCTCAATATTCTTTGAGAGGTGCTCCCCATTTTGCATAGGGATAGGAGATGCACAGGTGCCGTTTAATCTAATGTACTATGAAACTATATCCTACTTTGTGACAGTACTTTGTTAGCAACGTGCTAAGAGATTTCTGCTGAACGAGGTCAGAAACCCATGGATCTGCCATGGCTAGCCAGTGACTGTTATGGGGACTTCGAGGATTGTGCCTTTACTCAGCAGCTAGCATGTGGACACTGTGACCTCTGAGGCAACTGTGGTTGTAGTTGCAGGAAGTTTGTGTATTTAGAAGTTCTTTAAATGTCTGACAAAAAGATTTCTTTGTAAATGGATTGTAATTCCCACTTCACGCACACAGTATAGCTTTTGCCTCCCACAGAACATATCATCTGAGGGTGCATATTCTTTGGATACATCCAAGTTGACCTGGAAAGGTGAGAAAACATCACCTAGTACACCTGCCTTTTCTTGGCTTTGAGTTCCAGATTACTGCTCTCTGCTCCCAAGTCATTCATTTACTTTCTTTGTCAGTTTGCCATCTACAAATGGAGTTAAATATAGAAACATAATGAGAGGCTGACTGAGAATATTGTACATTCCTGCATATTTTTGAATGTTGTATTTTCCAAGTGTCATTAATTCCATAAGAAAAATAAGATATAAGTTGGGATAATGTCTGGCTGTGAAGGTACTCTTGGTTTGAGACTGCTTTTGAGGCTGATTTTTTTTTTTTTTTTTTTTAATGTGAGCTTGTTTTGAGCAAGCCAGTTCGTGTGTTTAAACCTATGTTACCCCAGCTGTGAAGCATGAACAGTGGTATTCGCCTACTTTCTCACAGACAAGCGGTCATAAATTTTTAGAAAAGGTAAAAGTATTGCACATCTCAATGCAAAAAGGGGAACAGAATTCTGGATATCTAGCAGTTTTGCTTTGTGCTCATTCCGATTTCTAAGTATGGATTCATCATCCTAAACCTACAACTTTCTCTGAATTTCCTGAAATGTTGTGACCTTGAAAACAACAGTCTGTGAAATTCTTCCTTCGTGTTTTACTGAGATCTGAGAATGAGAAGGGGTATTTCAATTTTAAATATGTAATACTCTCTGATGATGCTTTGCTTGTTTAACAGGAACTCTTCCAACTTTCCATTAATGTATATACATATACATACATATGCATTTTTTAGGCAAGGGAGGCTGTTTTCAGGCGACAATGAATATGAAAAGGCCATTATCAGACTCAAAGCCCTGAATCTTGAAGTGGCCCATTTTCCGGAAGGAACTTTCATGTACAAAACTTCCCATTAGGATTAAGGTAAAGTCGAGTTCAGCCCAGGAAGATGAAAAGTGCTCCCTATTAAGAGCTCCTTATTTCCCTATGAAAGAATACAGTCATTATGTTTCTAGTAGTAGGTCTCATTTTGCCTATTAGAGGTTTTTCAGGCTGGGGCTGTGAGCCAAATGCCTACTCTAACTTTTCACCACTTTGTGCCATGAATACTCTTGACTGTACATGCTTTTGAACATAATTCCTTTTGGCAGATTAAAGAATAAGGCCTGCAGATATATACATTTTACATGAGCATGGGTTTTTAGCATCACCTTAATTATTGTTTTTATTAAGATTCCCATTCATAACACCTGTAGTGATCATCTGTGGTGAGCACATGTAGAGATATGATGCCATGAGCAAAACTGGCAGGGTTAGAAACCTCAGCAGTCCTTAATTACTCACTGAGGACCTTAAATCCTATTTCAGAAGAAATCAGGAAGCCTGAGACACCTAGAAATCCTCAGGGATTCAGGCTTGCAAGCTCATAATTCACTTTTGAGAAATGTAATTAAGGACTCTGACACGTGACTTTTGGCAAACCTGGCTACAGTAGTGCAATACCCTCACTCTCCCTCCTGCCTCTTTTCCAGATGTGTCCCTGTGGCAGAGCTGGCAGAATGGAGCATCGCAGCTCTAATTAACAATCAGGCAGATTAACTTAAACATTAAGATAAAAATCGTGCTTAGATTCTTTTGAGTGTCAACTAGAAAAGTTGAAAAGTTCTATTTTCACTGTTATAAGGTCAGTAACAAACAGCTTGGGGCTGAGACAATAACATCTTAAACTGCTGCAGCTGTTTACTTGGTAAATGTGAGCCAGGTCCCTCAAGTCAATTTTTATTTTTTTTTTAAGAATATGTCGGTACACTTTCCACTTATTAAGTTTAGTGACCTAACTGCTCAAAATTAACTCATGTTTTTGTATGCCCAAGTCAACAGAGGAACCGGAATGAACTACTTGCTTTTCAAAAGGGTAGTTATTAGGACTTTCTGAAAAATCAGTCCCCAATAGAAGTGTAAGAGGTCGTCACCAATAAGTCACTATTCATTTTGGAAGTTATGTCGGAAACTAAGTTATAGTTGGCAAATGTATCATAAATTCATATTGGAAAATAGTTTGTCTGGATAGAAATACTCCAACAGAATCTGCCAATTTTTGTCAAACTTTGGCAGCACACACGTGCTTACAGATTTCGGTATTTGCCTTAAAGGCACGTTTTCATCGTGCCTGTTTTCCTTGTAGCTCCCCTGGTTGGCACCCTGCCTGGCAGACTTCTGCAGCATGAGGCCTCAGGTCCTCCAGGTTCACAGCAGAGCTAGATGCCCTAGGGTGTAGGACCTTAGTGCTTGGATGCCCAAGCAAAACATTTAATTTCATGGGACCTTTCAAAATAGCAACCTTTCAGTCTGAAACTTAAGTAGACTTTTCTTAAATTCTTATTTGTGAACAGCTGATGTTCAAGTTTGTAGATGTGTTTAGTAAGGAAGTAAAATAGTTTACACTTCTTATGTGTGCTCCCTGTTCTTCACCAGAGCAAAGCAAAGATTCAGTAAGATGCACGGACAAATATTAGCTCACCCAGTAGACCCCGATTTCAGCATTCACTTGTTCCAGTTGCTAGGAACGAGCTAAGCAAAAAGCAAGGCAAAACTCTACATCCCATTCAGGTGTGAAATTTGTCACCATTGAAAAGTACCTGATCTACCAAGACAGTTTCTCTGGTTTACATTTGATTTGGTTGAGCTCTTTCCCATTTGGCACATGTACAATAAACCCCAGGAATATGAGACTTTTGGTTCAGATGCCATAGGTCTGGTCATGAGGTAGAAGGTGGCCAGTGCAGTATGTGGCTGTCTTCCTTTGTGGCTAGAATAAATTATAGTCTATCTTTCTGGAAAACAACAAAAAAATAGTATCTCTGGGAAAGTGATAAGTTGAGCAAAGTTTTGGGTGCTGAACAGCTACAGGGACAGGGCTCTGGTTTATCTGTATGAAGCAGAGCTTTTCCAGGATGTCAATATTTTGGTAGACCTATCTAAATAATACTGCACCATAATCTGTAATTACTCAACTCTGATCTTTCTTCCTATGTCTTATGGACTGAAGCAGTATATGAGGGTTAACCTGCCTAGTGATTCATTCTTTAAGTTTTCCTAGGAGTATTCTTTTTTTTCCTTTCTCCCTGGTTTCATGGGATGCCAAGTATGTTCCCATTAGTGCAGTAAGGGTTCAGGTTTTTTTACAGCTTATTAGCATTTTCCATGTTGCCTCTGTGACTTCATTGTCCAGGACAAATTCAGGTGTGCAGAAGAGGTGTTGATTTATCCAATAACGTAAAGTAAATAACCTGTTTGTTTAACCTCTCAAACAAAAAAAGACTATTGTTGACAGAAAAAACAGATGGTTATTGCCTTGCTATGAGGTCAGGATTTACAACTTTCTACCCACTGGAGAGGTGAAATTCTAGGAAGGCTTTTCAGTAGTGAGCTGTAGAGGGGAAAGAGGAGGGAGGAGCAAGAAAAGGGGAAGGCAGAATATCCAACTAGTTTTGAGGAGATCCTGACAAGCTAAGAACAAGGAGGTCTGATGTAGTATCTGAGACAATTGCAGACAAGGCCCACTGACAGGAATTCCCTTCCATCCTACGATGTGAAGGTGTGGATGGATGGTCACACATGGCTGAGCAGCTGCATGACAGTTGAGCTGTACAGGTTGCGCAAGTGCATGTTTTTTGCTCACCTTGTTTGCTGAGTTAGTTAAACTGCCTGGACAAGACACTGGATAAAGAAAGTGTATCTGAATGAATAAAGAAGATGGTAGAAGTGGAAATGGCAACTTAACATAAATCAGAAGTTCTAGCTTCCAAGTACGTGTTGGCTACTTCTCTGCACTCCACAGCTAAGCTTTGACACAATAAACATGTTTACAGATGTATGATCATGTGCACACATGTACTTGATATGCATATGATATGCAGTAGTGCAGCAGAAAAGGAAATAGCATCAACAGATCCTCAGGTTGATATTTCTGTGCAGCATAACCATTGTTGGTTTTGCTTCCGTGATGCATGTGCAGGAGCTGTTGGCCTAATGGAAAATGTAAAGGCTATGGAAACATTACTACAGAGCAGCCTGAGTAAAATGAGCAAAGGAAAATCATGTAGGACAACACAATCCCACATTTTCTTCAGTACACTTTGATGCTGATGTATCTGGAAGAGCAAGTTTCCATTTAGGCTTTGAGTTAGGAATCAGTGAATTCATCTGTCTGGCTGAAATGCAAACAGTTCAAATTTCACAGTGCAACATTTCTGAACCGCAGCAGGGAAAATTTTAATTTATTACATTGGCTAATGGCAGATTCTTTTTTGAAAAGCAATGAATATTTGCACAACAAGTTCCTTAAAGTGACGAAGCAAGCTTCAGTGCTCAAAAAAAAAAAGGCATGGGGAGGAAAAAAAGTATAGTCTGTCCGTAGTAATAAAACAAGAGTTCCTTTGAAATCATGTTTAGTAGCTAGTCAGAAAGTTTCTCAGAGTAGAAATTTATTTATACTTTTGTCTCTGCTCTGTTGGCAGTTTATCAAAAGTGCTCCATGAGATTAAATATGTTTATCAACATAGGTCTGTGCTTAACAAACCCTTCTGCATGCGAAGCATTGTTATGGCAGAAATCAGCAGATGATGGGGTTTAGTGTAAGTACTCAATGTCCTTCCTTCATTAAAAGTTGCACTGTTTTTAGTTTTGTCACCCAGCTTCTTAGAGATGCTGCTGCAAGCTGCAAAGTAGTTTGCTTTCTCTTTTAATCTCCTGACTAGTGTCCATGCTTGAGAACAGAGTGCCAGTACGCTACATGATATTTTTGAGAATTTAACTGTGTTGTTGAAAATTACCTTTGCTCAAGGGTTGGTACACTAATTGTGAATAAAACCAGGCCACTAATAAAATCCTGATTCACTTAGATTGATCAATATGAAAGCAGAGCTGTAAATCTGTTACTGGTTAACATAGAGGAATGAGACAACAAAATTAAGGTGTTTCTGTGAGGTCATGGATCCTTAAGAACAGTCATGATATCAGCACCTGAATAAAATCTATATGCTTCTGATAATTCTCCTCAATTTCCTTTTAGAAAAGTTAGTTAATTTGGCTTGACTCCTCGAGTTGTTAAACAACAGAATACAATCTTTATATATCCATGAGTCCACTACTGCACCTGTAAGTGGACTTGCTTTTAAATATACACACATGTATACATCTTTACTGACAGAAATTTGATAATCAGCCTGAGTCTATTTTTATTTTACAGCTACTTTAAGATTAAGCATGAGGCTGAACAAAAAAGAAGCAATGGCCAAAGATTAGTGAAATTTACTCTTGTAGGAAAGTCCTGACTGAAAATACAGACATTACAGTATGCCAGAAAAGTCAAGACATTCAAACTCTGCCCAACCAGAGTTGTTTCAGAACATGTTACAAGACCAGTGTTATCAGAGAGCCTCCTTCAGGGTCCAGCTGAAGTGGAAAAGGATTTCTTTTTTGGCAGTGGAAGCAGAGGAAAAGAGGCAGGGAGGAGGAAGAAGAGATTTACAAGTCATTTTTCACAATACTTTTTAATTTTCTATAAAGTATATTTTTTTCTGTTTGAATAAAGGTGCCCTTTCTTCATTTCTTCTACAGTACACACTATCTGTCCAGTAGAGGTGCAAAATAAGTAAAATTCTGCTGGCTTTGGTCATGCTATGTATCTGGCATAAACTTCCTCTGGACAAAGCTCTTCTTCGAGGAAAGAATGGATTTATCTGATGAAAAGCTCATGATTGTAACATAAAGCCAAGATTTGATCAGTAGAAGTTTATTGTTATTATTTCATACCTTTATCAATGATCTGGATGAGGGGATTGAGTGCACCCTCAGTAAGTTTGCAGATGACACCAAGTTGGGCAGGAGTGTCGATCTGCTGGAGGGCAGGAAGGCCCTACAGAGGGACCTGGACAGGCTGGGTCGATGGGCTGAGGCCAACTGTATGAGATTCAACAAGGCTAAGTGCCAGGTACTGCACTTGGGTCACAACCACCCCAGGCAATGCTACAGGCTTGGGGAAGGGTGGCTGGAGAACTGCCCAGTGGAAAAGGACTGAGGGGTGTCAGTCAACAGACGTTTGAATATGAGCTAGCAGTGTGCCCAGGTGGCCAAGAAGGCCAATAGCACCCTGGCTTGTATCACAAATAGTGTGGCCAGCAGGACTAGGGAAGTGATTGTCCCCCTGCACTCAGCACTGGTGAGGCCACACCTCAAATATTGTGTTCAGTTTTCGGCCTCTCACTACAAGAAGGACATTGAGGTGCTGGACTGTGTCCAAAGAAGGGCAATGAAGCTGGTGAAGGGTCTACAGCACAAGTCTTATGAGGAGTGGCTAGGGGCTGGGGTTGTTTAGCCCGGAGAAGAGGCGGCTGAGGGGAGACCTTATTGCTCTCTACAACTAGCTGAAAGGAGGTTTTAGTGAGGTGGGGATCAGTCTCTTCTCCCAAGTAACAAGGGATAGGACTAGAAGAAATGGTCTCAAGTCGTGCCAGAGCAGGTTTAGGTTGGATATTAGGAAAAACTTCTTCACTGAAAGGGTAGCCAGGCACTGGAACAGGCTGCCCAGGGAAGTGGTTGAGTCCTCATCCCTGGAGATATTTAAAAGACGGGTAGATGTGGTGCTTTGGGACATAGTTTAGGGGTGGACTTGGCAGGGCTAGGTTAACGGCTGGACTCGATGATCTTAAAGGTCTTTTCCAACCTAAACGATTCTATGATTCTATGATTGTATGTGGCTCTTAGCATTGCACACTTCTGCCTCTCATCACACGTCTCTCTTCTTTTTTAATGTCTCTCTTCAGTACCTGTATATCAGCTGTTTTTTTCAGAGATGGCCTGTGGCATAGAATAATTTTCACCTTGTCGCTGAGTTACTCTGGCACGTGTTTTACAGTGCAGCCTGAACCTCTCTCACAGTTAAAGCTAAACAGGTTAGTGTTGGAACACTAAGTAATTGTTAGAAGTGAAAATTAGTATCTTTAAAGTTTTCAGGGGAAGGAGGGCAGAAGGGATCCATACTACCTTGTCAGTTCAATGGAACTCAGTGGAAAAGCAGAAGCAGCACATTTCTCTAAAAAGTAAATTCCTATTAATTTCACTGGTACAAAATCAGTGTACTCAACTTCTCCACTCCCCCAGTATGTTTCAAAACTGAATTTATGATATAAAATCAGTCCAAGTAGGCTCTTACAAAGTGTGTTTTATACGTACGCAGGTTAGCTGGCAGTATTTTCCTACATACCTCCACATAGGCTTCTTAATGATGAACTAATTTACTCCACCTACTTCTGATGCAATTCCAGGGATATTTTTAACAGAAAGATTAATCAAATGAACCGATTTTAACAAGACTTTTATTGAAAATATACACAAAGTCAACAAGTTACTTAGCTTCTGAATGTACATATTAGAGAATATTCATATTAGAGAAGAATATTTTAAGAAAAGGGGAAATACAACTGCCATATGCTGCAGTTTACATTACTAAGGCATTTAGGCTTAAGAGCAAGTTATAGTACGTGTGTCTGTGTGCGTATCTATATACACAAACACACAAACACATACACACAGGTTATCTGATTTGAAACTGTACAGTGCTATGCAAGTCGTTATTTTTTGCTTTTTCTATTTTTTCGACGCTAAATAAAGCCTTTATCCAAATGGTAGAAGTTGTTCACAGAACAGCAGTTATAATCTACTCTTCAAGAGTTTGCTTACAATTACAATACTAACGATGCACACAAAACCCCCCAGATCTTCATGGGAAAGTTCGTTCTTACCAAAATGAGGCTCAAGTAAGAAAACCACTAGTTTGCAAAGGCACCGTGGAGACAGGTTTTAATACATTAAATACAACATGAATCATTCACAATAACAAGTTTAGTGTTTCTGGGAACTTTTGTAAATACAACACAGTTGGTCACACAAAAATGTTTCTGTTGATTTGTCTTGGCAACTCAGATACATCAACAGTGTAACAGCATAACAGCTTTGTTCCCATCTGACGGAAAATAATGGCAGTTCTGCAAGGCAAACGTTAAACCTGACCGTATGTATTTATTAATTCCACAGTGTTTTGACAGATTATAGGGGATGCAACTTAAAGGATGCTGACACGCTCACTGAGGGCTTTCATTTCTGTTTCTTCTAGCTTGGTGTTTTCATTATGGTTAGCACTTGGACTGATAAGGTGTGCTGGATACTGCAATCCATGTTCTCCTGAATACTGTTCCCATCGGGAGTCATCACTTTCATGGGTGATGTAACGTTCCCCCATTTTACATTCAAGTTCCCTTAAATCTAACCAGGTTTGATAGTCCTGAAATAAAATAACAGTATTAGTGTTAACATTTCTAAAACAAATTACATTCCCTTCTACTACCAATAATATGCAAAGTGCTGTTAACTCAGCAATCTAAAGGTCATTTATCCCTATTGCTCCAGAATGGAAAAATCTTATAATTAATAAATATGAAATTTGCCTATAGAGATAGGTTTCATTTCTAGAGGATTATTTGATAAATTGATTTTATTAAACTCTGTCATAAGTATAGTTTGGGCATGTTACAGGTTGTATCGCAGAACATATCGATGAACTACAGATTTCCATGACATCTAAATGAGGCATGAGTGGTAAAACAATTCCTCGCACTAGTCACAAGATGAATAAGGAAGAAGAAACATCTTTCAATCATACATGTGCATCCTAGTGATCCATATCAGCTAGTCAAGACAGTTGCTCCATCTCAGTATAATGATGCAGGATATGAATTTGGCTTGGGCTAGAAAAAAATCTGCTTTTCCAAACTTAGGCAATTACTGGTATGCTCAGAGAGGTATACATCTAAACATCATGGTACTTTGGAACTCCATGTTGACAGTCAACAGTAAGGCTGGAAACTGGTTTGGTTCTCACGCTGTTTAGACCATCATGCTCTGCAGCCTCTGGTCTGCCTAAAGTGTATCTCAAGTTTAATAATTTCTTTTCTTATTCCCACCCACAGCATACATGAAGCTGCAGTAATAAAGCCAATCCTAGCCCCATAAAAACTAACCTCTGCTCATGATCCTGTATCCAGTTTTCTTTTTTCTCCTTCACCTTGTCTCAACCTAAGACACAAGCCTGGTCATCTAACCAAAGCACCAGAAAGCCCACACACTGTAAATGCACGAAAGCCTTCACCTTTAGTATCTCACATCCTTTGGCCCACTTCTTACACAGATATCCTCTCAGAAATCACCTCTAAGTCTCACTGCCCCACACCACCGTTATCTTTCCTTAGCCCACAAGTTTGGGCTCTTCTGGAAAAAGGACTCATCTCATCCATGGTGCCAGAGCTGCTGCTGTACTGCCTTACCTTTGCTCACCTCCACCCACTATTGTACAAGTGATAAAAGCAGATGTAGAGAGGCGAAGGACTCTAACTCATCATGTGAGACAGCCAGCATCCTTGCTGCAGGCCTTAGCCCGGATCACCTCTCCGGTCCCCAAACGCTCAGACAAATGCATTCTGCAATGGTTGCCAGGCAGAAGAGCAGTCTTGGAGGAAAAGACTGGAGAGTGACAGCAACTGGGGTTGTTTAGCCCAGAGAAAAGGAGGCTGAGGGGAGACCTTATCGCTCTCTACAACTACCTGAAAGGAGGCTGTAGTGAGGTGGGGGTCGGTCTCTTCTCCCAAGTAACAAGGGATAGGATGAGAGGAAACAGCCTCAAGCTGTGCCAGGGGAAGTTTAGGTCGGATATTAGGAAAAATTTCTTCACCAAAAGGGTTGTGAAGCACTGGAACAGGCTGCCCAGGGAAGTGGTTGAGTCCCCATCCCTGGAGATATTCAAAAGACGTGTAGACGTAGTGCTTAGGGACATGGTTTAGGGGTGGACTTGGTAGTGTTAGGTTAATGGTTGGACTTGACGATCTTAAAGGTCTTTTCCAACCTAAATGATTCTATGATTCTATATCTGGGAGGAAGAAGGCAAGCCTAGGAGAATTGTCCCTTGGGAAGGCAGGATGTGGGGTGGGAGGTTGCAGCCCTTTTCCTCCTATACCAGCAGGTCACTCTCTACTTTGAGAAACAGTTGTAAATATAAGGTACTGGAGTAGGAGCCCATTCTCAGTTTAGATAAAGATTCCTTTGGGATTGTGAACTACACATCTGATCTGTGCCATGCCTGTGCCATGATTACTTTCCTACATGCAAATGTGGATCCCTTGGGAGGTCCCACAAGCTGATGTCCCAGCCTGGCCTTGGCCAGTGCCCATCCCCGCAGAGGTCCCAGTGCCGTGGCCAGGGGTTTTCCCCAGCCTGCCCTGCTCCCTGGCTGGGGGCAGTGGGACAGGCCTTGGCTGCTCACTGCACTGATTCTGTTTTAGGTCTTTCAATGTGCAGTGATTTGGCTGCTGTCAGGATAAAAAAATAACATACGAGGAGCAGAAGACAGTGGTTGCTAGCATCTCAAAAATTCATAACATTTCAGTTTTCAGCTGAAGATTTCAACTGAAGGTGCTTACTGTACTTTCCTTGAAAGCACGCAACTTCACTAATTCTTCTAACGACTGTGAGGCGGCAGCACATTGATTAGTTTTATTAAGAAGTGAATCAGGGTAGACTCCAGGCAATGAAAAAATGTAAGTCAAATGACTATAAAGGGGTTTTTTATATATACCAGGTTCTCAGTGGACAAACAAGATAAAATATTTTTGTAGTGTATTTTGAAAACATGACAGAGTTCAGTATTGGAATCTAATACTTCAAAAACTAATTAGAACATATACATAAATTGGTGAAGGAGTATGAGGTTCTCAGGATCTGAAAACATCTTCAGGTTTGTAGATCTGCTTAGATTCTATTGTGCTTAAAGATAAAAACTTTTTATATACTTAGAGCCCAAATAGGTAGGAAAAAACATGGAATACGTAGCAATACCTGTAACCACGGGTGGCTTAATGTTTTGTCCACACTGTAGCGCTTTCTCATTTTCACTTGCAACAAATTATTTATGAGATCAATAGCTGGAAAGAAATAATATTGGAAAACATCAGTTTAATTATATTTGTTTCAACTAGGACATACAAACAGAGAGAGAGAGACAGACATGGTAGCTATAAAAAGAGGACAGTTATCGCCCCTGACTCCAGCTTTTTACAAACTGCAGTCAATGTTGATGTCCCTGAAGGTACCCATGCAACCCTTCCTAATGGGATTACAACAGTTTTATTAAACAGTTGCCTGCTAGCTAGTATATTGTCTACCTCTGTGTGTTCATTTGCAGGCACGCAGCAAAGTCTGAAGATAATTCTCACTCAGTTCCTGCTCAGGTGAAAAAAATCTCATGTAAGTGAGGACTATAGTATTCTTCAGGTACCACAGTAAACACACACATGCACATATATATATATGTACATATTTCTCTGAGACTCTTAGTATCGCTTTTAGATGACTGACAGCATCACCTTCCCAGGCACTGTGTGGAAGAATCAGATTTTCTAAGTCACTAAGCCTTGCAAATACTACTCTTTTGAATTGAGCATTGCTTCTACCTGTTAGTCAGCAGCCTGGTGTTTCGTAAAGGCGAGAGGGCTTCTTTACAAATGTCTTAATTTCTATGTTTTTGAAGCAGTTGATGACTCACTGAACCTACAGGTATGTGTGCTGTGGTGCCTGAAGGGAAGAAGCCCATGAGTCAATGACCAGTGCATGGAACTGCACTGAGTGACCCATCTGGGAAAATCTCTGGGATGAGATTGCTGAGCTTTGAATGCATGTAATATAAAGCCATTAAAAAACAAAGACAGAAAGACAGAAAGACAGAAAGACAGAAAGACAGAAAGACAGAAAGACAGAAAGACAGAAAGACAGAAAGACAGAAAGACAGAAAGACAGAAAGACAGAAAGACAGAAAGACACAAAAAAAGAGGGTATCATGAATGGTTAAATTCTGTTCTAGATGGTGCTAAATGTTCAGCATGTGTTCTGGGGGAAGCTTATTGTTATAGAGTAACTGACAGACCACAAGGAATTATATCATCACTGCCACTTTCCCATTTCATCACAGTATCCCCTGGCTTGTGCAAAGTATGCTGGTTTACATCTTTATTTCTTTGTTTATATCTTGGTGACAGTGAAAGATGGTCTTGAAAGTAACACAGAAACATGGCATCACTGAGGGGAATGGGGTCTGAAACACATCAGATGGACACTATTGCCAGCTAGATATTGAAGGAGCTGAATAATCATCTTGTCTGTTTTAAGAGCAGGAGATGGGACAGAATTCTTTAAACTGGTTATATTTTGTACAGCAATATGGACAAGCTTTTGTTTTTTTAACAGAGGCTTCCTCTCTCCAGGCTCAGTTTGAACAGCTAGACTTTTCAGTGTGTTTCTGCCATGGGCAGAGCACAATGAGCACAATGTCCAGGAAAACGGGAATGTATATGGCAGCCTATCTGGATGTATGCAGTACGTCTGACAGACAAAACTATTCTTAGCAATAACGGACCATCACTAAAGTAGCCCTGACTTCTTGGTGCTGAATATTATCCTGGAAATCAAAGCCACTGTGGGAATGAGATAAAACAAGTATCAGGACTTCTGACAAACAAAGCATTGCCAGAGGTTCTTAGGCGTGCTTTTCCTGGAACAGATGGTCCTAATTTTACTTTTTCTGTTGTGGACAAACTAGCTACTGTCTCTTTTAGTGTACAGTACAATTCATGCTAAACCCCCTAACTCATGTTCATTTTGTTCCCTCTCAAAATGTCTGTGAAGTGGATGTGGGATCAGAAAGGCAGCGGATAGCCAATAGGAGCACTACTGATAGATGGCAGCACTCTGAAAACTCATTTGTTTCCCAAAACAGTGGGGTTAATCTTTTTCCTCTTTATTGGCAAGAGAAATTCTCAAGTTCCAAGCTATGAGAAAGAGACAGGAAAGTCAGTCATATGCCATGGTCCAGTTATAGACTGACTTCTGATATAACGTGGGAAAAAGCAGTGGCCATCTGATGCTTGGAAGAGGAGAACATAGTTCTTACCCGCTGCAGTAAATCTGGGTATCAGCAAACATCAGCATCTTCTGCAACACTGTCACCTCACCCTTAAATTCAGCAGAATTTCAGTAAGACTTCAGTCTGCCTTTTGATAAATAGGCCAGTGCTGAATGTGAATTTAATTGGGTTCCTATTTATTTATCTTCTTCAGTGGTATTCAGGTGTATATGATCTTCAGAGATAATTTTTCAATATTCACTATGAATCTCAGTTTGGCAAATAGGTCAAGAACTGGTTTCAGTCAGCCAACTGTTGAGATATAAGTGCATGTTTCCCAAGATGTGCCTCTGTAACTGCGAAGTTCCTACTGAATATTCTTCCTGCCGTGGAGTATTGATAATGTCTCTATTATGCATCTTTTGTCCAACCCACTGGAAGGAGGTATGACCATGAGCCTTACAAGTGATGAAATTATACATAGTTATTCAGCCTCCCCCAAGTTACCACAGGATGAAGAACCCGTTGCCCCCCCCTTTTTTTTTCCTTCAGGACAATGACATATTACATGTAATAACATTTTTCTTTGTGTTCTTGGGGGAAATTGTCAATGGGTTGTTGAACAGATCAGAAAGGCATTGGTCTAGAAACAACCACAAGAGAAGGTACACAAAGATGAAAGTGAAAAGGCAACTTCACAGGCTGGTTAGGATTGTCAGTACAGAGCAATCATTTGTTATCGAGAACAGTTTACACAGCCTGCTTATTTCACAACCGGAATATTGCTGTGTCTGTAACAAGTTCTGGGGCTTGTTTTTAGTTCTTTATCTAGGGTTCTTTTCACCAGGAAAGTTTTGAATATCACTTGCCTCTTAGCAATAAACAAGCACAAATGCAAACGTGACTATTGTAAGGACTTAGGATCCAAACTACCCGATACAATTTCCTTTGCTTTAATACTCAAAGTTTTCAAATGTAGGTGAAGAATGGGATCAAACATGAGTTTCAACAGCAAAAAGGATTTGCTGTTTTTTACCAGGAAATCATGCAATCCAAGAAAAGCCACTTCTCAAGCCTAAGAGTTCTGAGTATCAGAACTCAAGATGCAGGCGATACGTACTGGCAGCAAAAAGACAGTGCGGTGTAAAGGAAAGCAGAAGCTGGAGAGTTCAATACAGACACACTGAGTGCTAGAAGAGAACGATTAAAAGATTCCCTTAGGGATGGAATAGTCTGTTAATGAGAAAATTCCGAATTTAACTGGTGCTAAATAAATTGTAGAGGTTCAGACACTGATAAGTTCTGTGGGACTATTCAAAGGAAATGAGAAAAGATCTTAGTTATTTTCTCTCTTTCAGCTTACAAAATACCACCCTGTCCTGATAGTGTCCTGACAGCCACTAGCGTAATTTCGTCTTGCAATAGTTCATGTAAGATGTATGAACAGTAAGATAAATGTTGACTCAATTTCAGAATTAAAAAAAAAAAAAAAAAAAAAAAGAAATCATATAATTAATAGTTTCATCATTACCTTTTGGGTTGTACTGCTTAAAAACACTGGAGGTAAAAATTTGGGAAGTATTAACATTTAGTTTAGACATACAACTCAAGTGTGGTTCATGGGACCAACCTGAGGTACTAAATGTTAGGAAATTAAATTTTCTGTCTAGGAAGATAAAGCAGTTTTGAGGAAAGGGGAGCAACTACACTGTATTTTAAATTTAATTTTATTAATTTTCACTAGAGTAATTATTTTTTAAAAAATCAGGTTTTAAAGTAATCCTTGTCAGACATTTTAGGAGCTTTATAGAATTCAACAATATTCCTCTGTAAAATCAATAATTCAATAAATGCAAAGAGTTAAGAAAGACTACCTATGGTCTACATATCTTCTACAGGAATCCAATAGGTTATCACCAAGGAAGCAACCTGTATGCAAGCTCTGAGAGGATTATGGTACTGCTTTTCCTAACACTTTTATGGGCTCCTGTTTACTTCCCATGATTTAAGGATAGCATAAGTAGCCAGCTGAGGGCTTATCAAGTTCCAGGAGCTGGAGACTTTGCTACAGGAGATAAACTAGCCAACTGCTCCAGTAGCATGACTACTGGTCATTTAGATAGGTGATCATTCAGCAGAATCCCCAACAGGAAGATTCAAATGTAGCTTTAAAAAGCTGTACGTCCCTTGATTTTAGGAAAGATAGCTCTTTAATTGCATGCTTCACTGGAAAGAACCTCCAGAGTCAGGAGGTTAATGTTTCTAAACTGCTTATGGCAGTTTATTAGTATGGCAAATAATTAACTGTAGTAAAGACACAGTAACAATTTTCACCCTAAGTATCAAATAAACACAGGATAATGACAGTTTTCATAGGAATGACTGCTTTAACTCAATTAGGATGTAACACATTAACATAGAAGTTTATGAAATATCTGAAAACCCTATTATGAATCTACCATTCATTTAGTCCTACCATACAGACTTCAGATTTTCACATAAGTTATAAAAAAGATATCACCTTGAGAATATTAAGAAAAGCAGTGCCAAATTAACAATAAATTCATATTTGTTCCAGAATTTTTGAAGTATACCCATAATATTAGCTACTCTTACAGCCGTCACTTGTAAAAATTGAAGCTGCTGCCATTAATGTAAAACTTAGGACTTCCTAAGCCCTAGATTCTTATAGCCCTGTTGGTTAGTGGTATAATTTTTTCATACGCATAAACCCCTTCCCTATTTCTGGTCAATACATCTTTGTTGACATGCAACTATTTTGACAAAAAATAACCTTCAGCTGGCAGAGCTTATTATTTTCAGGGTCATGGACGCAAGAAATCTTTGGCAATTATAAGCTGCACCTCTAAAAGAGAAGTTTTCTAATACAAATCCATCCTAGCAAACATGTGTAAGCAGAGACAAGAGCTTAGTTTAAACAGCTAGTTAAAAATTTACTGAGGTAGAGAGCATCTTTGAGCTATAACATGCATTTGACCTTCTCGTACTTAATGCTCATTCATGTGACTTTCTCATTACTGTGTGAAACAGTTTCTATTCACATTATGCTGAAACAAGTCTATATAAATACTGGCTTGAAGGCAGCTGTGGTATTTATTTCTGACTCAAAAGCAGTGTAACAGGCACACCATGATCAAATTTAATGCATGGAAGAAATTGCATTGTTTCTTCCCAAATTATTTAATAATATGAAGTAATGTGAAGCACCCAATCAACAGTGCGCACATCACATTTCTCACCAGGCTAGCAGTAATAGCTGTGTTGGCAGCTGATGAAAAAAAATTATGCATACAAGGATTTATAAAAATTCCACAACAGAAAAACACATCATGAATAATCCAAAGCTGGACATAGCACATTTTAGGACCATGCAGTTCAAAAGAACAGCCACCACAGTGAAGACACGCTAGATAAAATACGCTAACAGGCAGAGGGACAAAACCCTTCACAGACTAACCTGTAGCTAATTCAAAATAAATCTTTCGAGATTTGGTGGGCTGGAAGGTCAAAGTTGGAAACGAACAGTAATGCTGTTGAAAACAGCTCCATGTTTGACAGATGTGACATTTAAAGCTATAAAACAGGAGAGTATTCTGCAAGTAGGTTCCTCTGTATTAATATCTAGCAAAATTCCACAATGAAGTCTGAATTAAGGTCAAATTGTCATACAGCAATTTGGTGAATTTGGAAATGTAAGCTGGCTTGACAATCATTGAAGAAAGAACAGAAACAGCAGATTGGGTAATGGAACGTTGAATAGCTGTGACAAAACCTGGTTTTATACAAGATACCCGAAGTTTACCACAGAAACTACCTCTCTACAGTAACATCTTACAATTCTATTTAGACATACAAACACACACTCAGTTTTGGGGGAGTATTCTTTCAAAAGAGAGCAGCTATTGGAAAAAGGTGGGAAAATGCAGCTGCTTAGTGGGGGTGGAAATCAGAATTCCCTATGGAGGAACCTGTGAGATTGTGTGTGTATTGATTACAGTAAAAATAGAAGTAAACATGGTGATAACTAAGTTTAGCTATTCTTAAACTTTTTACATGAGTAATGGTGTGAAAAGAGTGCTGAAATAACTACAGTTGCAAGAAGTTTTACATCCAATTGGGCCCTCTGAGTCAGAGTAATAGTCATAAGCAAGAAACAAAAAGTTTGAGCGCTGTTCTGCTTTCCTCAGTGTCGATTTTTGCAATAGGCATGCAAAAATTCCTAGCACTGCTTTCATTAACCATTCTGTGACAAATTATATGCCCTTGAATAAAATCATTGTTTCACAGACACTGGCAATACACTTGGTTGATGATCACTTCTTTTAATCAAAACTGAAAATTGCAATACAAGATAAAAACCCCACAACTTTTGAAACATTTATGGCTCCACTAAAAGTACATACACAGAATTTCAAGCAAATGAGTTACTGCGGTTTAAGCAGCAGCTAGCTCAGGTGTATCAGCTGCAAATGTTTGTGATCCTAACCTGGTAAGCTGTGAAGTAACCCCCCCCAGCTATTGTTTTAGAGTGTCTGTCTTATCTGCCATCACTTGCTTTGGGCATCAAGCAGGATTGTTGATACAGACAGCAACAGGTTGGAATAAACATTTCTTCCTTTTTTTTTTTTTTTTTTTTTTTTTAGCTCAAATTGATATGTAATTCCTTCTACTACTTCTCACGGTTCTACAACAGTGTTTCTAGGATTATTATATTATGAACATTCATAGCAAGCAGTACTGACATATTTCAGCAGTAAAAAAAGAAGAAACAGTCATGCATATTGCATTTTATATGGTAGGAGAACCTGAGCATTTTTATTGGCATGCATAAATAGAGTTAATATTAATTCTTTTAGATGGTAGCCAAGTTCTTCTAAGTTCACTGAATTCTCAGTTTCTGCCTGCTGTTACTAAGACATGTAGTATAGTCTCTGGATGAAGTTATCACTTGTAAAATCTAGCTATAATGTACAACTCAAGAGAGTCTGTTGTTAGAGTGTGCTTGGACCCAGCACTGTCTTTTGGACATATGAGATGAATGCAGTAAGTAATGGAGAAAAAGAAGAATGTTTACATTAGTTTTACTTATGGTAACCTTTGGACAAATGGCTCCTATTCTTCAAATTCGCACAGCATAACACTTTAAAAAGATCCTTCTTACCTGCATTAAAGATAATATTTATTTCGTATTTCTTTTATCTGCTACAATGATACTTGTCTAATCAATACTGGTTGCAATTTTTAATGCTATAGCAGTGTAGCAAAATTTTGGTTGAAGGCTTCTGTGAAGACTGCGGTTGTTTGTTTATTATGTTTTACAGTTCTCGTAAGTTTTTAAATGTCAATAAATAAATTGGACTAACTGCTGGATCGTCAACATTTTTCTTTCTTACAAGTAAAAATATAACTTAAATAATTTTGTTTTAATTTTAAAACAAAGAATAATGCTTCTTGCAAGAAAACACCTGTGTAGATCCTTCAAGACAAACAGCAATTTCAATCATACCACCTTGAAAGTGATAGGTTGATCAAAATTTATTTACAAAGACCTTGCTGGATTCTGTGGCAGCATCACATTCCACACTGCGGTATAACTCCCTTACAAGTATGAGTGGAAGAACTCGTTGATGATAATTAATGTCCTCTTGGGAAAATTATTGCTATGATACAAATTCCGGGAAACAGTTAAACAAGAAATCTACTGTGCTTTAAAAGAAATCTATTATGGATCTTTTTATATGAAAATTTAAAAAATTTAATAAGTAATCACAGTCATGTATGTTAAAACATCTGTTGAAAAACATTCAATGATTAATTGGCAAAAAGAATAACAGAAAAGATACGGCAGGCAAATACCCAATTCATTAGCTTAATCTGTTTGGGAAGCTGGAAGAGCCCATGGCAAGCTAGAGGAAGATTTTCAAGTGCACAAATGTAACCTGTTGCAATTGAAACTAATTCTCTGTCTGAATTTTGTAACACTTAGTGCAGAGAAATTCATGAGCCCCAGCGTATTTTAGCTTGAAATGAGCTTCATGCCATCATAGTTCACATTTAAATACATGTACCTTTTCAAACCGGTTTTATTTGCAATGTTGAGTAAGCAACTTCATAAAATCTTTAAAATCATCTGTGTTTCCCCCCTCAAATGCTTCAATGATTTATAGCATCAATGGCACTGTTAAGAATTGTAATCCAGATTAGACGTGTTAGGACACCGGGTACAGATGTGTATTTTAATCATGCTACATGGTCATAGATAACAGAAACTGCATCAGGCCAGCAGGTGTACAGGGCCCATGCACCTGCCCTCTTGTGATCTGCGCAGGAGTGTCGACCAGAGTAGCTGACATGAGAAAACCGTTCCTTTATTTCCCCTAGCTAATCTGGAGTCTGAGTTCAATTTTGAGCTCTAAAAGTCAGCATTATCAAGTAATATTTGGACAGAGATCTAGACTCCAACTCCTTGTGTTAAACATAATGGATCTGTTCAGACTTTTTTCAGGTTTTCGTTTAGCACAATAGAGTGGCTCATCAGCTAGGAATTCAAAATATATAATAAAATCACAGTGTATAAGCAGATTTTAACTTAGTAATTTGTTAAAGTCTGTTCTTTCCCATCCTTCTACATGCTTCCAGCCTGATATCCATTAACTCTTAATGAAGGCTGTGATTCTGTGAAAGGAGAGAGAACATCCCAGTAGGTGAGTTTTCGGTAGGTGCTCTACTGAATCTTCACCTCTGAATGTAGAAATTGATCTTCTGTCTACCACAGTAGAAACCTGTGGGAGACAATTTCTTGCAGCCTCTTCTGTGTTGATTGCTGTTTGCTTATCTCTAGCGCCAGAAAAAGCTTTGCTGCCAACAGATTCTGTCAGCTTACATATCAGAAGTGTGTGGAGGTTCAGGAGGACTTCAGTGTGTAATTGCATATTTATAGCTTTTTTTTTCCCCCCCAACAGAGCTCATCAAACTTCATCTGCCACCAAGATAAAACAACAGACAATGCTCTCAAAGCATTTTTCAGCTGAGAATCTCACATGCCTATAATATATATTATAGTAAGCAGTAGGCACACTTCTCTAAGCTACCATTAACATGTAAGTTAAACATGTCACCTGAAACTCAGAAAAACTGTACTGTAAATAACGGAAATTGTCAATTCTAATACTTTAATTCAATTTGGTATGTATTACAATTCAGAAAAAAGGTAAGAATCTGACGTTTATAATGTTTCCTTCTCTTTAAGACTTATGAAGCAACCGTGCAAAAAGTTATGGACATAAATACAATGATAAAATAAAACAAAATAAAATAAAACAAAACAAAACCCACAGCAAATCAAGTTGCCTGAAAATGCTTGTTATGTACAAGAAATGCTGGTGAAACTAGAACTGATATTTTTGTTAAATGCCCTACTTAGTTGTGTTTAGACACACCTTTAACAGAATTCATTCATCTTCCTTAAAGATGTTCATAGTGAATTATTCACATTGTTCTTTTACTATCAAAAGTCTTTGATGCCATTGACCAGAACTCTAGTTTCAAAAGTCTCGTTGGCTATCTCCAAGCCTTACCCCCCACTGCAGAAAGTCTCTTCTATGACACTTTCTCGCATTGTTCTTGAAACCTCATCTGCTTGGAATTGTTCAGTATCTTTTTTATCTTCTCCACAGAAAGACTATCAGGGTACAGCATCCTACTGAATGGAAACTAAATTACTGGCACAAGCAGAATGAGAAAAAGACTGCAGAGGCACTAGAGCTGAAAGAAGAGGTACAGAAGTAAATATAAGCAACACCAGTTCCAGCAGCTGAGGTTCCCCACAAGATTCTATAGCAACCCAATCTGTAGGTGGCTATGTGCCTCCTTCAACACCTCCTGGAGAGATCCCACGCTAGAGGATTATGCCATATGCAGTCTATACATGCTCTGCAGGAAATGTCTAAAGCAGCTGATAGCACAAAACAAAGACTTTACATTATGGTACCTCAAAATTTCAAATCTTTTTTTCCACCAGTATGTACAGGGGGGGAAAAAAAGGCAAAACATAACTATTCTTTTTTAGTATTTATATAAAAACAGCCACAAGCAGATATTACCTTCATGAGAAATTTCTTTCCATGGATTAGGTGGATACATGAAAGCGGCATTCTGGATTTGGTCATGTATGTCTTCATCTTCATTGAATGGAAAGGTACCACTGAGGCTTACATAAATGATGACACCCACAGACCACATATCCAGAGATCTGTTATAGCCTTTGTTTCTCAGCACTTCTGGAGCAAGGTAGGCTGGTGTTCCTACAACTGAACGCCTAAATGATTTCTCTCCAATAATTCGGGCAAAGCCAAAATCACAAAGTTTTACCTGTTTAAAGAAAAATGCTATAGTTAGACATTGTTTTTACTATCAAATACATAGTTGAGGAATTTTTATCATTGTTTAGTTGCAAGATGCATCTCTACTGTTCCTTCAAGGATACTTTTTTGAAAACTCCTCTTTGAGAGGAATACCCTTATTCCAACGAGACATTAGACCAGATTACCAGTCCATTGTATCTCCTGTATTCCTTTACTCCATGAATAAACCACAGTAAAAGGAGTAAAACAGGACAGCTTAGAATGAAAGAAATACAGTTTTGGATGGGCCTAACAGCTCAGGCTCCTGGTGAAAGCAGTAATATAAAGTAATACTTATTCATTCACAACATAAAAACACGGCAAACAGAAAAATTGGTTTACCTATGGCTTTTTCCTAAATCAAGCAAGTTGACAAAATTTAGTTCTTGAACTTCCACTTTTATTTTCTTGTGGACCTAGTTACACCCTGCCTCTCTGCAAACTTCCTTGTCTGATTTCTTCAGAGGGACAGATTTAGCTGCTTAAAAATTCTCACTTAAAGCCTCAGTATAAATCCTTTGTTTCCAATTATTGATACTGGTATTATTTATAAATTGTCAACAGCGCTCCCTTTGAATATGGGCAGTTGGAGCAGATTATAGAGGAACTCCACAGATCAAAGGTAACAGGAGCTGATACAAATACCTTTTAATGAGAAATACAACAATGAGCCAGAAAGTATATTTTAATATTCTGCAATCTACCTGGCATTTAAATTCGTAAAATTAAAGAAGCAGCTCTTGTTCTTCATGAGCTCTACCTTAACTTTCAGAAAAATAACTGTCCTTCCGGTGACTGCTTGCAAATTGTCACTTATCTGGACCAAGTCAACAAGGTAAGTAATTTGTGCTGTAATAGTCAGTGAATTGGAAACAGTCGCACAAGTAGTTATGTCACACTTGAAAATCTAGTTGAATATTTTAGGCAAATGACAAAAGGCAAGGATTTTCAAACATGTCTTCTTTGGAAAGTTTTTTGAATAAGTGATCATTTTTTTCATATCTAAAAATTCTGTGTAGTTCCTGGAGGCGATACAGACAGGTCACTAATCACTTTTTTGTTTGTTTATAAAATAATCATTGCTAACACTGATTAATTTGAACAATTTGTCTTACGAAAGGGCATTTTCTACTTGCCTGTGGGAAAGGATCAGCTGATGCCAATAATACATTTTCAGGTTTGAGGTCACAATGAACAATATTTTTGAAATGAAGATGTCTTAAAGCAACAAGGATCTGTGAAGAAACAAATCAGAAAGAAATTCAGTTTTAAATGTTGTACTTTTTTTTTGTTTGTTTTATATTGTTCAGACACTATCAGTGATCAGAGAAGCAAGGACTGGCGTAGGGAGAAACAATCCAACAAGAATGTACCTTTTACAAGAATGTCTACAATGGAAAAAAAAGAAAAAGCAAAAATGTCAGCTATTATTTGCTGTGCCTCAAGTTTTCTTGATGTTTCACCCTATGGAATATGATTTTTTCCCTCTCCAAAACTTTATATTCTAAACATTTTTTTAAAACTGGGTTCTAAGTACTTGTTTACTTTTTTTGTGTGTGAAACCTTTGGAAGCAGAAACATTTCCAAAATGACCTTCCAGATCTAAATTCACTCAAAAAAATTCACAGAAATATGTGATCCAATTTAAGCATTTTCTTGAGGAGAGAAAGCATAAGGAGCCTTGCATGTATTTTTATTCCGTTACATACACAAGAACATGGCAACAGAGTGTAACAGATATCCATCCTATTCCTGTGGCTTTAAGTCCATTCCTTGTGTCAGGGGCTGGCAGAATTTCCCACTATATTAGGGCAGGGAATGGCAAGGAGGCTGAATGAACATGGGAAGGCAAGAAACCAAATTCTGAAGCTGGTGGCAGTTTTGCCCATGAAAGCCTGGAAACTAGGGAACCTGCTATGTTCTACCCCATATAATAAACTTCCACCGTAACGCTGGTGTTCCTGCTCCTTTCTTTTTCCTGACTGCTGAAACACAGGCTGCTTTGAATCTGAGGTGGCTCACTGCTCAACTGTGTATCTAAATTTAAACCAGTATTATGGGCAGCCAAAGAAGCAATATGATAATATGACAACAGGAAGAACGACAAAAGAAAAAACCCAGATCACACTGTTAACAGAAGTCATACAGGAAACCAGATTCATTTAATCAGAGGTAGTGCTGAGGTCCAATCTCAGCACAGAAAAGATGCACAAAAGTGCATAGCGTGAACTGCAATGGTTAGGCATGAGGAAGTTCAAGAGGCTCCAATTTCTTTATGTATGTCTTCAACGGTGTACTGTTAGTGCTTTGCATCCCCTTCTTGTGCTTAATTCTTTAAGCATATGAGAAACTGTAGCTTGACGGCCCTTCCATCCAGCAGCCAGAGAGCTGCACAGGTATCTAATCCTGTCCTCTTAATGGTTTACTACCTATCAGATGATGTACACAAAGCTGTCTTACCATCCCTGATATTACAATTCAGGCTTTCATAAATCAAAGCAGTAAATTATGCCAAAAGCAAAACATAAGAAACAGTGATAATAATTAACCTCAAATCTCTTTCTAGGCCTATAATTAATTACTTACCTGAGTAATTAAAAACTTTGTTATTCTCTCTGGCAATCTGCCCTTTTCACTTGATAAGATCATCTCCAGCATGTCTCCATGGAGTTTTTCCATAACAACAAACACTCTTTCCGGTGTCTCAAACATACACTCCAGATTTACAACCCCAGGATGATGAAGATTCTATTGAAGATAAACACAGCACTAGATTTCCCAACATGATCAGTAGGTTTTATCATTACATTGCCAGTCCACAGACCCTCTAAACTAGAC
The DNA here is from genome assembly GCF_965183815.1 of Platalea leucorodia. NCBI lineage: Eukaryota > Metazoa > Chordata > Aves > Pelecaniformes > Threskiornithidae > Platalea > Platalea leucorodia. The sequence goes on along the minus strand of NC_138829.1, from coordinate 31,732,388 downwards.
AACATTTCAGTACTTCGTAATTTAAACTGTCTGCCTAACCTGTAGGCAACAGGCATGAAATTTCTAGGGACAGTACAGGAAAATGGAAGAACTTCAAATTAGTTTAATAAACACATTTTTCTTATTGTGCCTGGTGCTTAAAACTGCAGAAATTCTAATTCCTAACATGACATTGCCAATATATTTAGTCTTGGCTGTTTATGCAGGTCTAGCAGCAAAAATACTAGTATTTTTGCAAAAATAGTAGTGATTATCCATCAAAATAATTATCATATTATCTGGTATCTATAGAAATGTATAAATGGAGTTAATACAGTAAAAAAGAATAGAAAAATACCTGTAAAATTGCAACTTCATTACGAAGTTGACTTTCCTGTTTAGTTGGAAACCTTAGTTTGTCAATTATTTTAATGGCAACATCTCTTCCTGTTTTGCGATGTTTTCCTGCATTAATAAAACAAAAGGCCTCTATCAATTAACACGATTAATTCTAAAAAATGCTCCACTTTCACTGGATTGTACAAATGACCACAAGCAAGTAATTCTTAGAGCAGGTTTGCAGCAAATTAAGTCATGTAAGTCATTAAAAGTTTTCCGTCATCTCCTTTCTACCCTTTGACAAAAGAACTCTTCTCACTATCATCAGACAAAGCTGTTTAAACATGTAAGAAACATACACATATGAGAAAGTCAGCTCTGCATTTAAGGATTTAGATGCAAAGTTAACTTTCTGATAGATATATATATAAAAAAAATATAAGCTTGTTCATATACTTAAGCTGCATTCTGTGCAACTGGCAGGTTTCAGGCTTAGTCCTTTGACAGTAGTTCCAGACTAGCAAATAACAAAACAGGTGACGGCCTTTAGGCATGTGAGTACACGTCCCAGGTTTATCAGAGACCCACAGAGATTCTTCAGTGAGAAACTTGTTGTTAGTTCTCACTTCACGCTGTCTCAAACAACAGCTGTACCTAAACACACCCCTAAAAACTGCTGAAAAAAAAGGAGGAAAGAGAGAGGAAAAATGGGTAAGAAAATGAAAAAAAAAAAGAAACAATTCAAATGAACTACTGAAAAACAAAGGAAAAAACCTCACAAAAGCATGCCAAGAAAAACAGTAGGAAGAAGAAATTATAATTTTTTTTCTCCTTCCATTATAGTTCTCAAAAAGAACAGTTTTCTGCATTTCAGGGTTTTCTTTACTAGAGCTTATAGAGAACATAAAGCTAATAAAAATTAATATACAGTTACCTATTACTGGGTAGAAAACTTCAAATTACAAAAAGACTTTGTCAACAAAAACCAGTTTCATTGTTCAATGAATACTGCTTATATAAAACAACGGGCTGCTAATTTCTGTAACAAAACATTGCAGAGTCCAAATACTTTCACCATTCAAGAAATTTTCTATCTTAAGCATAACTGTACAGCACACCAAAGTCTTACCTCCATAAACAATTCCAAATTGTCCTGATCCCAACACCTCATCTGGGAAGATTTGATATACAGTGCTAATATCCTGTTTATATAAACATAACAAATATTAAGCCCTGAGATATGGAAACAAAATTTGTATTTCATTTGTTTTTTCTAATGGGAAGTAGCATATACTTACTACAGTACATTTCAAAATACATTATCTGCCAGAAACATTCATGAAAGTTTTCTTAAAAGCCACGTTAAGTGCAATTGCTGTAAAAGCTGCCGCATCTTTGATAGGATTCAGCCACTGCCACCTTCCAGGCAAGTAGCCCCCAGCGTACAACATTACACTTTATCTTTGTGAAATTTGAAGACGAACATACATATGGAAATAAAGAGGGTCTTGTTAGAAAGGTTCTGCCCCAAAGTCCCAGGATCCCAGGTCTAGGAATTACTGCTGTTTTTTATGAAAAGGGAGAAATTATGAATTTAAAGTTTTCTTGAAAAAGTTCCTATGCCAGCTCATGTCAGCCATGGAAACGCAAGTGGTTTCTTATTTTATAGAAAGCTTTGTCAGTATCAGCAGTTCTGGGCTTTGGCTGTTTGTGTTTGTCCTCTGAGATGGGTAAAATATTCCATCCGTGCCAGGGAGGGAGTCTCATGTCTTACTATTTCTCAGGGCCTAAACACAGGCAGATTCATTTGGGAGTCTCAAACAAACCTCAAATCTTGGAGCTCAGTTTCATTTTCCTGATGTTTAACCAGCAGCACATACAAAGAAGAGTAAAAGAACATCAAGGAGTTGATAACAAATGCTGTCTTGCTTTTTCTTAGGAAACAAATGGACACATCCTTCCTTAGCAGGAAGATCTTTTTCTAGCAAATACCAGAGCTGCCCCAAAGCTGTACTTGGCTGCAGGCAGTCCTGTTTATTTCCCCTGCCCATGAAACAGAAAACCAGCGGTGTGACTGTTTACCTTGACTGCATGTCCTATGTCTAACAGTCCTAGCGTAAAAGAAACCCAGAATTCTTTACGTATGTGTAACGACATATTTAATTCTTCCTTCGGATAGAGCATCATCTTTGTTCAACAGAGAATATCTGATCTCTCAGTGACGACAGGAAACAGTAAATTTATCAAGGCTTGTGATTAGCTTTATGAAGTTCAGCTGACAAATTCCATGAACCAATAACTTCTACATCTCGCTTTTCCTTTTGGTAATTAACATCTTGCAAGGATCCATAGTTACATTCTGTTAAGTGAAATTACCCGTATGTAATTCTTGCACCTCAAGAAAAGGTGCCACGAAGATGATTTTTCTCAGAAGTTATCAAAGCGAATTGTTTGTTAATTTCTACTAAGTAAGTGAAATATGGCTGATGGGAACTCCTCTAACATTCCTCTTTGCAAAAGAGATCAATGGCTTTGCAAGCTTAATCATAGCATGTCTAGCACCAGTATCCAAAGAACACTCACCACATTTTCTTGAACTTGGCAGTTTGACACAGAAATACTGATGGATATATCCCCTGGGGAAGAAAGTAAAATATACTTTAGATTGCCGTGCTTTTAGTTCAAACATGTAGTAATAGGAAATGACATTTACATTACATCAATATCTACTGACAGCTCTAGAAATCGGACCAATTAGGTCAGCTTGTTCATCTACCAGCCAACATAAAATTACACCAGCCCACAAATATGTGACTTAAACAACAGTTTTGCAGTGTATGGGAAGGAACATAATTATACATTTCATTATTAATTTTTTAATAGTGGAATCTCATAATTCCCATTTATAAGCTTATTATTGCTTTTTTTCATTCTATTTTTGGGCTTTATACCTCATGCAAGTAACATAACTGCAGCTAGGGTAAACTGTTTTTATTTAGTGGATTTAATAATCATTTTTATTTATAGTGTCACCTACAATGTATTTGACGCTATTCAGATGAAAGCCAATACGCATTCAAATTGGTCTGTGTACTGTTAAAAGTAATACGCATTTCAACTGGCTTAAGAGACATTATTAAAACACATAATGGAAACAAAAACTTGCAGTTGTGCTTTAATACAACAAATATCAAATCCAACTTCTACAAATTCAGAGCTTAGGATGTTGCCGTAAGCATTGTGAACTGCAAACCTACTGAGGGGTTTAATAAAACTTGAGAATATGCCTATTGTTAACTGTATTACACAAAGATGTCATTTTGGAGAAGAAAGAATTGCTCTTTGGAGTTCTTTGCCTCTGTCTCCTACCTCTGCCTATAATCCTGTTCATGCTGACTTTTCATTTTCTTAGTATGGATTTCAGTCTCATTGAAACCAGTGTCCTCTACTATAAAGCCAGTATTACACATTGAAGACACTCGCTACTACCCATCAGCACCTCTCCTAGTTGCAGTAAGTAGCATGAGTAACTTCTACCCCGTGTGACTTACTCCCTTGTCCTTTCCTTAAAAATAGACTATTTTTTGGAATTGAATGTTTCAGTTACATAGAGGCTTCTTTATCATTGCCAATTTGTTTTCAAAACAAATTGTGCTGCTTTGTGTTTACATGAAAAAAAGCATGGACAAAGAAATGCGTCTTACACTTCGAGCAGAAGACAGTTGCTATCATTCTCACTCCCCACAGGAATTTGTTCTAAAGGTCTCAGATGACATTAATTTTTGCACAAAACCCCCAAAGATAACTACTGACTTGTAGAGAAAATTTTCAAACTTCCCAAGAGAGGGAGAGAGAGAAGACAGCCGTCATTCCCAGTTCAGCATTTTAGGTGATTTGTTTAGCTATGCTGGGCTCAAACCAGGGGCACTAGGCAACTAGCCTGATCGAAATGACACCCAGAATTTGACACTATTTTATGCAGGAACCCAGTCAAGAAAGCAAAGGAGAGAGCTGATCTAATCTGATATGTGAGCTGTTGTGCCTGGAGATGTAATGCCACAGCCTGTTGTATTACTTGGTTTCTGAAGGGCTTGCAGTCTCATTAGCATTTCGCGCTGCATTAATAGCATCCAGATGTCAAGTGCTAAAGCGGGTGAATATTGCAACAAAAGGTCTAATCCAAATTGTGTAGACATATCCAAATTTGCTTTACACTGACTAGGCTGAGTACAAGTAGCAAAGCAACCACAGCAGCACATGCCTAATAGCAGGGAATTGTTTGCTGTGTGTTACTTTGTTATCAGTACCTGAGCTAGCTTTAAATGAGTTGCATGTTTGGTTTACATAAGCTGTCATCTTTTCTAGAGAATTACCCAAAGGTATGTAAATTGGAGGCAAAGATATATTCAGTCCTTTTGGTTCTGGGTAACATCCATGCTTTGTGCTTAGAACAGCTGTTCTTCACACTTGAGCTCATTTCATCTCAGCATGGGACAATGTTTGTGGCAGTTGTACAGCCAAATGTGATGAAAGGGAGCATATCATCTCTGCTGCAGTGACCTAAAGAGTGAAGAGCTGTTTCTGCAGATAGCTAGAAACATAAATTACAGTCATGATGGGAAAAATCTATCAATTTCCAACTGGAGCTCAGAAAACTTCATGCCTCTGCACAGAGAGGCTATAACTCATGTCAACAACACAAATATGGATGAGATGCCTTACTAATATAACAACTATTTGCTCGCTAACAAATCTGCATCTTGTATATTAACACAGATGTCCTAGTGAGGCCTTCCATTTCTCCTAGATGAGAAACTATGGTGTTTAAAATAATATGCAGACACGTGATAAGCCATGACAGAATAGCTTTTACTAGCTGTGCAATACTTTCCAATGTGTGAAGAAGATTGAGCAACGTCATTTGTGATATGATTCTACTTATCTGAAATGGAGGAAATAAATAAACTTACTGTGCAGGCTGGGTCCTGACCCAGTTGATGCTCCTTTAGGGATGACGGGCATCAGGGCATGCTGTATTGCCATCTCCCACATTCGTGCCACATCGATGCCAATACCACTGGTAATAACACTGTTATTCAGTGGAACACTTGAGAGGTTTTCTATGTTTTCTCCAACATAATAGACTATATTTGCTGTGCTTATTTCAAAACAATGAGGATTGGCTCCTTGAGGCAGAACAGTAAAAGTTTTTGCAGGTTCCAGAGACAAAATTTCAGACAATGGGATTTCCTAAAATGAAAAAAATATTTTATTTTCTGTGTAAAGATTATCAACATATAAAACCAAAGCATGAGTTTTACTTAACTAATTTATGATATTAGCTGTTGCTATTAACCACATGCTTCTTGTACAAACAAAAAGGCTCTTGTAACCTGAAACTCCATGACACGGAGGACTACTGATGGTAAAATACTAAAAGTTTTTTTTCCAAGACCAAGTAGAACTTTGATTATTTAATTAAGCTTATCAAAGAGAGCAGTGAGGTGCCATCAGAAAAGAGCAGGACCATCCATATATCAACAGAATTCCACTAGAAAATTAAACCCTGTTGACTCCTTATTTAATAAAATTTATTTGCAATAAATTATTTGCAGAATAAATCTATTAAACTTTAAGATTCCAAATCTACCTTTAACATAGGTATAGACTTGATTGTTTCATCTTGAATAACACTTAGGGCACGTTTCACTGACATATTTCCCTGAGAGGAAGCCATACGAAAAAAATAATTTCCATTATTAAAACCTACTGCAGTAATGCCCAAGGAGTTTAACTGCCTCAGGTAAAAGGATATGAGCATTAAAACAATCTTTTACAACCAAAATCACAACATAATGTCCAAAGGACAGAATGAAAATAATATATACTATACCTAAGTGTTTGGAAAGAATTTGTATTATGAATGACAGAATGTCAGATGAGTTTCTTGGCAGAATTTGTCACTGATACTGAATTGCCCCTGTATATAAACCTTCCATTTCCACAATATGTATTTTACAGGACCCTGTTAGCTGACACCTTTCTGATCTGAGGCTTGTTTGTGAAAGGCAAAACACACATATGCAGCTTAAATAATGAAAACAAACATAGATCAAGGTTATACTACTACTGTACTTTTAGTAAGTATCTATTAATTCAGCAATTTAGTCATTATATTCTGCTGGTACAAAAAGAGATTGAAAAATATCCCTTACTTTGTAATATTTGCTTCCAGTATCATTTTGAAAAAGTGTAATGCATTTGCTGTCCAGTCTCCAGTAGTGTCGTTTCCTCTGCAATGAAAAACAAGTGAAAAATCTTTCTAGCATTTTCTAAGTAAATTAATGAAATGTTCAATTCTCAAAAGCATTACTTCCAAAATGTTTTGCTTAAGCTTGAAGAGATGAATTGTGAATGATAAAGATTCATTTGTTATTACAAGATTTTTAGGAGGACTTTATATTTGAGTTCGGGATTTATAGGGCCACCCTCTGTTGGTTCGGTAATAACCTAGCTCTGTTCAAATTGTCCAAGTTTTAAAAATTTAAAATGTCACTTCAATGTCTGCATTACATTCAGCACAATTTGCTACAGGTATGCTGCTAAAATAATCAAACTTTCTTTTTGTATCAGTTGTTAACACCCCAGCTCACTTTAGAAGGCCATATACCAAAGTCTTTATTCCTGTTTTAGCAGGTTGGAATGAAAGTAACTTTTTTCTATGCCAAATCTATTTTATAAAATTCTCAATTCACCTAACAGTAAGGTATCTAGGAGACTGCAGCTGGAAGGTACAGCGACTTTCCAGAACCCCTAAGGTGTTAACATTATTTTCTACTTCCTTCAGAATGTCTTCACGTTTGGCTGCCTATGATAATGCAACTGACATATTCAGGTATTTTTTGTGTGTTTTAACCGTCTCCTGTTTCTTACAAGCAGTGCCAGTCCTCAGTTATGACAAGAGTCAGGACTTTAGGAACCACAAATACTGCAAAAAATGCCTTACATGAGTGACTGTAAATTATCAAAGTATTGTTAGGATTTGATTCTGTACTATCATATAGCATGTATAGTAAGACAGGTCTTCCTTAACATTTCTTACCAGTGTGTCCTTGCTTGTATAGTGAACCATCCAACCCTCCTTCATTACTGTGCTACTTCTCCTTTTTGTGTGCTTCACAGATTGTACCACTCTCATTAATGGAATATTGTTGCTGGTTGAAGGGCTTAAGAATAAATCAATAAAGGCTTTTAAAAAGAAGACAACTTTGGACAAAAAGAAAAAAATTCTTTTAAATCAGAATATATATATATATATATATATATCCGATATCCACATATATATTTATCATCACTATCAGACCTGGACTGGACACTATCTTGTTTTATCATTCGAAGTATCTTGAGATTACGAAGGAAAAAAACTGTAATGCTATACCAGGAGAATGTCAGAGACCTTCTGAAGGCTTACACACACACACTCTCTCTCCCAAAAATATTCTTAAAGATGAGCTAAGAAGATGGGCAAATGACTAGGGCCTCAGCTAGGGTGTGGGAGCCATAGCTCAGGCCTGTGCTATGCATGATTCAGACCAATACTTGATCTTGAACCTCTCATAACCTAAGTAAACGTTGTTCATCAGATTACCATCCTGTGATCTTTCCTGGGTTCAAACACACAATGGAGTGATGACGGTTTACAGAGTAGAAAATGTGTCAGCTGCCTAGCTGCGCGTACCCTGGCAGGGCACAGCAGAGAATCTGCTGGAACCTCTCAGAGAAAGAGGTTTAAGCTAATACATTTTTATCCTCAAAGACCTAAAGCGAAGTCCCATTGCCTTGTACTCTAGGGTATGCATGCAGAAACTTTCCACAACTCAGGTGACACACAGTAAGTCAGGAAGGCATGGGAACTTGACAGTATGCCTGATTGCACCATCAGATAAAATCTGGAATATCTAGTTGGAGAGGTGTAAGAAGTAACCAAGCCCATCTTCCCACTTTCCTTGGTGTTAGAGGTAACTACTCCTAAAGCAGATTCTGTGTAATGGAACGGACTCATAATCTGAATCCTAAACCTAAATGCTTAGTTATTTCCGGCAAAACTTTAAACAGAGATGCTGCATTGTACATGAAAACACAGCACAGAGAACTCATTTATTCTGCCCTGCTGGCAAAGCTATTGGTGCAACAACTCCAACAAAAATGGGCAGAAACCGCCCAGGAAAAGAATAATATCTTAAGTTTCCACAGTTGTTGTGACTGTGCATGTCTGCAGATGGCCCTGCTTCACTGTAATGCATCCTAGAAATAAGAAACATTTTATGAATTGGCAGTTTCCAATCAAAATGCAAAAAGTGTGCTGTCTTAAAGTTTCATTAAGACTGTAACATACAGTTAACACCTCTTTTTTGCCTAAAAATGATCAAATGAGCTGCAGTTCCTACTTAACTATTCCTGTCTGTACTGACAAGAGGTTTATTTTTTATTTGCCTTTTATAGATCACTTAAAAATAATCCATAGATATGGAGACTAACCTTAGAAATAACTGGGGAAAGGTATTACTGGAAATACAGGGATGCCCCTCAACTAAGTAAAACATGTACCTGTGTTATCCATGTTTTTATTAATTTTAATTGGGTATTTATATTTTGAAAACCTGCAATGCTGTCCATTTAATACAACTTGGACATTCAAAATGTTATGACACTGATTTTGTGAGATAAGCACAGGCTTATATTCCAACGATACAAGGTGTCTATATATAGTGTCTATGCAGATGAATACGACAGTAGGAAAAACAGTTTGCTGCTGTGGGAGGTAAAACTGCATATTGTTGAAAGCGATTGCTGTCTATTAATGCAATAGGTGTATGTTAGTAACAGAGAACTAAGGGGAACGTGTTACTGAAACAGACTCCTAGTAAGCAAAATAAAAGAGGAAACTGAAGGTCAAACTGGGACCTGTGAAAGAAAAATATTCTATAATTCTTCAAGTTACAGATCCCTTGCATCAAGGAAATTACAGCTGCAAGGACTTAATTCATTTTAGGTTCCCTGACAATGAATAATCCCTACTTTTTTCCCCTGCTACTCTGTACAGTTCCAATAACTGAATAATGTTTTCTTCTCCTCAGACATTTCTGAGGTAAGTTGCACAACTCAATTCCTATTTTCCTTCCTGATTAGTCATTTCAAACCACTAATCTATTTTATAACTTGCTTCAAAGTAATACTTCAAGTTTGTCAAACTTTTCTTCTTTCTAAAGGTATCTAAAAATGCAAACAATTCATCTAGAGCCGATTATACCACATACAATTTTTTTTTTTTTTTTTTTTTTTTTTTCCATTTAAAGGAACAGGCATTGCACTATTAGTCAGAGAAAAATGCTTGGGAAAATAAATAAGTAAAAAAAAAAATCGTTCTCTATTGCTCATGCATAAATAGTTTCACAACATAATTTTCATAAGAGAATAGACCTGTAACAATCACTTGTGCACCAGTTTTCAGTTGCTACTTCAACTTGACAATAATTTTTAAGCTTCTCTTAAATTTCTAATGTGTATATTCAGTGAAGCAATCTCATTTCTATTTCAGAACCACCACATATCATTAGCTCTCTCCATTCTCAACGAGTGAGAATAAGGTCCATGTAGATTCCCCCTTGAGCCCTAGACCTGATACTTACAGACAAATACAAAAGAAGATGGAAGGTAGACTCACTCCCCAGCTCACCTGATCATCCTGTTAGACTCATCGTGATCCGGATCAGCATCCTGCATTTCCCCGTTGTCACTATGGCATCCTGTCATTGACATCTCAGAATCATGAGCTATAGATTCTTCCATGTCATCTATAAAACCACTGTTTCTTTCACTGTCATTGTCGTCACTCCCTTCTTCCATGACCACATCAGACTCAGCCCCAGGACTAAGAAGATCTGGAATAATGTTACTGAAGTTATTATCTGAAAACATACAATATGCCAATCACAACATCCTGACACATTTCGAGCTTCAGAAAAACTCAGGTTCTCTTTGGAAATCTATTGCCTGGGTCTATCTCTACTCAGTACTCTCTGTGTACTAGTGAAGTCTGGTTTTTAACCAGTCATTTAGAAAATCACTACAGAAAACTGGAAAAGCATCAAACTAAAGTATTTTCAGAAATACAACTTTCTATTAAAAAATGCCAAAGTCAAAGCAGAATTTCTTATCCATGGACTTCTATTAAACATTCTATACTCATGAGCTTTATTTCTGAGATCTGCTGGCAGATTTTCTATGCAGCTTGAATGTTGTTTACTGGCTTAATGATGTTGGCAGGCTACAGCTGCAAACTGATGCTAGAAGAGCAGTAATTTCAAAACTAGGAATTTTGTAATATGATGATGACATGACAATGAACTATTGAAATAACTCCCAAGACAATTACTTACAAAGTGAAGTATATTTTTTGGGAAAAAAGATATTTTCTTTGCACCAGTGTTCTCTGTGAAGGCTGCATAACATGGCACAGTAATCCATACTATTGAAATAATGCTCCCTGCCTTTAGAAAAGAAATATTAACTAAATATCAAAAAGTCCAATGTAAGATAGCATAGAAAAAATACCAAGACTTATGATTTAACTTATTTGACTATGGCATAGTATTAATAGTATTTTCCAGATTATATTTAAATTATGTTAAACTTTCCATTTCAAGATTAGATATGCCTAAGCAAGATTAATGTAAGAAATAACTTTTCATTGTATTGCTGCTTGTGAATGGATTTATCTGGAAGACAGAAAGGAAGAGAAAACTCTAAACTTATTTACCTAAGGACTTACACTACAAAAACAAACAAACAAAACCCAAACAAACAAACAAAAACAACACCAAAAAAGAAAGGCATTTTGTTGAAACTCAACCTGCTGCTATACAGGCTGTGATCTAACATGTCAAAATCACCAGTCCTGTCAGATAGTAAAGACAGTATTAGTTTTTCTGGGATGTTTGCAGCGTTTCAGAAATTTGAAGTAAGGTTAAAATCACACGGAAGACACCAAATATTCTCACTGAGAAACTTTTGCCTAATTGTGTGGAGGAAGGTTCTTGACAGTCAACGTAGACAATGCCCCAGAAGAAAAAGCACACTGAACTGGCGGACAGCAAAATGTTTTGAATTGATGGCATTTCACTCAAATTGGAAGTGCACGGCTGAAAGGTTTCTTTCCATGTACAGTAGTCTTTATATTTTTGGATATAAGTTACTGATGTGTGATTAAGAGACACATTATACTTCATCTCTAGCAGAAACAGTCATCCAGTCACGAATGACACTTTACAGTGCAAGGCTCGCTCTTTGCTATTCCTACAACACTTTTTTAGTCTCTATTTTTAATAAACCCCCAACCAGTTAAAAATAACCTCCCACATTTAGTATATAATGTGTTTATTAATGAAACCATACTTGGAGTTTTATTGCTTCTGCTCTTCCTTCACTTACTATTTTGGGGAAGATGTATCACACAGCAGATGGACAGAGTGACAGATACTGTATTTTATTTATTAAGTTTGAAAATAACGTGAACCAAATTACTGTAAAAATAGAAATGAGATACCAGGATGAAATTGCCTTAGATAATCCTAAGGATCCTATATCAGTCATTTAGGTCACACAATTAAGAGTTCTACTTTGACGCTATGGATACTGTACTATGGATATTATTTGGTGAGGTAAAGTCAAATTCTATAAATTTTAAGATGGAGAGCTTCAAGGAGTACACTTGGAGTAAGCTTGGAGTACTTGTTCTCACCCCAAGTGGCTTTGCACAAGCTTTCCTCACTCAGCTCTTCCTCAGACAAACCATCACTTCCCATCAGCCCAGCAACAGATTCATGTGTAGGAGGCAAGTCAAAAAAAAGTAGCATGTTGCCTTTGGGGCAAAGACGGGGAGGGGGCACAGAAGGTATGTTGGAGGCATGAAATACAGCTGCCTCAGATGGAAAGAGGGAACTTCAAGGAGTAATTCAGGAACAAATGTAATTTTGTTCATTTAGTCCAGCTGTCCAGAAACAAGGCTTGCTTTCCTGTCTTGTCTTAGCACCGTTGAGCAATCCTGTTTTGCACTCCTCTCTAAAACTGCACCTATGCAGGAAAAATTTTATCATTTATAATCAGATTTAGTTACTTTCTCTGACTGCAAATCTCAGGGAAAACTCTATACTGTTATCATGGAATTAACATATCATGGTGTATGTTTAGCTCTTGAATTTGAAAATCAAGCCATAAACTTCCATAAGCATCATTACTTGCACTCCTGAAGAAATAGTTGTGTTATGGGATGGTTAATGATTAAGTGAGGTTTAAATGGTGTAAAGATTAAAAAAAAATAATAATAGTAATAATAGTGACTCCAAGAGTCCAGTTTGAGGTGCATCAGAGAGGACATGCAGTAGGAGTCCAACATCAACCTTCCAGAAAATCATGCACCTTGCCATGTTTCAAGTTGGATACTCAGCATCTGAAATATTTTTGCCTACACTAATTGCCATTAAACAGGAAAACTTTGTAGTAATACAGTCACACTACTGTAAGAAAGACTATGAAAAATATTAGTTAACATTCCTAATTTTGGAAATTCTTTATATTCAATAATGTAGAACACCGATTTAAAGTTTGAAAAAGGATGCTTAATAAGGCAATACTTTATTAACCTCAGAAGCGGTTTAGGCTGACAACTTAACATAGTAATATGCATTAGAAACTGAACACTTCACCACACTTCTCATTCTCTTATCACATAGAAAAATGACATTTTCAAGGCAATCAACAACTCATCTACAACCACCCTTTTTTTCTCCAGTACCGTCTGTCAAGCCTACCCATACATTCCTATACTTGACACAAAACCGACAGCACATGCATGGGAATACAGGCAGATATTCAAGCCTTTATTTCTGGCAAATTATACGATTAGTTTTATGCCAAGAGTAGGCAGTGGAATTTTTTCCTGGAGGGCCTTCCCAGATCTTCCAGGTATACTTTTCCTTCTCAGGAAGATTATCCTAAAGCAAACACTCCCCGCCCCCAATTAAAAAGCAATGTTGTGCTTGTATCTGACAGGTGAATGCCAACTTCTCATGTGTGCGGCTTTTTGCTTTACTTTGGCATTCTGCATTCAACAGGCCATGATCACCAGGCCATTCTGCTGCTGACACCACCTCTGTGGCTCAGCTGAGCCTGTCTGTCAGTGCCACCTATCTGGAAGACACACGCTCCAAGCTGATGGTGTATGAGCCACTATAGGCTTCCTCCCACACTTGTTCCTCCTACACTTCAACTTCAACGTACAACAGAAATATTGTGGAGGAAAGGCCACTCTCAAGCAATGGAAAAACTTGTCTTTGTACATGTCACAGTTTTACATTTCTGTTCTATTTAACTGATGGTTTAAACAATGACAGAAACAATTGTTAAGGCAACTTACCTCCATTAATGGCAACTTCCCCCAGGCAGTTATTTGGCACTTTAGGAGCACAGCGTTTGTGACAGTTGAACCTACAGTCTGTTAAGAAAAAAAGGGATACAGTAAAATTACTTCTCTTTTTCCATGACACAATTATATTTTTTCCTACTGTTTCACTAATATAAAGTTAACGTGCCCAGAGAGGGTTCATTAGCCTGGCTGCACACCACCTGCCAGTGGAAGGGACAGGATGAAGACGTGAGAAGCGTGTTTCCCTGAGGGGAAAGGAAAGCATTACCCAGGGCAGTTGGGTGGAGACACTAGCCGTGGACGAAGCGCGTGCCCAACTCATCTAGGGGAGCAATGAGGAGACCCGAGTGCTTGGCTGCAAAGCCAGAGCTGCTTTTCCAGTGAAAGAAGCAGATCAGGCTGCAGTATATCCACTGTCGCTTATGAGACTGACTACATATCCAGTACTGATGACTGAAAAGTGAAACAGCAGAACCCTAGCCAACAATTATACGGGAGAAAATATTTGTTCTTTACATCTCAAAGCAACTTCTAGACAGCTTTCAGTGGAAGGTTCCTTCAGTACCTTCCTTATATTCGACATATTTTTATTTCACTCTAACTTTACTGTTTTCATATGTGTAAGTAGCACTTTATTAGATGTCGTCTTAACTGTTTTCTTTTGGCTTATGAACACATTTTACTTAAACTAAGACCTGTAACTTACTAACACACCTGAAAAAGCAAAGAGTCAGAAAGAAGAAATATAATAAAGTTGTCAATATCCTTGTAATTATTTGACTTCTGATTGATCGAAAAACCAGCTGAGGTACAGCAGTGCCAAACTATAGGTAAATACTTTTTAAAAAAATCAGGTTAATATTTGCTTATGTCACTGGGATTCAAAATGAACTGAAACAGGTGATGCCTTCATAGAGATTTTGCTTTAGTTAAATCGCATCAGAATCACATCTTAAGTTAAATAAACGCAACTTTGAATTTTTGCAGGGTGTTAGTTTAAAGAAGCAAAGTATACTAATTAATTCTATGATAGTCATTGTTTATTTTAATAGAAGGAAGGTGATTTTAAGGATCTGTTAGCCAACTTTGTCTAACACCATAGCATGCACAATGCTTTGTATTTATGGGCACTCTAGTTGGCTAAGGTGAGCCAATAATCAAGGCTACAATCCGAGGTGCTTGATTCACTTCAGCACCTACTAAGGTACAACACCATGAGACTTGAGAGCACATTAGTCACATTGAAAAAATGTGGTTTTAAATTCTCACATAAGCTCGTCTTATTTTATTTCCATTACTACTCCCCCAAAACTCTGAAGTGCTGGGACTCAGGCACATGCTTCAATTCAAGCATAAGACTTTGCAATTGAAAACAATGAAGATAAGAATACAGTCCTTTGTGTTAGCTATTCTGCTGTAACTGCCTGTGAGCACATGCTCACCTAGTGCCAAATACAAGATAATTTACACCTGAATGAAAAAGATGCCAGCTACTGCAGATATACCGCAGGGTAAAAATGAACAGCCATGCAGCCAGCTCCTGCAGAACAGCAATTACTGTAATTTTGACTCCAGCTTAATCCAATGTAATTGCACATGTGCCTACACCTAGACGGTTTAGTGAGGAAATCATGAGTAAGGCTACATAGTAACTACTCAAATGCTAATTTACTAATTTTATTATGCTTAGCTTTTATGTTCCTAAAGGCGTTTACTTACCTTTGCACTGCAAACCTTGTCTAAAAAGCCCTTTGAGAAGCTTCTTGCAGTACTGGCAAACTGTTGGCCGTGTGTAAGAGTGGATGACAAAAGTGTGAGGCACTTTAACCTTGGACAGTAAGATCTTGTCTAGCTGAATAGGTCGTCCAATGTAGGACTGTGAATTTGATCTCTTCTCTCGCCCAGTGAATGATTCTGATGGTGTCTTTTGCTGTGACATACACAAAAAGAACATTTGAAATAATCATAATGTATTCATTTTTGAAAGAATATCACATTCACATATTCACTCACCTCAAGAACAGTAAGTCATATGTCATAAAAAGTAATGTAAGTGCTTTTAAACACTAATAGAACATGCAACATACCTCTCAGACTGCTTTTGAAAAATCTGAATGGTATCAAACAATATCTTTGCCAACACTACTATCATACATTTCACATTGTGACTGAAACAAGTTTTTATTTAAAAAAAAAAATTTTAATCAAAATTAAAATATTCACTAAAATTTCTCAGAAAAGCATTTTGTGTTCTGGTAAAAACACGAGCCATTTTTACCTGTCTTATTTTCTGTTTTATATCAAAGGTAACTTTGAAAGGCTGTATTTTTTGTATAAACATTAAGGAAATTATTACCTTATTCTGTGTGCATGCAGGTTTTTGATAGAAAATGGATTAGTATTTTCCATCCCCTTTATTTATATAGTTTTTGCTATTGCTAACCTTACCACATTTAGATTATGCACAATAGATCACAATAGGTATTTAAATGCATATACATAAATATGTATTAAGTGAGACACACAGTCTAAGGTATGGAATCAAAAGAATTCCTGAAAGAAATGAGTTACCTGATTTTTTTTTCTACTAAATACACTTAGATGTAAATATGGTAATTACCCCAGAAAGCAACTGACCCAGAAAACTGCTTTCTCCTAAGAATTGCCCTTGAGAAACAACCAAAATACACCCACAGTTAACATGGAAAGGAGAAAAAAAAAGTGACAAGATGCAGCTTGATCATTTAAAACTCAGCATCTTCTTACCGTCATCTGCAAATAATCTGATAACTGAAGGCTAGAAAATGAGTCATTCCTAGTGAGCCTGTGCTGTTCGAAAAGTTACAGTAGCTGAAACTTCACACTGGCCTAACTTGAAAAACTGTTTTGTTTCAAACTGATAATGTTACAGGGAATTCTTCATCTGAGAAGGCTGATTGATTATTATTTCCTGGTCAGCAAAATATAAAAATACATTTCTGTATGCTTCTGTCTGAGAATCTTGGAGTAACGAGGAATTTGAAAGTCATTTTGATGGCAGAAGAACCTAAGGAGTTCCAGGCTCTGCCTTCACAGCGTATTTGCCATGGGGAAAAAAAAAGGTTTTTTTCTTCCAAAGTTCAGAAAGGTTCCTTACTGTGAAGATGAATTATTTCGATTATACTGTAGAACTATCTGTCTTTCCAAAGAAGCATATGCAATAGATTTGCTGAACATTAGAGCTACCCTGCTAATTGACAAGAATGCCAACATCACATGCTTATCCATTGTATAAACACAGTCCTGTCAAATCAAGGAAAAATATGCAAAATACATTGTATGAGCCAGGTACATATGGTCACCATAAACAAACTAGATTGAAGCAAGTATAAGAAAGCATCTGTCTTTATCACACATAATAGTGGGAAAAGTATGAGTACATACTTTTATATTATGTGTTTGCTTCCTGAGTTTTAGATCTTCATGCTCTGTAAAGCACTTACGCATATGAAAAATACCCCAAACCAGTCTCAGTTTACAATTAAATTTATTTAATATTTGTTAGTTGCCTAATATTTCCAAGGCAGATTGCATTAAGTCTTATGAAGTCAACATGAACAGGGCTTTGAAAGGGAGGGCAGAAGCCCAGCAGGAAGGAAGAATGAGCCCACATATACAGCACAAACTGCATTGCTCAGCTTGTGCAAACTACCTGCAAAGGACAGCCCTCAGTACTTCTGGGCAGGACAAAGCTCACAAGAGGAGCCAGAAATAGGGATGTGGTCCTCTCAGTCTTGGGTGTAGAATAGGGATAGTTTGGGCCCAGACTGATGCTACTTCAGTCTTAGTGCAGTGCCTTACAAGTTACATCCTCAACCCTACGTTATATTCAGATACCTAGCTCTGAATTTGCTCTTCAGTGCTCACAACCATAACAGTTATACATGTGACATACTACATTTTAATATGAGTATTTTCTTTTTGAATAAAGTAATTCTTTAATGGTTTGCCTTAATTCTAAACACTACCTGCAAGGCATTAGTCACAACACTTTGGTGTCTTTGTCTTGAATATGGACATTTGGTGGACTTTTCACATGTAGTGACACTATTCTCTTAAAATTTACTTTAACTGAAAAGGAGTAAGAATTTCTAAGAGGAAAGAGTTCTATTGTTTGGTTTCATTATGTCACTGCAACAAACTAATATTTCAATTTACTGTTCTTACCACTAGAGCTATTTCTTGACAATCTTACTCTTGCCTGAAGTACCAGTGACCCAAATATCTCCTAACATTACGATCTCTCTTAGAACTCTGTCTAATATCACCTAAACTAAACCTACTTTCTATTATCATTCTTTGCCTTCATTTTCTAAATTACTGCCAAATCAAAAATTATTTTGGCAACTGAGTACTGCTAAAAGCTTTTTAAAAGTCCAAATTACTTATATCTAGTTAAACTCAGCTCAAAGGATTTTAGAAAGCTGGTTTGGCCCAGTTTTTCTCACCAAATGCCTTGCAGGTTTTAGAAACTTCAGTAGTATTGCTGAAATATACTGAGACTGATCTTAGGCATTTATATGATTAACAGAGAGAGACAGGCTTCCCTACAGCTTTGGCTCTGACCACTGAGATGTGCTGCGTAGATGATGTCTGATCAAATCTCAGGTGTGATACAGTATGAGTGTGGGACAAATTATTTGCTATATTTTTTGCTTTTCAGTTTGACGGCAAGTTTTTCAGTTTTAATGTGCTAGTATATGCTTCTGGATGGTTCTGAGAAAACGTCAGGTTTGACAAAAAGTGAATTCTAGACGCTCTACATTGAGTCAATCCTTTCTGAATGATAACTCTGCAACAGTCACTCATCATACCATTAGCTTTGATCAAATACTGAGTCACCATTGATAAAGCTTTTGTCCCGTTGGTTATTAGACTTGTTTCTCAAAATTTATATCGGTCAATGCACATTTATAATTTTTGAAGGATTTAGTTCAAGTCTTACGTCACATGGCTGCCAAGTAATGTCAGTGAATAGATTAAAAACATTTTTGCTAGTAACTTAGAAGTGTTCTCTACAGTTCAAGCAGTAATGGATACTAAACAAAAGATAAACATTGGAAGACTGTCGTGGTTTAATGCCAGCTGGCAACTAAGCACCACAGAGCCGCTCACTCGACCCTCCCCCTCCTGGTGGGTTGGGGAGAGAATCGGAAGGGCAAAAGTAAGAAAACTCGTGGGTTGACATAAGAACAGTTTAATAACTGAAGTAAAATAAAATAAAATTAAAAAAAAAAATGTAGTGAGAAAGAAAACAACAACAACAACAGAGAGGAACAAAACCCAGGAAAAACAAATGATACAACCGCTCACCACCTGCTGACCGATGCCAAGCCAGTCTCCAAGCAGGAATCGATGCCCCCTGGCCAACTCCCCTTACTTTATATACTGGGCATGATGTCATATGGTATGGAATAGCCCTTTGGCCAGGCTGGGTCAGCCGGCCTGGCTGTGCTCCCTCCCAGCTTCTTCTGCACCTGGCAGAGCATGGGAAGCTGAGAAGTCCTTGACTAATATAAACACTACTTAGCAACAACTAAAACATCAGTGTGTTATCAACATTATTCTCATACTCAATGCAAAACACAGCACTATACCAGCTACTAGGAAGAAAATTAACTCTATCCCAGCTGAAACCAGGACAAAGACCTACCGCAGGATGTCAGTCTTCAAAACTGGTCCCTACTTTAATTTTTTAATGTGATTTTAATATTCAAACTGCTGCTCATATTTCTGTTAAAAATAATATACTGAGAATGCATAACAAGCTCAATAACAAATGAACACAACAATTTCACCACCTTCACATCAAAATGAGTGAAACTAAATAGGCAGGCCTAAACTCACTCTAACAAATTCTTTGTAGGCAGTATCTGTCAGCTTTTTCTATTTACAATCCAAGTCACAGAAAAAGTATTTCAGCTTTTCTTTGCCATTCTGCAAGCACTGGGCTGCTACACAATAGCAGTGCAGCACACTGTTTAACACACCAGCAATTCTTAATTTACAGTGTCTTCAGGTCAAGTAAGAGGTAAAGCTGAGCTTCGCCTCCTCCCATACTAGAAAAGACATCAGCAGTCATGGATCTGGTCTCTCTCCCGCATGCTGAGGCCTGATATGACGGACTCGCCCTCCTTCCCTCTTGCAGCCGGAGGCAATGCGACCCTCAGCTCCTGCTCAGAAGTAGCAAGGGAAGGTAAGCTGGTGACAGAGAACTCATGGCAGCAGCAGCCAGAGCATCACTCCACATCCCTCTGATAACTGATTAGGAGGAAGAGTACCTCCTCCCTCTTGTCAATGATGAGCTTCTCCTCCCAATATCTTCCAAAACTCCTGCCAATATCACTCAGCTTTAACTTCCAGCACAGAGGCCACAATTTAAAGCCCCTAAAAGAAAAGGAAACCAGGAACTATCCTATTTTCACTGCAAAAGCAAGAATCTCTTCCACAAAGCACCTTCTTCTTCGGCTAGTGCGCCTGGTTTGTTAGAAAGATAAATTAGTTTTTCCTGGTAGACAGCCAGACTCCTGACTCAGCAAATCTGGAAACTTCCCAGGAAATGATTGCTTAACTGGATTACACCATGGAAACTAACAGCCTGCACCGCTCCAAACACTAAACAGTCCTTTAGAACAATCATCCCAGCAAGGTAATCTATACTTTAACAGCTCAGAATATGATTTTCCAAGTGACAACAAACATGAAGAAACATGCGCACATATTTAACTGTATGGTTGTCCAACCAAGCCAGTGACACTGATCATATCCAGAAAGTTCAATTCAATTATGCCTTAAACTATGAGAATATCTAATAGAATCCAGTGTTTGCTGCCTCTTTTATTTTGAAAAAAAAAAAAAAAAAAAAAAAAAAAAAAGGTTTTTTTTTTCAATTCCAAGAAGAAAGAGGTGCCAAGCTTTTCCCCAACATGGGGCATTCTGCAGAACTATTAGCTGATGCCTTGCCCCTCCTTCTTGTTCAATGTCTTTGAATTTTTGGAATATACAGAAGCTACTCATGGTTTATCTGGTCAGTTTTGTTAAAAGCTATTCAAGGACACAACAAGTTTGTCTACAGTAGCCAGAAGTGGAAAGTCACTGTGCAGAACCCTGTCATTGCAGGAAGGAGACAGTCCTCCATAAAACTGGTACCCCAAAGGCAACATCCCTCAGCAGGAGATTCCTCCATCTGTGTTTTTACCTTGTCCAAATCCATTGCAAAATACAATTAAGAAACAAACATAAATTCTTATTCCTTGCCAATAGATTCAGCTGTTCTAATCACCTGGGTGAGGTTGACTGTCTCCTAGCACCACTTCTATCCCTCCCAGGCACCAAAATCAAAGCTTTAGGGAGATGCTGAAGGGACTAATGGGAAGCAAGAAAAGCTGACTGCCTGGATGCAGAGTTGGCCTCCTGGGAACAAAGACAAGGAACAGCCCTGCAGTCCAGCTGCACAGGCTAGCCTAAAACATAAAACAGACTGCTGTGTGCCTGACTTCTTTTAAAGGTTTTCAACAGTCCCACTAAAAATGTCCCAGGGATTCTGACAAAACTTCACTGAAGAGCTTCATGTTCTAGAAGAGTCAGAAAAGAAATACTTCAATTTTGACATTTGATCATCTTATTTTAAATCATGCTTGTGGAAACACATCAAGTCAGTAAACTTCACTCAGAAGAGAACAGGCTACGCATCCTATCTCTTCTAAATATATAATTTTTCAACACTGTTCACAAAGTGCTAACCCTTTGCAGGCTCGATATCTAAAAAGTATTGTGACAGTATTCCTGTATTTTATACTGAGATATTAAAAACAACACAGGTATTCCTACCTTTTTGAAATGTTTGCCTTAAAAAAAGAAGCAAACTATCATGAACCAGGTTTTTTTTGCTTATTTGGACAACTGAGAAAAGTTATGCATATTTAAAAAAAACAAACAGCAATAACTGTCCACATGAAGTTTCATTTTCAGTGCTGAAGCATGCTTGTTGAAACATGCATTTCCTTCCTATATTGAAGGCAGAGGATAAAGCCTTAATATGTTCATAAACAATTTCTTCACAGGAAGCTACTGTCAAATGAGATGCTAGATATCTATGTAACCACAGAAACTACTATGTTTTTAATGCAATGCAAATGTTGACTTTCTTTTACAAATTAAACTATGTGACTGTAATTAAGTGAATTCAAGGAAACAAATCTTCAGTTAAATATACTGAAATACCACACTTAGAATGCAATCAACTGTGTTGTCTTTCGAGGCTTCTCGCACTCTTCTCTTTAAGTCAAGTGTGTGATTTAATCTTACAAGCACCACAGTTAGATAGCTATGGTCTGAAAAATACTTGAGTGTTACATGTGTAAACACATCGAAGAACTGACTTCAGTACAAGCTGTTAATATTAAACTATCCACAGATGGAAATTATTATGTACCCTGTTCCTCCACTCAGACATCAATACCAGCAAACAGTTTTGTTTTGAATGCTGTCTGTAACCTGCCTTATTTTCTAAAGTAACAAGAGAAGATTACTGGGTTTTAGCAGTCGTTGTGTGACTACACTAACTTCTCAGAGTCAGGGATTTCCCAAAACAAAAGCCCTTTGCTGACAAAGGATTTGCTAGTGACAGCAGGAATAGTAAGGCTTATATAGCACACAGTTTTTTTCCTGCATCTTACAGACGCGAGTTCCTTCAAAAATATTAGGTTTAGTTTGATCTTTATTATGTGCTTCATAATTTTAAGCAATAAATTATTTTCATGTAAGTCTCTTGCACTACTAGAATGCCCACATCATAAGCCAGACTCAGCAGCTCAGTTTGCTTACTACGTAGAACTAATAAGACAGACAAAAACAAGGCACATACCATGATACAAAGGTGGCATAGCCAAGTTATAATTCAAGACAAAACCCATCAGGGAATCTTTGTACAATTCTGGTTCACACTATCACATATGGATATTGCCTTCCCCCCACCCCCCCCCACCCCCCATGTCTGTGTAAAAATGCATCCCATCTGACACTGTCTCCATACCATCTTTACCAAATCAGGGATAACCAGCAGGCCTTTGGGCTTAACCACAGCCACTTTTGGCATTGGACAGAGAAGGTCTAGAGAAGTCAGCTTGACAAGGCCTGTCTAAAGAGAGGAAGTTTGGGGGCAGTAGGATATTACCAATGCACAAAAACAAGCTTATATATTAGAAGAAAGCACCACTGAACATGTTTGGGCCAGGTAAGTGGAGATAAAACTTTGTGATGATTGCCTCTATTCCTCAAAATACAAATTGCACTTTGAGATTTTGTACCACTTCAGAGGACCCAGCACTAACACGAATGTTGTTTCGGAGATTCTACAGGAAAGTAAAACGTGTGCTGCAGGGTTTGCCACTTTTTTGTTTTTCAATATGTGTGAACCCTTGTGTTAGTACTTGGAAACACAAGAACTTAGCTCTGAGTGTACGTTTGCTTAGACGTACCAAACATTCCTAAAGAATTGCTACTGTCACAGTCGCACAGCATCTACAAGTCCTCAGTTTAAGCCATGGTGACTTATATGAAGGATTATAAGCTGACAACTATTATTGTTGTATGTCTTTCCTAAAAGCAAAACAGGGGATTTAAGAACAAATGGCGATTACCTAAGGACAAGAACAACCTGAACCTCTCTCCTCTTCCAAGCTGAAGAATCAAATACCCATAAAACCTCTCCAAGGGGTCCCAAACAAGTTGCATTCAAAAACATCAGCAGACATGTCACATAAGAAATTTCAGAACATGTTCATCATAAGCTGTTTACCATTTTCCCTTCTACCTGTCTTCCTAGATATTTGGAAAATACTAGGTGCAAAACTGATGCAATATTTAGCACCTTCCTAAATACACATTTTTTAACTTGAAATAACTGGCTTAATCATCTTTTAGATCTCATCTAGCTGTGATGAAGTTCTGAAACAATCATATTTGGGCAAATTAGGCCAGAAAAGCTCTAATGTAGTTTGAATTAGTCACAAGAAATTCAGTCCTACAGTATTTAGTGCATGGCAGCTAGTACAGGGACTCTTATTTAATGGCACAGCAGTGTATGAGGTAAGCCATTCCAAATTTACTTTCTGTATCCTACAATGTTTTAATTCAGGGTTCAGCTGGACTTTGAACATCACAGACATGCAATGCTTTAAAAAAAAAAAAAAAAAAAAAAAAAAAAGAGAACTACATTTTTAATAGTTTTTGTTGAGTTGGTTTTTACCTTTAATGTTTTAATATTTTAAATAACTGTAAAAAAGCAAGAAAACTAAAAGATGGTGGAATTAACTTAAATTTCTATCTAAATATTTAACTTTCAGTGTCAGATTCACTGAGTTCTTGATTCTCAGTTCTGTTCAGCGCATGACTCTAGATTCACCTGGTGAATCTGGCACTAAAACAATGTAAACATTACTTAGGATTGGTTTAGTTCACAGCCTATATTTTACACTTTTATTATTTTTAAATAGCATCTAGATTTTGGACCTCAAAAAGTTTCCAGGACCACTCCCCAAAATAGCTTAGAGTTTTTTATTAAACAAATGAGCACACTGAAAGTAAGTTCCTATAAGAGAGAGAGCAATGTGCAGCATACATCACTGGGGCACGGCAAGATAACTTGGAAGTGACAAGAATAGAACATAACTATGAGTGGTGTTAGTTCACAGTTAACTTGAGTGTCTTTCTTCAAGAGGAAATATTAATTTTGCCTCTGAGGATCTTCTGTCTAATGAACTCTAGCCATTAGAAAAGGACCCCTACTAATTACAACTGGCTTAAGGCATGAAGCTGCTCTCAGCTGCAAGACCCTAGCTGCTCTTTAACCCTTTCCTCAAGGGCTCCTTTTTTCTGGTTCAGTGAGTTGGGGAGGCATATGAGGCTCTATAGGGACTGGAACTGGGAAAAGAAGATGTGTCTTCTTCTGAGTGTGGAAAGAAAGGCTTCGTAGAATGGGAATTTTTGAGTCACGGGAAATGAGGACTCCTTACTTCAGTGGAGTAAGAGAAAAGAGCAGCTGTATAAAGAGCTGGGTACAAGGGAAAAAAGAAAAAATGGCCATCTACAACTCAGGACAATTGCTTCCCAGTGACTCTGCTGTCCTAGTTCTGCAAAAATCATTCTTCTACATATAGCTGAGAAGCCTAAACCAGCTCTGCTTATAACAAACCTACAAAGGCAGGCAACACCTGGTGCTTTGTATTCTGTCAGTGATATGTAAATAGTCTTTTTAAATTAAAATGAAGTAAATTATTTAGTAAAAAATAATTCCTGATTCTCCCTCAAAAAGCAAAGATAATATGTAAGTAACTCTCTAATATTCTACCAAAGGTCTTGAGAATCTGGGGAGGTCTCTGCTGACTGGAAGCTAGCCAATGTTATTCCAATCTACAAAAAAGGTGTGAAGGAAGATCCAAGGAACTACAGACCTGTTAGTCTAACCTCAGTTCCTGGAAAAATTATGGAAAAGATTATACTGCATACTATTGAAAGGCATTTAAAGAATAATGCAATCATCAGGCACAGTCAACATGGGTTCACAAAGGACAAGTCCTGTTTAACTAATTTCATATCTTTCTACGAGAAGGTCACCCACCTAGTAGATGAAGGAAAGGAAGTGGATGTAGTTTTTTCTGGATTTTAGTAAAGCTTTTGATACTGTCCCTCACATCATCCTTTGGGACAAGCTGTCCGACTGTGGGATGAGTGGGTTTACTGTGTGCTGGGTGAAGAACTGGCTGAAGGGCAGGGCTCAAAGGATTGTATTGAATGAGGCTACATCTGGCTGGCAACCGGTCACCAGCTGTGTTTCTCAGGGTTCAATTCCACGGCCAGTCCTGTTCAATATATTTATCAACGATCTGGATGCAGGAGTTGAATGCACTATTAGCAAGTTTGCTGATGATACCAAACTGCGAGGTGCTGTTGACTCTCCTGAGGGACAATATGCCCTGCAGAGGGAATTAGATAGATTGAAGCACTGGGCTACGATTAATGGGATGAAATTTAACAAGTCGAAATGCCAGAATCTGCACCTAGGATGGAGTAATTCCAGGCACAAGCATAAATTGGGAGAGGAGTGGCTGGAGAGCAGCCCTGCAGAAAGGGATCTGGGGGTGCTGGTTGACAGCAGGCTTGCTATGAGTCAGCAGTGTGCCCTGGTAGCCGCAAACCGCATCCTGGAGTGCATCAAACACAACATAACTAGCTGGTCAAAAGAGGTGATTATCCTGCTGTATTCAGCATTGGTGTGGCCTCACCTTGAACACTGTGTGCAGTTCTGGGCCCCACAATTTAAGAAGGATGTGAAGGTCCTTGAATGCATCCAGAGGAGGGCCAAAGGGGTGATAGGGCTGGAAGGCATGTCCTGTAAGTAGCAGCTAAGGACTTTGGGTTTGTCTAGTTTGGAGAAAAGGAAGCTGAGGGGTGACCTCATTGCTCTCTACAGCTTGCTGAGGAGGGAGAGCGGAGAAGGAGGTGCTGATCTCTTCTCCCTGGTACTCAGTGATAGGATGCATGGGAATGGTTCAAAGATCTGCCAGGGGACATTTAGACTGGACATTAGGAAGCATTTCTTTACTGAGAGGGTGGTCAAACACTGGAACAGGTTTCCAAGAGAGCTGGTCAATGCCCCAATCCTGTCAGTGTTCAAGAGGCATTTGGACAATGCCCTTAATAACATGCTCTAACTTTTGGTCAGCCCTGAATTGGTCAGGCAGTTGGACTAGGTGATCGTTGTAGGCCCCTTCCAACTGAAATAGTCTATTCTATTCCACTTACCTGTGCCCCATAAGACACAGCATTCCTATTTGAAATGCAAAGCTCAGCTAGGCTTTTTCTGAGAAATCACTGCCAATGTGTCTCAAAAACCACCTTAACACATAAATATTCATTTCTTCTAGAAGAACAAATAAAACTTATTAAAATAATGGAAACATATATAAAAATAAATAGAACTAAAAAGCTGTTGTGTCACATAAATGTATTTTAAATTTCCTTTTTACAAAGGAAACACAATTTTGTTTTTCCTCCAAATACCTTTATCTTTTTTCATAACTACTTTTAATTACTGTTAATTTAGGGTAATCCATCACCATCTGGATTGCTGGATTTATCATTTTTCAGACAGCACATACTTAGAATAAAATTATCTTGGATGTTACAAAAATTTTATTCTAGATATGCTTGTTTGTATTGTTTTATGGGTATTCTGTGGAGCTGTACTGCTGAGGCACACTATGATACTTAGGCACACTACAATAAGAATATGTGTTTTAGAAAGAAAAGAAGTTATTTCTTTCAGAGATAGATGTTTGGCCATGATAATCTTCACTTCAGTATAACAAAAATATTCCTCAGATTAACTATGTAGTATTTCTAAAAAGGAAAATATTTGCAAACCCTGCTCTTCTCTGGCTGCATCTCAAATACAGGCTGCAAGGGAAAGATGCCAAGATTTCATAGTTTCAAAATCTTTTGAAACTTTAAACATGAAACAAACTTCTTTGGAAAATCCATATTGAAAGCCAAAGAGGACAACCTTTGACATGAAGTACCATTTAAAAAAAAAATGTTTCCTCATTAATATAAACTTGATACTCTTTTTATATATAGCTGTAACTTAGTTGTACACTGTTCATGTTTATTTCCACAGAAATACAGAATCCTAACTGTTTTTTTTAATGCAACCATATTCTGAAAAAAAGCTACCACACTGCATTATGGCATTAGAAACTTATTGCTGGTGAGCACTTAAAGGTCAGGTTTGTTCAGCTTAAAATAAAATGTTTATTTTCTACATTACTCCAGCAAATTCCCAATGTTCTAAAAAGTGAAGTTAAAATTTTCCTCCCATGTGTTACTACCAATAAAAAAGCGGGTACAGTCCAACCAATGACCTCTATTATGCCTAAAAAATGAAAATGCCACTTTTGTACCAAAATATTTTAACGTTAGCTAATTTTAATGTTTAATATAAGAATTATAACCTTCACTTTGGAATCCGGACTTCGGAGTTTTGCACTGGATATACTTTCTAAAAGAAAAATAAATGCTCTTGAGTTCTAAAGATCATAAAATACTAATCTAATTAAATTCTTGCATTTCTTCACATTGACACTGATAATCATAAAAGAGGATGTTCCTGATAGTATGATAGGAAGTAGAGTAAATTCAGTACATACCTCATAGCCAGGGCTGACAGGAGACTGAGACAGGAGGTTGGAAAGAAGAAAAAACAGAACAAAGAAATAAGGGGGGGGAAAGACAGAAAATAATGTTACTTTAGAAGCAAGCATGAATGTGTGATTACTTTATACTTTCATTCTATGTTATAGAATAGAATGCAGAAGAATTGCATTTGAGCTATGGCAGGTAAAAATCTGGGTTACATAGTATCCTCCTAGTTCTACATGTTTTTAGCATTTCTGTTTGATGAGTTTTGCACTACTAAGTTAAAAATGAAAAAAAAAAAAATTATATTGCCCATATTTTATTCTTTGGAGGTGGATTTTCAAAGCTGCACTTAAATGTAGCCCCTAGTCAATTTTCAGCTCAAATGAAATGCTTTATTGGCAAATGAAAACATTTATGCCCAAACTGAAACTGTGTCTGTGTGTGGTGGTTCTCTATGAAAGGATAATTAAACTACCCTTGGCGAGATTCCACATTATCCTGTCTCAAAGATTTTTTGAATGCCACAATCTCGTAAGTTAGAGCATAACTTCTTCACTTCGTAAGTGGCATTTTTCCTTCTTCACTTCGTAAGTGGCATTTTTCCAGAAGCCAGACTTACAAGCTAAATTTAACACTGTGCTCTAAAGTTGGCTTCTTTCTGGTTCACACAACATTGACAAAAAGGTTCTGAAATCATAACTTAGTTAATAATTTCATCTATGAAAGGTCTCCAGCAACTCCTCCTCTCTCAACTGCTCTACTCTACATAGTGAATAGGGGTAAAAATAACATTTATTTTAGTCCTATTGAAAGAACTGACAGATATCTGATTGAATTCAGTGTTCCCAAACAGAATTTATATTTTATTACCAGTGATTCAAGTGCCACACCAATACTAATAATAAATGATACAATTTTGTCATTGAGGATGATATTTTTTAGTATATTCACACAGACTGTAGAAAAATGAAACATGTTCCAAAGTGCATGCTTTGATTGGTACCACAGTATAAACTGCCATAAAACTTATCTCACAAGTACTGCAGAAAAATGTAGTCCAAAGGACAGATCTGATACAGGAGAACTGACAAAGCTTATGCACACTTAAAAAAAAAAAAAAAAGGGAAAAAAATGAAACGCATTCAATGTAAAACACCCAAAACAAAACAAAAGACATATAGAAGCCATATGTGAGAGCACTTCTGAAAATCTGGTATATGATACCATGATTTCCTGAAATAAAGGTGAAATAGGAAAGCTATTTCATTTCTCTGGGCTAATGCCTGTCCCTGTACCTACTGTAAACATATTTTCTTTGTGCATGCACGTGTGTGTGTGCGCATGTGTGATGTTCTAAATCATCAGCGTGGGTACACTGCTGATTACAAGTTCTTCGAGGAGTATAGCCTGTAGTATATATGAAATTTACTGTATTCCTTCACCGGCAATTTTAATATTTTCAACAGTTTTAAAATATGTAGTCTTGCAAAACAGGTATTTCATATCGGAATCTATCAGCAAACAACAGTCATATAATTAAGAATGTTTTCAAATTGAAATTTTTTGCTATCTTGTAACTGTACAGTGCAGTGAATATTTATAGAGAGTATACCAGGACACTCACTCATATAATTTTTTTAACCAAAATTCCAGAAACAATTCAGAATTAGGGCCAGCCTTCCTCAAAATTTTCTGTCTTGGTCTGAATAAGTCAGCATTTCTGACACAACCTACTGAGAATTATGAATAATCTATAAAGATTTTTTGCTGCAGTTTTTGCAGAATTTAAGCACCTTACTCATTTATGCAGCTTTTCAATTGAAAATACAGATTCATAATGTTAACCCTAATTTCCAAGTAGCTTTAGGCTAATGATAATCAGTAGCATAAGTACATAATTATGGTTCATAGATGGTACAAACAGGTCTACACCAGGTCTACATCATTTGCAATAGTGTCCTTTTAGTATGTCAAGTTTAATAAGTTTAATATTGTAATTGAGAGGAAAACATGATAATTGTTGCATGTACTTATAAATTCTTTCCTCTCTTTTAAACCTTAAGGTTTTCAAAACTTTCACTTAGGAGTGGATTAATTTACACACAGCGTATTCTTAACTAGTCAAGTATATTATGACCATGAGTGTTAAAAGAAATATGCCAAAGAAAAAAATACATTTCATTCTAATTTACTCCAGTCATTATGTTTTGTTCTCAGAAGAGTTGTTTTCATGATGGAAAACTACTATATTAATGCATATACAAGTACACCATATATTTACGTGTGCCTGTGTGTATATTGTAAATCTACATACATATATACAGATCTAGAAACGCATTCACCACAAAGATCTGTTTAAGGAAATAATGGAGACTTCTCCTACTTTCTCCTGAACACTTAGAAATATGATAAATACACAGGCTCCAACTAATTAACTAGAGCCTTGACTGTTACAGGTACTCAATATGATACGGTGCTGTTTGGGTCACAGTGTTCTCCTGAGGCAAATCTTTCCTATATCATAAACCAATGGATATAATGGTCTGATACAGAAGAAGTTCAACTTCTAGTTCCAGAGAAGACATCCTCCAAGATGCAACTACTCAGATTAGCATGGGTGGCAGTTTTAGACTTTCAAAATAACATAACTCTTGCCAAAGGGAGGAGACTACTGGGAGTATCGGAAGCGCCACATATCTTAAGCCCACATACCTTAAGCTGGTGACCTCCCTTTTACATCAAGATGCCTTTTCTCACAGCAATGCTTTATAATTTACATACCACTCTCCTCCGTAGTCTATAACAGGCAAAACCAGATCCTATAGCACTAAATGTCATTGTTTCTTAGCAGCAACACCCATAGCCTCTACAGCTAGGGAATGCCATACCAGAAGGGCTTCATCTGGCACACTGGGCGAAGGTTCTGCAGAAACTGTCCGAACGGTGCTGAGTCCTGTTAGAGAAACATTTGACAGACGCCTTTTCCGTACGCCACTGCAGTTGTTAGGGATTTTAAACGCACATCTCTTATGGTAATTTAGACCACATCCTGAAAAGAGAAATTTAAAACCATCTGATTACAGTTTATTACTGGAAAAAAGCAAACTTTTTTTTTTTTTTTTAAAAAACAACAAGTGTTCAAAAACACCACCTGTATTTTTGACTGAACTTTTTACCTCTACTCTGCTGGTTTAATTCCTATATTCTACAAATCTTTAGAGAGATAATGTTATGAGTTCTGAATAGTTGTATCTATAACCATGGTTTTCTCTTTGATTTTTCAAAAAAATCTGTGGTCTCAAAGTACAAGAAATTTCTGTGATCCGCATTTGGGAGGTAAGGAAGTCCTTCATTGGAAATTGTATATTCCATTGGATGCAGCCTGCCAGGAGTCAAATAGTTGTGGCAAAATGAGAAAAGACAGCTATTACAACCTCATATGGACTGACAGTAATTTCAGTTAAATGATCTGAATTAATGTGATATAGAATTAGACACAGGCTCAGGCTCATAAGGGAAGTGTAAGACACAGAAAACCTTTTCTTAAAAATATATATAGATCAATTTTTTTGGCACTTCAGGTTACAGAGCCATATTCAAGAGGTCTCAGAACAGTCAAAAGGATTCATTCCTTAACCAGTTAATTATTTTGATAGTTCTTATTGTCTCTACCTACTGTAATTTTTTTTCTGATGCCTAACCAACTTAAAAGCAGCATCAGAGACAACATGCATAAGTGGAATGGACAGGTCCGTTCCTGAGACTGAAAATCACATCTCACTGCAGCTTACCTTCACACTTGAGTCCCTGACGCACCAGCCCCCACAGCATTTCTCCACAATGGTCACAGAAAGCTGGTGCTCGATACGAATGAACAAAAAGAGCATGGGGCCGGATTTGAAAGTCTTCAAAGGTAGCAGAAGCTGTAATAACAAGATCATTCCAAAAATGAGTAAAATTAGTGACATAATTAATACGCTTCATTTATATGGTACTTCATTACATAACAAAGCAAAACACCTTTTGGTCACTATGACGACGAACTTTGAATTTTGTATCGGTCATTATACTATAATTTGAAGATAAAAGATTGCTGACATACCAGTAACCAATGGCATATCATCTATCATATACAATGACCACTGGAAAAAGAATAAAGCTGCTTTTACAAACTTGCAGCAATAACTTCCCCGATAGTATTTTTCCAGTAAAACACAGGAGGATAATGGCATATAGAATCATAGAATCATTTAGGTTGGAAGAGACCTTTAAGATCATCAAGTCCAACCATTAACCTAACACTACCAAGTCCACCACTAAACCATGTCCCTAAGCACCAGCCAAGAGTATGCTTGTCCAAGCCATAAGCAGCCAAAGAAACATATCAAACATTTATCAGAAATTGGCAGAGTTGAATCAAATGTTGGAATTTTTTCAACATACTGTTTTACAGACTATAAAGGTCTATATACATAAGATAAACTGAACACATCCAGTAAATAAACATTTATTTTTTTTTTAGACAAGTAAAGGAAAATGTATCAAAAATAGGCCATTTCAGCTGACCATTTGGTCTACCTTATTCAGCAGCCTGTGTTGGTATCAGTGAACTGATCACTCAAGTTGAAAAAATACATTAGAGTTTAAAAAGAAACCATGTAATTATACACCCGATCACCAACAAAGAGAAAAACCTTGTAGAGCGGTCTGGAAGACTGCTGTACATTTCCTGAAGTACCAATCCTTTCAAAGTGATGTGAGCTCGCAACTAGTGTAACGGTTGCAAAAGTTACATGGGCTAGTTAAATGCACTAGTGTAAACTATAAAAATAAACAATGACAGTGTTTAAAGGACTATTTAGTATACGGAGGCAGCCAGTACCACAATACTTTTAAAAATATACTGTAATGAAATATTTTCTTTTTTTTATTAAGTATGTTAAACATAGATAGTCTAATGAAAAATATCTGTCAAATGTTAAGAATTAAGCATGTATGCAAACATTTGATCTCACTCAGACTGCCATTTAAACAGGTGATTTAAGTGCGTGTTTACTCTTCACAGATATCAGTATGAATGAACCAGGTATGTAGCCACTTAATAGAAATGCTTTGTCTCTCAACAGAAATACATTCCTGATTTGCAATTGAGAGAAAACAAAAATGTCTTTAATGGTTCAATTCAAATGAATTCCTAAAGGATCCAAATACTCTCAGCCCCTGTCTTGTTCCTTGTGTATTAAGAAAAGAGGACCAAAAATCCGCATATCAATCAAGAAAAGGTTTTTAACTAATTAGAGCAGAGTATCAACAAAGACCTATGCTCTGGACTCAGTTCCTTCTGTGCACAGAACTCCTACTCTTAGGAAAAACTTTTCCAAAAATGTCCACAGAAAACCATATTTCTAGTCTCAACCAATTTCCAGTCTAGGGATCTTTTAACAGAGGTATTTGGAATACCATCACAAAAGTAGAATCCAATGACTCCAATGATATCAAACCTTCTTTTTTTTAATTTTTATTTAAACAATCCAAATCACCTAACAGTTTGCTTAATCCAGGATTTCATTTTCTTTTCCCAGGATTATTCTGTTCCTAGTTTGCATAATAAGCCAATGCAAAAAGCTTACTTAATTCATAAAATTAGGACTCCACAAAACAGTCCGACATGTTAGAGCATCCTGAATCTGAAATAAAATAGTTTCATATTTATTTAACAATGTTAGGCCAGCCATTTTTTTCAGCCTCAAGGGCTTCCAAACATATAAGAATACTTTTCAAGTATGTTATTTTTCTATTTTTTTCCAGACCACACCAGGCAAGTTCACTACTGTTAAGGCAACAGTCACTCTGTAATGGTACCGCTGTCCTTGGTATACTAGAAAACACAAATCATCAGAACACATTTTAGATGTTGAACAGAATTCTTGTGACTTTACTTTGTCTAAGACTTAAAGTCAACCTCTTTTCTGTACGTATAGCCAGATGTTTTTCTGCACTTCCTACCGAATCAAAGAATACGTTGGAAGAATCAAGCACTCAAGCTTTAAAATATATTTTGATGTTATTTAAAATACAAAAGTACATATTTATTCTTCACTTGTACAAACAGAACATGTCCACTTCTTCATATAACAAAATGATTATGGAAAAGCTATGTATCTGGGAGCCTTCTCAAGGTTAAGCACCGAAACTGGAACACCATGCCCCATCAGCTTCCAAGAGAACTGCAACGTACACTTCTTTGCTATTGTGTCTCTAGTTTAAATTTGTACATAACAAATATAAAGCCAAAAAGCTTACTAAAACAAGATACTCAGTGAGCATGCATTTTTCCCAAAGGGAGAAGATAAGGTAGACCCTACATAACGTATATGTGAATTTGAGAGATGAAAACTTTTTATTTATAAAAATAGACTTTCCCGAGGCTGTTTCTAAAAGCATACAAGTAATAATTAAAGCACTATTAAAACAGGAGTGATGTGTAAAACAAAGATAGCGTAAGTCTCAACGTAGTGAAGGATTTAAGTATGTATGTAAGTTTATGCCTATTTCCTTGAATACCTTCTTAAAGTTACACATGTATTTAAATTCTCTTTTGCGTAAATGACGTTTGCTAAATTGGAAGACTGCAGAGGAGTTTTTACATGGATTTACTGGGTGGTTTTTCAAATAGTATGAACAGCGCAGTGAAAACAGAACTAAGCTTAAAAAAAAAAGCAGTAGCTTCAATTTAGCTTAATAATTTAAATAACGGATTACAAATATTTTAATATATCTTTATATTAAAATGCTAGTTTTTGTGAAAAGTAAATATCAATAACTCTGTAGAAGCAAGTCGGAAAACTCCCACAAGCAGTTTTGCCCTATGGATTTGATCATTTGGCTCTCTTCCTGTGTCCTGAATTCAGTTCCATCTGAAGCTGTTATGCGGATGGAAAGTATTTTGTTGTTGAGTGTCATTCTCTCAACTCCATTTTTGTTGTACTGCTCTCTTCCCATCCCCCACCTCACCTTCACAAATGGTGAAGAAATAACTGATATCCTTTCCATTAAAACTGTAACTGAGACCTTCTGGTCTCCCTGCAAATTAATTAATGGGTTATCTTGGCTCATGCTCTTGTAATAAAAAAATGTTTCTACTCCCAAAGCGAAAAAAAAAGAAAAAAAAAATTTTAGAAGTGACTTTATTATATCTTTTGTTTAGTTCATATTACAAATATATGTGATATTAAATAAATACCATACTTAGCAGTAATAATGTTAATGCAATTTTAGGGAGGCAGAAATCAAATGTAAAGAAACCTCCCAAGGTACTGAATTTGAAGTTGTTGTACCAGTTATTATAAACACACATGCAGTGTTACATATTTAGGTTTTTTTCATTTAAACATCCTTCAATTTAAATGTCCTTAAAATTTCTTGTAGAGTACATGGTGCAAAACAGAGATGATCAATTTTCAAAGAAATTGCCTTTCAATGGAAGCTTAAATTTTGCTTCAGTGTTTAACTGATTACTGAATTAACATTGGGATTTTTTTTTCCTTGACAGAAAAGTAAATTGTCTGTGCTGAATTACAGCTAGCTTTAAATAGCTCTGCAGCAGGTTAGGTTGTAGTTTTCATGGTGAACTCACACTCCTGTATCTGCCATATCTGCTACAACACTAAGTATGCACTGGAGTTAGAACTCAGCAGGGATGAATTCACTGGCAAAACTGTTCACTTACCATGAACTGTGAGAACACCTGAACTATATTTCTGTGACAGTAAGGGAGCAGGACCTAGTAATGAAGGGTCCACATGAACTGAAGGGTCCTGAAAGTTATGCTTAGAAGCTCCAGAAACCAAAGACAAAGCATGGAAAGGCAGGGAACAGCTTCAGGGAACAGCGAAGGAATGTTAGATCCTACCTTTGTACCAAGTTTTGGGTCTGGAATACAAGGGAGTGTACATCAGCATACCAACAAACCACTACTAGAGGACTTGCTCCACAGCTTAAAGATACTCTTAGGCACCACCCATATAGAAGGTCAGCAAGAAATTGAACTTAACAACAAATTCTGTTGGTTGAAAAGTTAACTAAGGCAAGTTCTAGGATGCTTCCAGCATTATCAAAAAAAGATACCAATAATAAAGATAAGCAGTGATAAATACCATTCTTATTCTACATTTCAACCCTCCTGGCTGAATAACTGGAACTTATCATACCACTTTATATAATGATACATTAAAAAAGCCATATCATTTTACACTGACATGGTAAATATTCAAAAATAAAGGGGAGGGAGGAAAAATGCATTTTATTTTAAGAAAGCTTTAAATTTGGCAAGTACTGCAGAATATAGCAACAAGAATACAAAACATCACTCTCCTTCTTTTGAAACTGTTTAGGCAATGTTCCACTCTGTTGAAAGACAAGGAAGTGGTTTGGGTTTTAAGGTAAAAATAGTGTTTTTCTAGCCTTCAGATTTATGTGTTCTCATCAGGCTCTGCAGACAGCATTCTGTTTTCTCGTCTCATGAAGTGATGTTATTTCAGAGCACTATTCACTGAAACTAGTGTGTCATTGGAACTTGATCTGGAAGAACTATGTTAACCAGCAAGTTACACAAATCTTTAATCTGTATAACACGGATAATTCGTATTTCTTGTTCTAACACCTACATGGCACAGTTGACTTTCTAGGGCTAAACCTAGCACAGCTTAAATTTTCAGAGCATGTAATTCCAGAAGCAGTCGTATATGAATTAGGTTCTTTTAAACTCCTTCCATCATCTTGTAATTCATTACTTTTTAAAATTACACATCTAGAAAGGCTTTCATATAGCCACTAACAATCAAAGTTTTAACTTTCAGAATACTCCTGTGTTATTGACTGAAAAAATAGAAGCCCTGCTGATGAAGAGAAAGATATGTATATTTTTTCCAAATTAAATTGAGACCTTTCTTATTAACAAAAAAGCTTCTGTAATGTCAGGCTATCCTTTTGTTTTGACAGAGCACTGATGCTGTGAATACAACTTTCTGGCTGTACATAAAATTGTGCAGTAAAAAAGAAGGAGTTCCAAATATGCCTACAACCATATCCTGAAAAACTTATTACTCTGCAGAAAAGTTTGCAATGTTATGTTCTTAATATGATACTACTACTGTACTGTTAACTCTCAGGCTAACTTGTCATCATCTATTTAAGCATTCCTAGTATCACCAAAACACAGACACTGAAACTACAACAGTTTTGACAAGACTATTTCATCAAGTCCATTAATGACTTGGCTGTTAATGTCTAGTACTCCTTGTTCTGGGCTCAGGAGCAGATCTATCATTCAGCACAGCTAGAAATGAGAACAAGAAGCCATTGCAACTCACAGAAGCAAGGTCCTGCTTTTGGGAAGAGGCAAATGATTTACTGATTGTTTTAAATTCCAAGTCCAAAAGGGCTCTGAACTGTTAGCAGAGGTGAGATCCTGCTATTATGAGCAACAGAGTTTCACATAATGGGACCTGTCATCTAGCATCCATGCCTCTCCCAGCACAAGAAACCATCAACCACATGATTAGCAGTGTCTTGCAGCTATGAAAAGCAGACGCTCTCCTTCTACCCTCTCCCATTTGGAATGCCCTTAAGAGTAATGTACACTGTTGACTTCCCACAGGCACTCGTAACCAAGACCTTCTCTACAGGAATTGCTGGCATTCACCACTTAAAAAATAAATATAACATACCACTATACACTATACCACTTCAAGCACTGATTAAACCATACCAATTAATGACTGTATATACAATTTCACTGGGCTAAGAGAAAGGAAAGCATTTTATTCTTTTCACTATTCCATCCTGGCAATCAAAGACAGTCTGAGTTTTCAAGAGTCCCATCAAAGTCTGCAGAGCTAAAGCAGTTCATACAAGCCAAAGATTAGATCTCTGATCTCTGCCTTGAAATCTGATTTAAAAACTAAATGAAGATAATCAGGCCCTAATACATAATAGAAATTACAAATTCCTAAATCTAGACATGTACAGATTTATAATCACTCTATTTCTTTACTGGCTCTGTTCTGAAATAAGGGAACTTGGATATGGAAAATTTGGACCTAATGAGCTTTCTGGATATGTATATATCTAAATTTTACATGCAGGAAAATCTTTCTAATCCAGTAAGTTTTGTTTTGTTTTCCTTACCTATTATTGCTTTATCCCAATGTTTTAGGTGAAAAATAGCTTAAATTATAAATGCTAACAGTTGGCAGGTAATTGGCTGTAGGAGGCAGGGATGGAAGGGGAGATAAATTTTCAGAATGCAGTTTTGAACTCTCAAGCATAAGCCTGCTACTTGCTAACTGCAACTGGTACAGGTTACTTGCAATTTTTTATAACACCCAGACTAAGCAAAAGTGGCATGCCCTCAAACCTCCAGTGCAAGAGAGACGGGAAACTGAACCACCAACTACAAGGCTGATCACGTGTTGTGCTTCTGCACATGGACTATTTAGATTGGAAACACTGTGAGCTTGGCGGTCTAGAAAGAAGAGGAGGTGGAAAAGAAAGGTCCCCCAAAAGAAGCAGTCATTTCAGAAAGAATGAGGGCTGGAAAGACAAAGGTGAAGATCCTGCTTAGAAGTAACATGCTAGAAGTGGGGGAAGATGCCAGAGATCAGGGAGATGGAGGCCAGGAGACATCCATGCATTTTGATCAATAATGCCCAAGACTGGTAGCTGCAAGCAGCAGCACAGCAGCAACAAACATGACTTTATGCCCAGCCTCCCCTGGCCAGCAACCACCTCCTTACTGGGGGGGGCAGTGGGGAAGCCAGTGAATGTAAGGCTGGGAAGGCAGCAAATGAGCCAGCATGGGAAGCATTCAAGTAAGGTAAAAGCTCTGATCTCCTTGGTTCTTAAATAAACCCCAGTATCCAGACTCACTATGGGTTGTTGTTTACGTTGTCTCACCCATGACGTGAAATTTAAGAAATAAACCATAGGGGATTTGCAATCATTTGTCCAGTGCTAGCTCAGACATTTATGGAGAGTTTTAATAAAAGATTAATATTTATGGGTCACGTGCTTGATTCATCTGTACATCCTGAATTTTTAATGTTCAATTTTAATGTACTTCTATTCATTTAAGAATGACTCCATAGTTTCAAACCTACAAACTATACAGCACAGTAGGTTTTATATTCATTTGAAATCCCAGCACAGAATTCTTTCTTCATGAATTTACCCATTTTTCACCCAAGGAAAAAAGAACAATACCTTAGTTCACGGGCTCAGGCCCTGTTAATCATAAAAATTACACTGCAGAGGTATCAATTCAGCATAGGAAAACAAAATTAAATACTCCACAAGTTTACTGGAGATATTGATGCAGTGTTCAAAATTAACTCTTACTACTGGCAAGAAGGAGCAGCTCCAAATTAAAAATAAAGCCTCTTGGCTCCTTTTCTGTGCTCACGCTGATCTAAATTAATATCATAAACACTATGAGTCTTTTACCTCTTTATTTCCTCTGACTTTGTTTTGTAAGTTCTTCACAGTTCTTTTCCAAGGCTTCTGAAAAAATCAGCTGATGGATTACATGGTCACTGTCAGAAATATACATCTCAAAAAGAAGAGGTTCTCAAAAAGAATTAGTAGCACTTGTAAACCTTATCCAATTCCTTCAAGTTTCTTTCATAAAAGGTTAAGAAAATGGTTTGTTAAATGGTGAATAATGGCTAAAAATATATATGGTGAATAAATGCTGATGGCTAAAAGTATAATGGAATTAAAAATACAATCTTATACTGAACTCACTAAGGAACTTCTGTGTACATTAAACTATTTTTAACACTCTTTAATGTGAATGACCTGCAAAAGTTTAGATATCTCTTAAAATTACCCGAAGAATTCATAAATATATATAATTATATACAGAATATACAAAGGTGGGGGTTTTTTTGCATGGTATCATCAGATGTCCATGGGCCCTGAGGGGACGCACCCAGAAGTGCTGAGGGATCTGGCTGATGTCATTGCGAGGCCACTCTCAACAATCTTTGAACGATCATGGCGACCGGGAGAAGTGCCCGAAGACTGGAGGAAAGCAAATGTCACTTCTACCTTCAAGAAGGGCAAGAAGGAGGACCCAGGGAACTACAGGCCAGTTAGCCTCACCTCGAGCCCTGGGAAGGTGACGAAACAACTAGTCCTGGAAAGATACAACTACTTCTGGCACATTCTGCAGTGTCTGCCTGACTAATAATGCTTTCTTCAGGTCTCATATCTTTGATATGGGACCATCAGAGACAATGAACAGAAGCATGACTGTTTATAACCACTGCGTTTTCTCGTCCCCCCTTTAATCTTTCTAAGAGAAGACTAGAAAAGGGAGAAGGGAACTTAATGCTAAGTAAATAGACAATCTGCACGTGAAATGCCCAAGATGACATCACCTGGAAGAAATAAATAAGTTATTGCTCTGAACTGTGGTTAAATTTTTTAAATGGACTACAACAATTCAAGAATGACTCATCATGGAAACATTTCCAGTGCCTGGCCAGGTAGATCTGAAGGTCAAAAAGATAAGCAAAATATTTAGAGAATGTATTGTTGCTCCACTGAAGATAAAAAGAAGTGTTCTACTGACTTAATAGGTTTACTCAGGATTTCACCCATGCACATAAATAAATGGGATTGAAATTAATGTTAGAAAATGGTGATACTAATATTCCTCACTTGACATTCTGTGTTCAGTTTCTGTGAGACCGACCCAAAAAGTACGGTAAGAGAAAAGAACTGATGGATGAGAAAAAACACTGGAGGCATGAAAGAGACCTCCATATAAGGAGAGACTAAAAGACTGGAATTGTTTCATTTGGAGAGGAAATGAGTAAGAGTTTACGGGATTCAAGAAGAGGAGGAAGCCAAAAAAAAACCCAAAAAACAAACAAAAACCCCCCATACATAACGCCTGTAGTATAACTTTCTGCAGCAACAAACTAGAGCGATAGGAGTCTTCATGTCTTAAGAAACAGACAAGCTCTCCAAACTTCTTTTTGGCAACAAGTTACACCTTAACTAGGTTAACAGAAACATTCTTGGGGCCTCTTTAAGAGCTGGAGTGAGCCAGATTTCAGTTGGAATGACACTGTCTCCAGGCTTGAGTCACACTACCATCCATATATAAAAATCAGCAGATTGCAACCTGTGGCAGTTCCTGAGTCTCTTCCTTCCTAGTTTCCGTTTCAAATTGTTATATTCCCCAAGGGAAGGAGGTTTGTTTGTGCTCAGACCTGCTTTAGCTACAAACCTCAAGCACTTCCTAAAAGAAGATGTGTATCTTACCACAAAGGGTTGCAAACATCATTTATTGGAAATAACCATAAGACTGTGTATTGCTATTTGCTCTTTCAAAATACCAAAGCCAGCAGTCAGCCAATAAAAGTAAATTCAATGAGTTTAATAGTGATTTTTTACATAAGCCGTATTTAATTTGAAACCTACTGGAGCAATGAGTTATTGAGACCATGAATTCAGAGAGACTGAAAAAGCAGAGAGATTCTTCAAACAGTGGATTTCTTTCCCTGACATATATCCAAGCAGTGTAGAATATACTGTTGACAGGTTAACACCACAACTCATCTGATGGGCAAGTTATTCCAAGTGGGTTACCTTTTATTTCTCATTATGCTCCTCTCTGAATCATTTACAGCTACTCTCCATTCAAGACTCACTACTACCAATTAACAAATACACTGATACAAATGTTTGGTCAAGCATGTATTGGTCAAAGAAACTGTCAAATGAATGCATCAAATACATGACAAATCAAAGAGTTTTCTGCTTAGCCTAGGCAAAGTTTGTTCCCCATTACATGTTGTAGCTAGTGAAAATGAAGTGGGACACACAGTTATTTGATGGAAGGGAATGGAATCTGGTGAGGAAATCTTCACGTTTTGGCAGCTTTATGATTAGAATCTGTGTTAGCAGCAGCAACAACTGAAAGAATACAAAAACTGAGAAAAGGAAAAAGACAATTTAATTGAAATTTTCTTACTGACATACTCAAAAAAAGACAATTTAAGTTTTTTAGAGGTAAACAATTTTTTTCTAATATACAACTTCAAATGAACATATAGCAGTGGTCTCCAAAGTGGTGGGCACACACCCCTGGGTGTGCACCAGACAATTCATTAGGGTGCAGGAAGAACATATTAGAACTTCAGCAACACATGTAAGTTATAAATAAATATACGTATATTGGGGGTGTATGCTCAAAAATTTTTAGTGATGGGGTGAACAATAAAAAAAATTCAGAGACCACTGATCTACAGGACTTTGCCACTCTACCTTTAAGAAAAGCCCGAGTGCTATTAAAGACACATCCTGTGAAATAATTTATAGCCATGTCCAAGTTTCACACACCATAGAGTAAGGAAAGACTAAATAGATTAAATAAATTTGTAAAACAGTAAACAGAGTTGATTCATCCTTTGATGGAAATATGTTTTCTACTAACATGCACTTTCATTTTCTCCATCAATACCTTTTTAATTATAAGCATTTAGTATTGATTCAGAATGCTAATCAGATGATACCATCACATTAAAAGTACAAA
Organism: Platalea leucorodia; assembly: GCF_965183815.1. NCBI lineage: Eukaryota > Metazoa > Chordata > Aves > Pelecaniformes > Threskiornithidae > Platalea > Platalea leucorodia. Next base: position 31,689,744 of record NC_138829.1, on the reverse strand, counting down.
TGAGCATAGAAATATAAATTAAAATGTAGGACAATATACCACAGACTCGAAGTTTCATTCATAACCTCAAGTCTTCTGAGAAAGGATCAGCTAAAGTGAGGGCTGCTGAAGTCTAATACTTGAATAATCTATTGAGCTACTGTTACTAAGTGGGTTGTGTTAGACCCAGTCATAATGATAATACCTAAAACCTTTTAAAGAAGGGGAAATGTGATGTGTATCATATTAAGAAAACCGAGTAAAAATGAATAAGGGGAAAAAATTGCCTCACCCAAGTGAGAATAAGAAATTTTAAGGAAAATAAGGGGTTTTTTTAAGTTCAGAGGTTTTACCATATATACCTACTATATCATATAAAATGAACATCAAGAATTTAATAGAACTACTTTAGAAGCTGATAGGCATTTTTTTTTTCAATGCATTAACTGCAATGAATGTAACTAATGAACTGTAATCAGCTTCAATCCCACCTTTCTTGGAAAGCTGGCTACACAAGTTATTGATGCATAATAATTAAAAATCATGTAATTGCTTATTCTACCTTAATCATAACAGCACAGAAAATTTGCAGGCATTGAGGTTACTCCTGTTAAATTGATGTAACTTCAAAAATGTTTCTTTTCAGTGAAATCTTGTGATAAGGATACAAAATCATAAGAATGACTGGATCAGACCAAAATCTACTAAGCCTGGAATCCTGACTTTCAAAAAGGAGTTCCCAAAGCAGCATCAGCATCTGGTGGTATTTCCCCAGACGACTACCTCTGATGCCCATGCTTTGCAGCAAAAACATTCTCTGAAGCAGAGAAGAGGTCACAAAGACAGATGGCACAAGGGCAGTGACATTAAAAGCGTTTTCTGTTTTGTCTCTACTCCTTTCCTAAGAATTCCAAGAATTATATTTGCTTTTCTTGACTAGCACTCAACACTAAGATGACATTTTCATATTATAACTTGAACTTCTCAATTTTTGGTAGTATCAGCGAATTCTGAGCCCCTTGTTACATAGATAAAAATCAAGAAATTCCCCTGACACTTTATATTGAGCTATACTGAATTTCATCTGGGGTGACACTGACACTTTACTAATCATGCTTTCCAGATCATATATGAATGTATTTACCTGCACAGACCTAAGAACCTCTGCTAGTGACCTGCTTCCACTGTGAAAATAGCATGTATTTCTACCCTTTGTTTCCTAAGTTATAAATAGTTATGTAACCATTTGAGCACCTATCCTTTCATGAAAGCATAGTTTCTTTATGAGCCTTTGGAGAAGAAAGTGTTTGTGTGACTTCTGGAAAACCAAGTATGCTATCTCAATGAACAGAAAACTTGACATTTCATTAAACAGCACAAATAAACTGAAAATATGTTATCTCTGAAAATTGGATAATTAAAGGTGTACAATGTAGGATGTCTGATCTATTAGCTTGCAGTGGAACAGTGACCTCTCATGAAAAGGTCCTGTCCTGACAGAAGGATTTGTGTAGCTTCTCTCAAGGAAAATGCATCTTCCCTACCAGTAGCATTTTTTCCAATATTTAGTTTAATTTTTTTATAAATACAAAATGACATCATTTATGATTACAAACTAATCAAGCTTTAAAAATGACATCTAAAATCTTGACACAAGTGAGAAATTATTAGAGTTCAAAAAGCTTACTTAAAAATGTAATTTTATTCCTGTGAAAAAATACACTGCTTGCTTTCTTGCAATCCACATTCACAATATCTTGTAATTATTTCACATTTTCTGCTGCTGAAATAATCATTAAATACTAAAAATGCATAGAAAGTCCCAAGGAAGAATAACTAGCATGACCTGTACTTCTGTAAGAGCACCAGAAGCAAAGGTGACACATTAACTGCTTCCCTACTAACATTTGCCTGTCGCGTATCATTTTACTCAGTGTGTATGGTCGATGATGCAGCCAAAGAACATAAGGAAGTGATGTTGATAGGATATCTATTTTTTTTTTTGTCCTATTTTTACCTACTCCCTCCTGCAGCAGAAAGAAAAGAACGGTAAGGCAAGATGGGAGGGGGAGTTCAGAAAGATTCTGTTGATGCAGAAAAAATACGAATCTTGAAGTCAGTATCCAGAAGGTAACAATTATAACACTTATGAGCTGAAGAAAAGACAATTAGACAAAACAAAGGCAGCAAGAATCTTTTAGTCCTAAGAACTTCAAACACAAATCATCTATCTGAAATTCATGATCCAAGAATGATGTAGGCTAATGAACAGCGAGGGATACAAAAATCAAACCTAATCAGTATTAAGCCTTACCTCTACAGAAAAAAGAAAAAAGATGACAGCTAGAGACAATTAAAAGGACACAGAGGAAGAATAATTGCAACAGATATCATCTTAGACAGGATAGAGAAAAGACAGTTGTATTTCTCAAATACGTCAGAAAGAGCGTGTTACCATAGCTATGAAGACACCAAGAGAAGGATGCTTTTCAATGACAACGAAGCAAAATCGCGAACTGTGATCAACTATTTAAGTACTATAGAATGATGCTCAAAGATATAACATCATAATGTTTATCTCAAGGAGCTGGCAGTTGAACTAACATTACAATCCAGTTATACGTTGATATATAGCACTTACTATAATTGTATAGTTATCCACAGCTTTTATTCAGTTCAATATATTTTATCATATATAAGACAGTACAAACTGTACTGAATCCAAATAAAACGTCCACATCTAATGATCATGTGGTGTACTGTCTATGTGATATTAAAACAGAAACAGCTTCTTAACAAAAGCAGTGGATCAATTCCTGCCCTCATCAGCTCAGCAAGGGAACGTAAAATAGCTGCTATTTGACTTTGTTGCTTCAGGAATCCTGCCAAGTTGAGCACAACTGCTCACAGCAATCAGATGAAGTACATTCCACTAATTTGCACAAGATGTTAACGTTTCATCATCTGCCTTCCAGCAGTGGGCAAAAGTCTCTTACATCCCAATGTAATTTTGCCCCAGTAAAAATAGATAGAGTTTTTATAAGCAAACTCATATTAAAACTGTAAATATAAAATTGTTTTTTGCTCTATATAACATGAAAAGACTTGGCAAATTTACACAGCAGTTTTTAATAAACTCTCATGAATAAGGTATAGCGTAGGACATAAACTATGGTGGCAAGAACATAAGTCTGAAGGCATCTAAAGTAATTGTTTCCTTGAAGTCCTCGAAAAACAGATCTCAAAAAGAGTCAGTACAGAAGTATAGAGCCACAGCAACTCTCATTTGTCCACTTGTTCTCTAGAGTCTGTGCTTCCATTTAAGGGAAAAACGGCAAATATAGTTCGTCCGAAAAAGGTCATAAATACACAGATGAAGTGGTGGTGGTTGCATCTACAGACAGCTTGAAATAACAACTTCAATGCATCCTTCATTTTAGAAAAAGGTTAACTCATCTACAGTCCAGAGCTCATGTAGTAACTTAATGTAAAAACTTCTTAACTATTTAACTTCTCCAGAAAGAAAGGCTATGAAGGACTGTACCTCTTGATCATTAATATGTCTTTATTGGCTTTAGCAAATGGCAGTTGAAATAAATGATATTTAATATGTCTTTATTGGCTTTAGCAAATGGCAGTTGAAATAAATGATATTTAAAGGCCAGTCAAAAGAATACCAAACAGCTTCAAAAACTAGGAGTTAAGTTTAAAGAAGCTAGTTTATCAGAGTAAGCACATTCCATTCTGTTCAAATCTATTGTAAACTTTACATTATGTTACTTTGGTTCACATTTGCATCCTTTATTTCGTGAGTGGAACATGAAAGTTACCTTTTCACAGGTCCAGTTGAAGCTTGTAGCAAATACTACTTAATCACATCAAGACTGAAGAACACTTTTCAACTTAAGCTCACCTTACATAAATTTACTTCCTTTTCTTGAGCAAACAGTAAGACTGCATTTTAGAGAGAGACACCTACAAAGATGCAACTGTTGGTTTCTCTTCCTTTCAGTGTTTATGAATGATTGATTACTCATTTACAGCCATCTTTGATTGTAACTTTGACTGCGACTTCTGTACCTTGCTTCCTGGTTTGGGCTGCCTACTAATTTTTTGAGAGTATTCTAAGCAAAAGGAATCCTTCCTACAAATATAGCTTGATAAAATCCTTTCTCCAAAAGTTCAGATCCTTTTTCAGTCTGAAATGCAATTTAACTAAGTAAATGACAGATTCAGTGAGCACATCAGTGGAGATTTCCACAGCACTAGTAAAGGACTTTCCTCTTTTTGCATCAGGAGACCAGAGGAACTTTTTGAACATTTTGAAGAAGAAATGAAATAGAAAATGCACAGCTAAGAAAACAGCAACACGGCAAGCAATATGTTACTGACAGAATGGTATTAGTGATATTGTTCAATGAATGCCCAGGAGTGCAGCCTAAAAAAGCAACTGGATTCAACATACAAATTTGTTGTTTTAATACGTTTCTGAAATGTTCCCATACCTCCTATACAAACACTATCAGAATCCCACGTAGTCAACTGAAACAAAGTGTTAAAACAGATAATATTTTAAAAATACATAAAATAAAAGGAAGAAAACAATATAAGAGGTAAAAATAAAACCGTATTTATGAGGGCTACTAATGTTCATAACGAAAGTTCCCTTTTCCTCTTTTAATGTGCAGTTGACTGAATCTGTAACTCAACACACCCTTTTGCTTCCACTCTCATAATAATGCCCGACCTTTCACTTCCAAAATACCAGAATCTATACTGGCACTGAATGACGATTCATCTGGCTGACTGCAATAGCCCGTGCTTATCTCCTCTGGACCAGTCAGCAAACAGACACACAACAACATTTGTTCAGTGAGTTACGCGATTCTTACACTCCATTAAAATCCTACTGCATAATGCACCAAGACAAAATGCAAGTAATAATGTTAATTATGAACATAAAAGCACAGCAGGTGCTGCATTCTGAGCTGATTAAACTTCTTGTGTTTCACCAGAAACCTCTAGCTCTACCACAAACTGTTTCAGTTATATTGTATGACATCCGCAGGTATAATTTTCTTCCCTAAAATGGACTGAAGTGCTTCAGCTACAACCAGTAACTCTTCTCAACTATAAAGTTTTCTAATAAATTTTCATATTTCTCAAGAACCTGTAATATAAGCTGTAAACCAGAAGATGATCATATTTATTATTCCTTAAACTGCCAAGAACATAAGTACAATAAGAAAAAAAATTAATCACAGGTTGTCCAGCCTTTATAAAAGACCTTGTAATTAAGTAAACTACAATGAAAACTAGAAAATGCATAGTATTAGGATATGAACTGATTGTATAACCCCATAGTACTAGGACTGACAGTTCAGCTTTCTCTACCCTGACCAGTATCGACATGTGCAATAAAAAAATGAATGCAGTGGATCAGTACAGCTTTTGACATCAGATATCAGTGCCTCAGGGGATGTTTACCCACAGCACACAGAGTCTTCAGCAGCAAAGCTGTAGCAGTAACACTATGTTCTACTGCTTTTTTCAGACCATAATACACCTTGAATTTACAGAACTTTAGAATGTATATTCTATTTAGATATTTGTAACGTAGGCTAGAAATAAAACACTTCAGCCAGTTCAGCATAAGTATCTGAACATATATTGCATTTCTTTTGTCCTTCCCACTGCTCAAATGCTCAATATCATCCACTGTAGTGCTCAAGGCTAACCTCTCCTGTTTTCAGAGAGCTTTTTTCCTCCCTTCAAAATAAATTTTCAAGGCATATCCAAATTATTAAGTATCATGAAAAAATTCATATGGCCCTGTGTTTAGGTGGATTTTTTTTTTTAATTAAAAAGGAGAGATAACCCATCTTCAGCTAATTTGTGATGCACTATTGCCAAAATCTATAATAATTTGAAACTACGTCTGAATATATTTCAACGAAAAACCCGCCTGCATTAGTTTGAATACTTCCCTGAACACTACAGCTGTTTATATAGTTCTTTCTCTTCTCCAGTGTTGCAGAACTGGGAATACGTTCCTCCCCTCCATGACACAGGAATCTTAACATTGCAGAAATGAATTGTTGCACTTAGTTAAGCGTCATCTGTGGGAGGACACTGATGCTCTTGAGTGTCTATGGAGGAAATGTATTTAATTTCTTCTATAACTTGAGACATCTGACTGAAGGCTTTCATTTTTAATAGTGTAATCATCAGTCAGGCCATGACATATTACGAGTTTCATTTGCTGTCCTTCACATTTAGAGAGAAAGCCAGTCTTCTGAGCACAGTGTTGTCTAGTGAAAAACACTGAACTGTTAGCAGATCAGTCTGTCTAAATCCAGCAATTTCTGCAATGTTAAAGTTCCTGTCCAACTGGAGGAGGAAACCATTCCCAATTCTATAATATTGGAACAGGTAATGTGTGGCTGATCTTTTACTTACTCTTGCTGTAGTGTTTAGGAGCTGGTATTACAGCATGTCAATATAGAAAACATGTCTTAGCAATTACTCTTCACAGGAAACTCCTGCAGTAGGACCGGAGGAAGACTGAAAGCAGATGCAAGTTGATGAAAGCTGGGATTTCAGCTTCAAGAAATCACACTGAGCAATCTGGTATGACAATGCAACTGAAAAGGTGCAAAACAACTGACCCACCCCTTTTCTTGGGTTTCAGCTGTTAAACTCCTTGAGATATCACCAACTGATGACTGAGTGGTCTCCACTCCTCCTTTTCTGGCAAACCTCATGTTGCTGTCAAGGTTTCATAAGAAGATCTCTTTACACAGCTAGGTGGGTAACAACTGGTTTTGGTTTTTGTTTCTGGTTTTTTTTTTGTTTTGTTTTGGTTTGTTTTTTTTTAAGCTGATTTCAGTGTTTTGTTAAAAAAATCACAACTGTTGGTGTAAGAAGCAGCTTGCATCAATTAACGACATCACTTTAAAACCTCATATGTGCAACTGTACTAGCAGAAAGGCATTTATGTGTGTGTAATCTACAAAGACAAGTTGCATGAAGAGGTATGAGTAATGAAATGATATTTTTTCCTGAACTCATACCATTGTAATTGAAGAGAGAAAAAAGTCCTCAACTCCATGAACTACATGAACTACATACTTAAGCAGTGGTTCTCCATGAAGCCCCATATAATTTTGGGATTACCAAAGTAGTGCCAGAAGAAAACACTTGTTTCTGGAGAAAAAGAGGGAAGAAGATCTGTAAATGAAGTTTATTAGTCTATAAGAGGAGTTGTGACATCTCACGTTTTCTTTCCCAGTACCTTAGTAAAGTAATAAGCAATAGAAATGTTTGCCTTCAAAGCTCAAATTTGGATAATCTTCTTATGATTTTGTTATGTCAAGCAACGAATAAATTAAACTCCTACAATTTTCTTTGGGGTTTTGTTTGTATAGCTGTTACAATGCAGACCTACTTATCTGAGGTGCGTGCTTGTAATGTCTTTTCAGTCCCGTTTCACCATATTGTGCTATGATGATTTCCACTAGATTAAGAGAGAATACCATTTGATTAAATATGAAGGAACAGTGAGCTTCAGTTTTGTAACTAAAGCAGCAAAAGGAAGACGAGGGAAAACGTGGTCTCGTTGCTGAATGGGACAGGCAACCTAGTGACAAAAGCTAGGGAAAAGGCCAAGGTGTTCAACGCCTTCTTTGCCTTAGTCCTTACTGGCAAGACAAGCCTTCAGGAATCCCAGATCCCTAAGACCAGAGGAAAAGTCTGGAGCAAGGAAGACTTACCCTCAGAAGACGAGAATTAGATTAAGGAACATTTAAGCAAACTGGACATACATAAATCCATGGGGCCTGACAGGTTGCGCCCACAAGTGATGACCCATGTCATTGCACAGCCACTCTTGAGTACTGTGCACTGTGTCCAGTTCTGTACTGTGTCCAGCTCTGGCCTCCCTAGTCCAAAAGAGACGTGGTCTTAATCTAAATAATAATCTAATCTAAATCATAATCTAAAAATAAATAATTTGTCATCTTTTGCACAGGGTCAGAGTACATTTCTGGTATGCACAATCAAATGTATTGGATGAACATTGTGCGAACTTGATTATTTGACATGAATATCATTACTTAGGGCATAATTTTTTAAAGTATTCCGTACTGTTCTAAATCTATTGGCTCTGAAGCTAGTTTAACAGTAAGTGCTTTTAAAAAGAATACTTTATCAGCTTTGCTAATATAAAATACTATAAATACACATTTATTTGCATAAGAGCTAGATAACAATTTTAGGAAAGGAAAGGCCCAAGGAAGACTTTCAAATCTTTTGGCAGAGAGGAGAAAAATGATTTCTTAAATTGTTCAATAAAAACATGGGAAAAAAAATCAAACAAAACTCTTTGGGCCATATGGAATTCAGAAACCAGTGTATCTTGATGGAAGAGTCTTAAGATTCCTCAACCCTAACTTGTAAGTAAAAAAAGCCACTTCATTTTAGTGAGGACTTAAGTGATGGCTGTAGTTAAGATTACATAAATTAAGCACTCTCAAAATAACATGTGACACAGCTTTTAACACTGGACTGGTGGTTGGTCAAAGAGACAGTAATACTTCTCCCTTATATTTTCCAGAAGTAGCTTTAGATATACTAGGAGGAAAAAAAAAAAAGGGGGGGGGGGGGGGGGGGAACAGGATGGGACACAAAAAAACCCAAACAAAACAGAACAAAACAAACAAGATACAGCAAGAAACTAATTCTATTACTAACTAACTACTGCTAATAGGATGATAAAACTGAAACAAGAATTATTCTCAGGGATTAGAACCATTAATTGCTTTCAGTGAAAACAAGTTAACAAAATCAAGAATTAAAGACTCAGAAACACTATGACTATGCAGGTATGATCACACCCTATTTCCTGTAAAACTATGAAGCAGTATGCAAAAAATTATAATATGCATAGTTCTCAATACGTCATAATCTTACACATGCATTTTGCATTGTAAATTTATTTAAGATACAACAATTTCCTTAATCTATGAATTTTCTCCATTACAATGACCTTCTAAAAGATTTGGATCCCCTATATTCTCTATTTTCCTTTTCTTTTTTATAACTCATCACGACACACTGCTACAGTTGCACAACTTTTGACACAGTTGATACAGTCAGTGAATTGCAATAGGGAAATAGTCCATCACAGAAATGACGTAAAACAATAATAAGGTAATAAACAAAGACAAATTTCTTTCATGAGTTCATCATGAATAAAACCAGATAAAATGATACAGCTGATCTATACTGTCAACAACTGTATAACAGAATTAATTAGGAAGCATATAATAGTGCATTTTGGGGATTTACTTTTAGCTAAAATTTGGTTACTAGAACACAGTACAACAGCACTTTGTGATATTAAAAATTCCAGGCCTTCAGCCAGCAATGTATACTCTAGGCTGGCAGGCGAGAGGCAAAAATATATGGATCCTAGGCAATTGTAGGTACCACCCACACTTTCACACAGCGCTGGTTTAATAGCCTTCCTCTAAATATTGCAGAGTTGCTTATGCTTGACCACTTTTGTGGAGAGACGCTTCACCTAAAAAATAAAACCATAAATCCCCTAATGCTCTTAAACAGTATAGTTCTCCTTTACCACTTGCAAGTACTGCATAAAGTGCTGCTCTTGAAGATTTAAAGTTACTTGCCTAATTTTGGCGAACTGGAAGATATGAGGTCTCCATTTCAAAAGCATACAAACAATACATCAAATATCGCACTAAATTCCTTGCTGATTTTTTTTTCCCCACTGCCTCTGATTTACTGATCTGGAGTGATTATTTTCTGTGGGAAATATGAAATAGAGATTACTGGTATCTTTTCAAAAGGGAAAAATTTGTTTCCTGATATGGGAAGGATGAATGATGACTTACAGGAATGACTTGCATTATTCCTTATTGTACTTCTTCCTATTCTAATCAAAGAGTATGGAATAGGATCCGATACAAGAAAACTACATTTAAAAGCTCAGTTGGCTTAGATTATGTGACCTAACTCTTACCTCCACTCTTTTCAGCATCCATTAGGACTTTGGCTTTCTCTTCACTAATCCTACACTCTTCTATAGATTCAATTTCTACTTTTGTACGACATACACATCTCCCTATTTTTAAGCATCTTTCCAGATGCTCTAACTGCATGTTCCAACAGCAAAAATAAAGCCCTTCAGCCATCTTCTAAGTTTTATTTATCAAATACTACCTTTACATTTTTACAATTCCAGCATTCACTTTACTGCATATCTTTGTAAACTTTACATCATTCTTACTCACATATCTCATACCTTCTTACATCTAATCTTTTGACAAGTCCTATTGACACCTAATGGCATCCCCAGACTTCCTCTACATTCCAGTCATATAATTTGTGCTCATTTCCTACTTCACTTAGAGTAATCCACTCTCCATGGCCAGTCTGCTGACCAAACATGCTCCTTAAATCCATCTGTCATTTCATTGCCTCCAAAATTTGGCCTTTCACCTCATGATTCACTCATACTACATCTCTTCTTACATCCCTTCACCTGCTAGTCACCTTCAGACTATAACTTCTATTCTCTGGCTTTGCATGGACTTATATTATCAACTTGTCTCCTCTGACTTTTGTATTTCCTAGGCCCTAAATAGTTATTTTCTTTTGTTCCACCTTTTCACCTTCCATACCATCATTTATACCTGTCACACAATCACTAGTCCTGTACAAGAAACATCTAGCACTTCTTTTGAAGAGCCATCCATAAATAATATATATTTCTGTAATTTTATTTAAAATTATCTAGAATTTAAATTTTCCTCTTCTCTTGCTTTCCTAATTTTAAAAATAAATCACGTAAGGAGTCAGACCAGCCTTGGCAGGCATTGTTATGTAGGGTTTTGAAAAAGCAGTTACTCTATTTCCAGTGGATATTTTCATGGCACTTCATGTAAGGTAAAAGCTAATAATCCTTACTTTAAAAGAAGCCAGGTCACTGTTAGCAAGAACAGCCTTGACAATTCCTCCACAGGCAATTATGAACTGACTGCATCGAGTAATAGAAAAAATGCATACTCTATCCAATTAAATATTAAACTGTTGATACTTCACTCAAGATATGTGAAGACCAATTCTAATTTTCAAATGACTCTGTTAATTAAGTAAATGTTAAAATATCTATTGTATTTTGTTTTTACTTGTTACATTTTGTTTCTACTGTGCTTCTTTGAAGCCACACAGGATTTTTTTCCTCTAAAAATGTAGAATATACGTATTTCAAATTGCTTGTTAAAATTAACCTGTTGCTTAACTAGTAATATGGACAAAATAAGGCTGTTAAGTATACAGTGCAATAGAAAAAAAAAAATAATTAATAGGCACGTCTATACACATCTGAGACAGATTTTGACCCAGCACAGGTCAAAGTCCATACAAACAAAATTTCCTTTTTCTTGAACCCTAACTGATACAAAAATACTGTGGATGTTCTTGGTTGCAAAAGCATGACAGTAATTTTCACTGTTTTTTAGTTACCTGACAAGACAACTTCAACTAGGTCTCCTTCTTGGATATCTGCAGCTGATTTCACCAACTGTAGAATGTTTTCAGAGGTAGGGTCATGACGGAAAAGCAGAATTTTGTCATACATTCCGTAGAAACCACATTCGGGAAACTGCAAATACAAACCCATGAGAATATATTACACTGTAAAATATATACCTGTAAAATACAATTAATATAATTAAATTTTGAGGGCAGACTAGACCATTCCTCAGACTAGTACCAAACAGGATATGTATGTTTTCATATATGACAATATTTATCACTGTATCATGGCTTCTCCCCCAAGCAAGTAAGCTCATTTGCCTTTCTCTTCCTCTGTGAGCAATGTGGTATCCAGTAGGAAATGAAAGAGAAATAAGCGCATCCCTTAGCCACTGCTGATACCTTTTTCAAAAGGCAAGCTCCTCAGCAAGGTGATCTAATTAGACTCTCCTGGAGCAAGCGTTTGGACTAGATGACCTATGGAGCTCCCTTCCAGCCTATATTATTCCACGATTCTATTAACTCTCCCCAGATTAATGCCAAAAAGATGCCTTGAGGCCAGAAGAAATATTTTTCAGCTCTGCCTAAGACACAATGCCTAAATGATAGCTCATTAGGAAATACCTATTTCTTGAGACTAAAGTTACTAGACACATAAAACAAGATTTCCAAACTTAATCATAATTGTCTATTTCGACGCAAAGAAGTTGGAGCTTTGAAACCAGATTAAATCCTGTTTACACTAAAAAAGATTTAAAAAAACCTCAGAGGTTATAAACTAAACTTGAGATTATTATCTAAGCAACATTTATTTCAGTTGTTTTTTTTTTTTTGCTGCAACACAAAAGTATGAGTTAATTTTTTTCATGCTCCCAGTTTAAAGAACTAAGATTTTGTTTTGAAAACATAGCGAAGAAACCCTTTTTCTGATACAAAAGATCCGGTTCAATTTTACATCACTGAACAACTCCATATATCATTTGGGAATTTTATCAACATGCAGTGAAAGAAACACAATGATAAGCATAGCAAAAGATAAACTAGCAGTTTTTGAGGTTATAATTACTTTGAAAAGAACGCAGAATAGAAGGAACCCCACAAAAAAGTACTTTAAAACAATATATGCATTACTGACTACCGGAAACTTTGGAACCTATCCAAGTATCCAAAGAAATTTATAATTTTTTTTTTTTTTTTTAAGCTTTAAAGCATGCACTGAAAAGAGACAAAATGGCCAGATCCCTGGTTTTAATGAAATGCATCTAAATCTCTGAAGTTTTTTCTGTCTTATTTCAGATTATAAGTACCAACCCACTGCTAATTCTTGATTGGGCAGATTACCCGCCGGAAAAAAAAGTTGCTATATATAGTTATTCATACAGGTTTTATACTGAACGGAAACAATTTCCAGACTCTGAAACATAAAACATTCTCACAGAATATCTGCAAAATTCTGCTATGGTGCATGTCTTTAAAGATGCAGAATTTTTGTGCATGTGCACCACATTAAAAATCCTAGATAGTTCACTTATCTATGTGATATGAGATACTATTTCAAGGCCATTTCCTTAAGCACCTTTATCATCAACTAATTATGAACGGAAAGAATTGGCAATCTGTTGCCAAAGTTTGAGAAGACTGGCACCAACATCAGCACAGGTACTTCTAAACAGGCATTACAGTTACACATATAAGAGAGATACATATTTGTAAAACTTTCCTAGTAACCAGTTAACCATTCATATTCACAACCTCAGTTGAATGAATAGTCACAGTAACAGCAAGGTGTACTTTACCATGTTCATAAAGCTGAAAATGGCTTACAATGACATGCTCAATTCACATTTCCAAAATATTTCTCACTGATGATTACCATCTCTATGTGGACCAAAAACTTGCTCTCTAAAAGTTTGGTCTGTTGCCTTCTAAAATCATTATGCATGGTTTTATTCTTGTTAAGAGGAGCAAAAATGGAATTTTCCATTTTCATATTCCTCTGTAAAATAATGAACACTGAGTAACCTAATTCTGTAAAAGATATGCATTACCACATCCAGAACTTACAGAAGCAACACCAGGTGGAATAAAATTAGTAAAGATGGATACTGAATTTTTGTTTATTTAAAATAAAACTATCATATAGGCCACACTACTAATGGAGTTGTTAGCCAGCCAAAAGTCACCTTTTATCATAAAATAAACAGCGAAGCAATGAAATGCTGCCATATTTGGATGATTCCACTGTGCAGGTACCTTCTACTTGCTTCATACTTTCCTTCGAAAAGTGCCTTTTCCTGGGAAGCCAGGAACCATTCTTGACTGTACACAGGCATTATTATTGGTGTCTACACATCAAAAACATTCAATTTTTATTCAATTACCAAAAGAGATGTAATATTAACTTAAAGTTGATATGGTTCCTTATTTTAAAAATTTACCAAGAAGGTAAAACGGTAGAGTTTTGGAAAGAGAATGTAGACAAAACCGATTTTCATTCCGCAAGAATATGAATCTGTGCGTCTTTGTGTCTGCCTGTTACTCTATAGCTGTATTTTAATGCTAAAGTAATATCCTCTATCATCTTAACTAAAGGAGAAGGAGCAGAAGAGACTTAAAGTTTCAATAGAATTGAAATAAACTCCTAAATATTGTAACAACAGTAATTTTCACCTAAGGGAGGAATTTCGGCGCAACAGTGCAAAAATCCTAAAAAAAAAAGTTCTCTTACATGGAATATTCTTGCATAAAGACAACATAACCTAGATGACATTTTCTCTCACAGTCCCAAATGTGAAGACGAAATATTTCAAGTATCACATACTTAAGATGCAGTAAGTATTAAGGATTAAAATTGTAAGAATAAGCCAAATAACGCTGAAGGACCTTAATTCTCAAGGTATCATTGTTTCCAAATCTCATTAAAATAATAAATTTTTCAACCTAGATCCACAAGCATTTTTCTAATTCAAGAAAGAACTAAACTCATGGCTTAGGTGTGAAATAGTTACTCTAGCTTTTAAAGAAATTTGCTTTACATTAAGCATAAGTGGGAGTGAATCAAAGCTTTTGAAAGGAGATGCAATCTGAACTGCAATTACTCTCTTCATCCATACAGGTGTTAGCGTAGCCTAGATAACAGAAAAGCAGATGACACAGGCACTAAGAAACACCCAAGTGTCTTACAGAGCTATTCAACATCCAACCTAGAAGCGCTGAGCTGAACCTAAAAGCCTGCTGGAGCCACTCAGATGCCTGTGTCATGGTGCTCCACGGCTGGAGAAGCTCTTCTCTCACTCCAGCACTTGAGCGGGCAGTGGGGAGATTCACTCTTGTCCTAAGTGTTTTGAATTTAGAGCATGCATGAGAAAGTAATCCCGGTGGGATTATAATTTTAATGAAACAGATTCCTACCTTGCTACAGTATACAAGCCTGATGGCATGTCATAAGAGTGAGAATTTTCTTTTACGGAAGCAGTGAAAAGTTTAAAATATCTTGCAAAATGGGCACGGATGATCTTTTTCAAACACTGAAAGAATTTTCTCCTTTCACTGGATTTCAGAAATAATACAGGCATTTCCCTCTGAACTCATTATGACTTAAATTGTTTGTTCCCTCTTTATATTCCCATTCCATTTCCTCTTTTCAAATTAGCTCTATTTTGTCTACCTATAAAAGTATTCGCTATATTACATGTATTGTATATGTATAAATGTGTGTATTTTGAGATATCATTTATTATATTCTGTAGAGAAAAATGAATTCAATCACAACATTTTTTTTGGTAAATTATATACAAGAATTATCTTCTGGGTTCGAGTTAGTTTTCCTCAGATAAACTACTTTCATGCCAAGAAAGCCATTTCAATGGTGTGATTCTCCAAATAAAACATTGTGTAAGGACCAACTGTTGCAACAGTGACAAAAATATTCCCTCAGCTAAGCTTATTTCAGCCAACAATAATGTTGATATGCACAAACAAAAGTAAACAAAAAAGCAGCCACATTGCTTGGTACTACAACACTATAAATAGCATTTATTTTTCCCAAATACAGGGCAAAATAGGAAATGCATATATGTCAAGCTACCTAAAAGCTAACTAAAGCTAAGCTAGCTAAAAAGGATAGTATTTGATCTAAATTCCCAACACTAATAAAAGCCCTTGTTTCAGTATAATAGCTGCTTAAAGTAGAATTACCAGGAGTAAAACAGTCATTTCTATAATGAGGAAATACAGTATTTCTGGAAGAATCAGGAAAGTGGAAATTTGTTTCCATGGGGTTCAAAAGAAGGATCAATTTCTGGAAGCTTAACAAGTCATCAGCAGTCATTAAGACATCACAACTGTCCATATACACATTGGTTGCGTACTCCAAGTGTGAAATAAAATGCATCTTCTTAAACTGCTTTCCATGTGGTTTAATCTAAGGTGCATTAATTTACAACTGAAATAGGATAAATGACCTTTACAGCACAATAACTTGTTAAACTCCCACAGTTTAGTTGTGTATTTCAAGTGTGCCCCCCCCACCTTTTTTTAATAGAGAGAAAGATGAGCTCTCTAACATGATTTATATCACTTACAAAGAATTTGGGTTCCAGATTTGCAATTTAGCAAAATGTCTGTATTAATAAAAGTCTATCCCCAGCCTTGATGTTGTTATTTATTACATATTTTCCAGTGTCAAGAGAAGAAATTTTGGATAACACACTTCTAAGACACTTAAAACTACCAAATGTATTTGGTCTAAGAATGAAAGGTTCAGTGCACCTGAAGAGAAGTTGAAAATTTGGTTCACCATAGACACTGAAGTTCTGGAAAAGCTGAGAGTATTTTTTCAACAAAACTACTTAAAAAAAAAAAAAATCAGAAAAAAATACCAATAAGGAGGAATGCAATTACTGTTGAAGAGACTATCCAGTGTGCAATGTGAATCCTTTTAAGAGCCTTATTTCTATTTTCCAAACTTGTACTTTCAACTATGCTACTTAAGGTCAATTTATGAGAGATGTGTAAGACCACTAGGAAGATACATCATATTAGATATATCCCCCATAAAAAGGAAGGTTCTTTAGCCTAGACACATGTAGTCCCTGTCTGGGATTTGGGCATAAATGATTATAGTCTTCAAATACATAAAAGACTGGTGCCAATAGGAAGGGACTAATCTGTTTCTCCTCTGCATGGAACATTAAGGATTAGCAAATCTAAAACACAGGAAGGGATACAATACAGGGAATTAGAGTGGAGACAAGGAAAACTTTGCAAGGATAAGAATTTTAAAAAAAAAAAAAAATTTTTTTTTTTTTTTTTGCCTAAGAAAGGGGATCTCTATTACTGGAGGGTTTTTTAACAGAATAAATCAAACAAATGTCAGGAATCTGACTGCTGATCTTTCTGTGTTGGGATAGAAGGATAAAGTAGATGACCTCATAGGACCTAATGATCATGATGCTGAAAAATTTACTACCTAGAATAAATGGGAAGAAAAAGAAATGGCTAAATGTGTATTAGTAATTTTTATATTATTTCTTTATTAAGTACAACTCTCCTGGTCCACAAGCAATGTTAAATCTTGCTTATGCCTATTCACAGTGATATTAGGTCAAAAAAATGTGGAATTTGGCATGATTGTTCTCAACAAAACTGTCGTTATCATACAGAGAACACTCTATTATACATCCACAGGTTTTGTTCACTAATTTACTAAATCAAAGGTAATTTAATACAAGAAATTTTTTTTTGAAAATTGAAATATAAACTATCCTAATAAGATGTACAAGTATTAGCTTTGCCATAAGAGCAGTTAATGTTGTCCAGCCTTGCTATGTAGATTAGCCATTCATTATTATGTTTATATCAGTGCAATGGACTTACAGTGGAGGCACTGTATCATTCCCTCATTCCATATTACTGGTAAGCAGCCTGTAATGTACCAGAGGCATACCGTAGTACACTATAGGAAAACTACTGTAAAGGTTGTATCACATATAAACAACTATTACTCTCAAAGCAAACTATTATCTAATCTATAACATGCTCTTCTGCAAGAAAGGAAACATAATACACTATTTTTCATCATACTGACAATGACATCTAAAAAAAAAATAAATCACTCTCTGAAGAAACAAAATTCTGGCAATAAATAAACTGACTGTTTACCAGGCTTAAAACTTCAAGGAAGATCCGGATTCTGTGCCCTTTACAGGGCTGCACTGAGTTGACTTACAATTTGTCTGCTACTGATCAGTGTAACTATTTATAAAGCACACACATATAAGTTCACAGAATAAAAGGTTTCAGTCATTAGTGTAAAATAGCATTCAAATAAACAATTATGTCACAGTAAAGTCAAATTCATTTCAGACAGCTTGATGAGGAAAACTTTAGAGCTCATCTCCGTTTAAAAATCAGCTTTCACGGATGGCAGATGGCGACTGAAGTTTTAGCAAGACAATGTTTCTGGATCAAGCTGCAAGTTATTTCTTATTTGTCCACTTTTAAAAGGAAAATTAAATATTCTATTACCAAGATAGTGTTCATTACTGTTGCTTGTAGTGATTACAAATGTATTACAATTCTGAATACATGTTTATTGTTGAATAATAGTGATTTAAATTTGTTAGTTTATTAACTTTTAAACTATTAATATTTACTGAATGTAGATGCAGTGATTATTCACAGACTGCAAATACTACTTTAGTACTACTTTAATCAATTACACCTCCACAAGAAATAAGATCCATACATGTACCTCTCGAGAGGTGTGATTACCCTAAGGTTTACTTCTAAAAATTTCAACAACAAAGACCTAAATGTCAGTTTTCAGCGTTCCCACTCTTGCCTTTTCAACAATGCTTGTCTCTTCTTATGCCAGCAGTTTCTCCTTACATGTACTGTAGTGTTACCACAATAAAAGTGTATTATCGGGGAAAAGTGTAACAGACTTTCATTCCAAATACCGAGCCTTAAAAAAATGCTGTCTAAACATTCATATAAAATGTGTTTTATATGATATTGTAGCAGCTTTTATGGTAAAAAACAGGAAACACTACTAGCATTTGAAGTCACCCATAAGCACTGATGTTGTGTGCTTCTTTCATTTCCTGAAAATATCACATAACCGTTATCTACCCATTAAAAAAAAAAAAAAAAAAATTGCTTTTTCAGATGAAAAAAAAACTTGCCGGTCAGGATCTCAAGTAACAATTTGGTATTGCCCAGCTTATGGGTACAATGGCAGCAGATTATCCATAAAACATAGGGAAAAGGAGGCTTGGCACTAACCTATCCTCAGCAGATACCAAAGCAGAAGCAATTATTGAAGTGTTTTTACCCTTAGCAACTGTAAACATCTCAAGAAAATCCACCAAAATATTTCACCAATAACTGTACAGAAGCCAAATAATTATGCAAATTTTGGGTCTTCATTTAAAAAGACTTCAAGTGATACTACAAAAAAATTGCAGACTCCTATTAAATTTTAATAACTAGAACCTCTAATTATAAGTATTCAATAATTCATTTAATCCATTATCCATTGTATCAGTCAATAATTTCAATGGCCACATGCAGACACAAGCTGAACTATGTGCATCCATAACTGTGCTGTCTTATTAACAATTGTTCTCAATACAAGGATCAAAGACAAACTGCTGAGAAAAAAAAAAGGTGCTATTTTTTAAAACTCTATCCAATTACTGTGACAATCAAATAGTTCTATTATTAAAGAAATAGAACTTTAAAAGACCTGATACATCTAAATGTTAATGTATTTCCAATATGAATTGGGAAGCTTTCAATAAATAACAATAATTAACCATATACATAGTTATTTGAAAGGAGAACGTATTCAGTCTTCCTCTTTCTGTAGTAAAGCACAATTTCTAATAGAAATTAACTAAAACGAAAAGTGAGACTGTCTAAGGTGAGACAACTGCCTTACCAGTTTGGTTTAATAATTATGTATTCGGAAGATTAGCACAGTAGATATCGCAAATGAAAAACTGATGAGAAATAAAATTTCTTCCACATATAGAACTTTATCTGGAAGAGCTGGAAAACACATACTCTAAACATTGATGTTGGTTTCAGTGTAATTACTAATGTAATCCAATAGTCGAAAAAGTGTGTTGCTGTGATGTTTTCACAAAAATACTTCTTTCAACATACTAAAATTGTCTTGTTTTTGTAACAGAACAGGTAGATAGATTCTTAGTGCTAAAGGTGAAAAAAAAAAAAAAAAAAAAAAAAAAGTCCTCTTCTTGTTTCTGTCTTTTTGCAAGTTACT
Source organism: Platalea leucorodia (assembly GCF_965183815.1). NCBI lineage: Eukaryota > Metazoa > Chordata > Aves > Pelecaniformes > Threskiornithidae > Platalea > Platalea leucorodia. The sequence goes on along the minus strand of NC_138829.1, from coordinate 31,669,913 downwards.
ACAATTTTGCACATTTCCTGTAAGGGATAGTTTCTGTTGCTTTATTCTAGGAAGTAATGAGTTGTCTTTTTAATTTTTTCAGTCCTCATTGACCTTTTTCTTAACATTAAATTGAACTACATCTTTTTTAGTGATAACTGTTTTTTTCTTCTAAGTAGTAGCTATTTTTTCCTTCTAAACTAGTTAGATTTTTCCAAGCCTTCCCCTTAGAAAAGTCCTTATTGATTACCGTAACAGCAACAAGAACCTTGATAAAACCTGGAAGTCTTTCACAGCACAAAGATAACGATCCAGCACACATACGGACTGTGGGCTAAACAATGTCTTCACAGCATATGGACAAGTTGAGTCACGCTGAATGTTTGTTGACCTAACCTAACTTGCTAAAACACAAGTTAGGTTGACTTAACCTAAACAAGGTTGTTGACCTAACCCTAATTTGTTTTAAAATAAATAAATAAATAGTCTTACATTGATACAACTGTTTTAAAATAAAGATACAAATGTACAAAATTTTTGAAACAACCACATTAACTAAACTAAAACATTCTTCTTTTACATTCTTAAAATAACAATGCATTTTATTTTTAGAAGTCAGGATTTCCTTTCTCTACAGAGGTTACAACACAGCAAATTCACAATACAGAAAAGCAGAGAATTTTTGGCCAAGAGGACTGTCTAATTCTCATTTAATTGTGGCAGTCACTATTAACTCACTTGCAAAACTTAAGAGATTTTTAAAAGGCTCTATTTACCAAGCGCAAAACTCTCATGAAAATATTAGTCTTTCCTTTATGCATAAAGAAAATACCATGCGACTTCACAGTTTTGTTGTAAAAAATACCAGTTAGCATTCAAAGACTTTAGTCAGATACAGCACTACCGTTACTAAAAAATAACAAAAACTCTGGAGTTTAAATAGAAGTTCACACTATGGCTATACAGAATATATGTAGTAACATCTGCGTAAGAACAGGGGGTGGTGCCTGCTCCAGCAGCAGTGGTATCTCCACCTCATTCCAGGATGTTTCATGCTGTGCTTAAGACATCTCAGAAATGGTGACTCTCTCTCGACCTTCCGGTGATTGCCTTTGCACTTGCCAGACAGCCAAACAGCAAGGATAGGCAAAACTGCCTATTTCCTTTCCTTTCTACCCCTTTCTTGTTTCTTTTCCCATGGCAATCACCTTTCAGTTGTACAGGAAAGAAAAGTAAGTATCAGAAAATATAAGGAGTAGTACTAACCATCTTGATACCGCCTGCATTGCAGTACTACCCAAAACAGGCTTAGGTCAAGACGATGACAAGGTCTTCCTTGTCAAAGGAAGACAAATGCTTGCTGAACAAAGAGCTTGCACTGGAAAGGTAAAGAAACAACAGAAGAAACCTTGAAAGGTTAGGAGGAGAGATGACTAGAGAAAAGAAAATACACGTACAACAGAAGCACAGGACAGACCTTGACATCTTGTGAGCCTTGAGGATAGGAGCCAGGTTTACAAGGGTTAAAGCAGTAAATAGGAACAGCGGTATAGGTCCTTGCTTCCTTTTTGCATCTGTGTTCCCAAAAAAGTATTAGAAAGTTTGCTTCCTATCTAATCTCTAAGTGAAACGAGAAGTTTCTAAGATTATACCCACTAAACCAGCCAGGAACCATTCTCTGGATCCAAGGCTAAGTGGCAGGGAAATGGCTCACTGCCATATAGCTGACCTCTTTTCCACTGCTTATTTTAAACAGTCCCTTACACACGTTACGACCCAAACCATGTCTGGGCACCATCTGAAATAGTGTGATTTGGCCCAATTCAAACTGTATCAGGAAGTACACAGTTAAACAACTAAAAAGCTTCCATGATTTTGGGCCAGTACTCAAGCCTGTATTCTCATTTTGGTTTATTTAAAGATATATTTGTACATATAACTCCAGAGAACCATCACCACTTGGAACATTCCTAACATCAGTTAAACTACTTCACTAACACTTTAATATGAGTGGCGTCATTCTCTATTTACAGTATTTATTCTTCTTTTTATTTTTTTTATTACAATCCTTGATTAATTACATGTTCTATAAAGCACAACATGATACCTGCAGCATAGAAGTTAATAAGCCTTTTCCAAGTGGGCTGTCAGGAAGGAGCAAACTTCTTCTTGTTCATGATGTAAACAGTATTTTAGATAACAAATACGCACATACAAATATTTCGCTAATTCTCTTTGCTGCAGTGATTTGCTGCACAAATCAGATTCCTTTGTCTCTCTCAGATCGGGAACAGAGCACTTTGCCCACACACTCTGACTTGGACTGCCACCAAACTACAACTTTTTCTGCAGCTGCCATCTACGGAACAATGATGACCACAGAGGAAAAATACAGCTGAGCTCCCTCACAGAAATATCCATGAAACAGATGAAACGTGGCCACGGTGAAACACAGGAACAGGGTTATTTTGGAGGGAGCCTGACCTCTGAGCAACCTTCTTGTTAGCCTCTTTCAGGACAGGTTGCTCCCTCTGGCAATTCAGGTCAGGAGTTGCTTCCTTCGCATAACATCTTTAAAAAACATGTTCTCTTGCTACCTATGCCTCCTGCCACTGCGTGTCAGCTTGCCTTCTGTCACTCAAATTGCTCACTGCCAAAAATATTGAGTATACAGCACATCACTCAAGCTACTTCTACGCAGACTTTAAAAACTCCCAGTTCAGGGTAAGCAGCAAGAGATATAGGCAGAGAATCAAAATAAAAGCATCTTAAACAATACTACATGGCATTTTTTTTCAAATCTAGACTCTTTTACCCAACAGCAAACAGAAAGCAAATTTGGCACATCAGGAACGCTGTTCAAAAAGGTTGTTAAGTTTTACTTGTGTGGTTGCAATTCAAAACTTCAGTAAAATCACGGTGACTTGGTAGATCCTGCTTCCCTGCAATGTTGCTTTAGTGATTCTAAAAAATTGGAAGACTGGGGGGAGGGAAGTTTTCTCTCATTGCTCCTGAACTGAGTCTGGCACGTGGCTGCTGGCTGGGGTCAACCCACCAGAGCTCAATGCAATTAAACATGAAAGATCTTAAATAATAACACTTCTCTCTCAAACAAAGAGAACTTTAGCATAATTAATGTAAATCTATTAGTGTCTTGTGGTAGCACAAATATAACTTTCTCTATTTCCATTAAGAGGATTGGATTTATTTTTCACTGAGACTTCTGCAGAAGTACTTCATTCTGAATGACCGCATGTAATGGGTTACCAAAAATATATGTTGATTATGTCTTGGCAATTGATTTTCACTAATACCATGTAAAGACTACCTTAACTTAAAATAACCTCTGACTTTTAAATATAATTTATCTTCTCCAACAGATAGCTTTTTTACTGTTACTTCCTCAGCATTTTGTGAGTATTCTATTACAGCTTCCAATGCAATGAAGATGATGCAGAGTCAAGCAGATGTAAAGAGAGTAAGTCCAATAACTCAGACATTGAGAAAACACTCAAATAATTTTGTCACATAAAAATTCTAAAAGTTCACGTGTCATGCAAATCAAAACACACTGACTCTTCTATCATGTAGATTAAGAGGTTAATTCAATAGAAATATTTAGAAAAGTAATAAACACACAACAATGAGACTCAAAAGAGAAACTGGTCTTCATATCCTGTTGGAGCCAAAAGTATTATCACATACACCACATCTGCATACGCTCCATAATTTCCTTGAAAATTTTCACTGGCAGAAGCACTGAGGGAGAGCACTAACAGTTTGTGTCTTCTCGGTTATTTCACACTGAGGGTTTGGGAGCACTATGCTACTAACACCGATCCATTAATGCCACGTTTCTCTAAGGCAATACGGGGACCTCAGCAGAAAGACTCCCACAGTTTCTGTACATGTTCTCTGTGCAGCCCAACACTGTCCACCCCAGTACAGAATTATGGTGCTTCCTGCGAAACATTTAGGAGAATAATGTGACAACAACAGTGTCAGATTGTTGACACACATCCATTTATGTAGATGCTTAATGAACAGATTGCAGTTCTCACCAAGGAGGTTGAGAACTGAAGCAGTAACTTTCATGCTCTTCAGGGAATAGGCAGAAAAGGCATGATAAATCACTAACAAAATCAAGTATTTTTTTTCTAGTTCCTTTAATTTAAAAAAAAAAAAAAAGAAAAAGATTTAAAGACGGTGACTAGAGAGTCCCTTGCTCACAAGGATTCACTGTTTCTGAAGCTGCAGTCTTACTAATTCTATGCCACATACTACATCTGGGAAAAAAACCTCCTAATTTAAGAAAGATGAAAAGAAACCAATTCAAGAGCCAATTCTACACATTATTTAAAAAAACAAACAAACAAACAACCCCCCTCTCCAAAACCCCCATTTCTGTGAGAGTTGACCACCAGATGCGTTTTAGCTATCTCTGAGCAAGCACTACATGAATTCAGGAGACTCAGTCACGTACATAACTCAATAGACTATACAGATATAGAACAAGTGTCTTTGATCTTTTTACAGAATCACAACATGTAAACTACTTACATGGAGTCAAAGTTTCTGTTTATGAGGTAAGAGATCTAGACAGATCTAATAAAGGTAAGAGATCTAGAGATCAATCTCACTTGTTTATACCTCTACTCTGCTTCCAAAATACACTTCATTTCCTTCAAGATAGATGCCAGTTTAGGTAATTGCTTAAAGATAAATTTAAAACTTTTTTTTTTTGCAAAGAAACAGAAAACAAAACGGCTCTGATCAAGACTACTGTTTTAATTAAAGCATTCCCAAATATGTGGTTTCCTTCTGAAAAAGCATAACTCCCCTACATTTTGAGTAAAGTGTTAGAAGAGATTTTGAAAATTACTTACTCTTTCATCTGCTCACAACATTAATTCTATATTCTAGGAAATACAGTAAGAGCCATTTGACAAATACTTGTAAAGGGCTCTCTTCTACTGAATTTGATAGAAATATGAATGTTTTTTTAAGTGCAAGAAGCATGTTGGTTCAACTTTTAGTACTAATAACTGGTTTGCTCCTTGGTCAGTTGTCTATTTTACTTCCATGTATTAATAACTAGTATTCTTATTAATAAAGGATAAAGAGACAACACCAAATAACAGGATTACTGGGCTCCCTAATCCTATAATGAATATAATCAGGAGGAGATTATAGCAGGAGAAAAGGCTGAGGGCGCTTATGTTGGACACCAGTTCAGCATGAGCACACATACCTAGAACCAGGTCTGCACAGGGAGTCACACAACTAACATAAATAAGAACTCATAATATCATGTTATACACATTAATTCCCCATTCAAAATGTGGCTTAGCAAATCCAAAATACTAAGAGGAAACTGTCCAGAACAGACAGTAAAGAACTTGTTTACAGACATTTCTGTCCTAAATTGTTTTATGCAAATTTAGCATCTCTTTGCAGATCTGAATAAGGCCTGTCATGGGAGGTTTGGGATCCATTGTCCACGACACCCAAAAGGATTTTCCTTGCCAAACACCTGTTTGGAGATAGGAAAACAGCACAATTTTATTTTTTTTTAAGATGACAAGAAAAATGGCAGCTTTTATATAATAATACTAGATATATATACACTTCTAGATAGTGAGTCACCCAGGAAGAGGCCATTTAGGTTTCTAGGCTTTCCCACCTGAATGTTTCAAAGCTGGACTGTACAATTTTTCAAACACAGTCCTAATCATTAGGCTAGGACAAGATCACTAAAGAAACAGAAACCACTGAAAGATGTACGAGACCACGAAGTAATCACAAGAAAGTTTCTGTCTCTGTAATAGGCACTCAACAGAAACTGGACAGTTAAGAGATTAAAAATAAAAAGTCCTCCTGAGAGCAAAGGCCTAAACTGGGAATCTTTCCCCTCCCCAAACATCTAGTCAGCAATATTGTTTCTTAACGAAAGTGCTTATAGCTTCAGTGTTTCCATTTGCATCCAGTACATCCTTTAATAACACGTATGCACTGAAGGAAAATCTCTCAGCACACTCAGGCATAAAGATTAAACATATGTTAAAGTCTTCTGTGAACCTAGGAACACTTCCATAGAACTATGAAAGTCATTTGAAGAGAAGCACCTTAAAGTTAATTAATTTTTAAAAATTTATTTCAAAAAACAAATGCCCTAAGCACAGAAGTTGCCAGGTTGCAAAAGGAGTTTTAAAGTGTATGTCTCATACATATAGAAATATAATGTTCAGAACAGAAAGTTGATAGCAACAGATATAAATAGAAACTTAAGAGTTGTAGAAAACCACTAACGAAAGCCAGAAGATATGCAGAAATATTACTGTCAGCATACTTAAGGCACATTAGAAGTTTTGCTAATACTTCAGGAACAAAAGAATTATAACAATTCTACCATCCATAAATATTAATCAATCAGTTTCTTCCCCCCCTTCCATTTTGGGAAAAGCCAGTATTAGGTATTAATGATTAAACACTTTCTATTCTAACACCAGTTGATATGGATGTTGAAGAGGACTCACCGAAGCTGCACACTTACACTGGCAAGTCCAAAAAACTTTAAAGCAAAATTGAAAGAGCTGTAAAGTCAATGGTTGGGTTCTGGAGCAATCAAGAGGAAAACTAATGTGCTGCTTTTTAAAAAGGGAAAGAGAGCTACCTGCGTAACTGTAGACTTCTCAAAAATCATGGAACAAAAGACACACAATTCAACTAATGAAAACATGAAGGACAGTAGTACTATTTAACTACCACCTGGGTTTACAGAAAAACTAGATAACTTCATAATGTAATGAGGAGACTGCACAAGCATAAACTTAACAGTGACAAAGTCAGACTTCACAAAATATTATGTCAGGCCCCTGGAAACATGGAATGCAAGCTGCTCTGATGTAACAGGGACTCTATTCTGAAAAGCAATGATGCAATTTAGTTAATGTAGTGGGTAATTAGATGAACATGCACTCTTAGTGAATTGCTTTTGCCATAAACTGGGGAATATCAAAGCAGCATATGGATTTACTACCTCTGCTTTTGGCACTGATGCCACTGCAACTGGAAGTCTGTACTCATAACTAGCATTTAAAATTCAAAAAACTAGGGCACCGGAGAAAGGATTCAGGGAAGAACGATAGAATAATTAAGGAACTGAAAGACATGTTCTCCTGTATGTGGCAGCAGGGGATTAAACTGTTTAATTTCTAAAGCAAGGTCAGGATGTGATTTGATCGTTTTTGATAAGCATCAGTAGGAGAAAGTGAAATCTGATTATCTATTGATTCATCTGCCTTGCAGACAAAGAAACAGCAAGTTCCAATTTCTGACAGCTGAGGCTATGTAGAATTAGACTACACAACAATTATTTTGCTGGTCCAATTCCTTTTTTTTTTTTTTTTTTCTTTTTTGTCTTATTTTAAGCAGCTAAAACAAGTGCTCACTGAAAAACAAATATGGTACTGCTATTTCCACATTATTGGATTTTTATTTCTAAAAGAGACACTCTGTTTGAAAAGGAATTAATTCAGACAACTCCTATGGCATTTCTTATAAAAAAAAAAAAAATTCGAACAAATTACCATAGTGTCATACATTGACAAGATCTCTAATGTAACACTCTGTCTAGTTCTAGGTGCCCAGAAACAGTCCAAGGACAGCACAAAAAAAAAAAAAAAAAAAAAAAGTTTTGTAAAACAGTCTTTAGTTCTGTTAGTTAGGCAGTAAGGAGTTTACACAAAGGGGATTCAAGTTAAGTATTAATTTAAGTATAGTTTAAAAACTGGCAATGACTTTTGGGGGAGGCTGTGGCATCTCCATCACTGGAGGTTCTCAGAACAGGTTAGACAGAGAAGAACAGTACAGAGAGCGCTGATCCAGACTTGGAGGGGAGGAAGGCGTTTTGGGTCTTTCTATCCCTGTATCTACAACTTGTGTCTTCTGAAAGATACAAGAAAAAGTTACTTGCAGTTTAGAGTAAGAAAAATAAACTATATAAGGCACATTCCTACAGTTTAATGTTCCTATTTGTAAGTCACATTCCTGTGACTTTCCCTTCCGATTATCTAGAATTCCCATTGTAAGTTCAACTGGAGAAGTAGTATTTCCCCATTTTTCATCCTGAACTGTTGTGTAGAGCTCCTCTGCAACATTACATAGCTGCCACAATTCACAAGGGAAGAAGTTATTGCATCTCAGTGTGGGTGAATACATGTCCACCCCCATCTATCTAGTACTGACAGATTATTTGACAGTTTTTAATTTCAGTAAGACCTATCTGCCTCAAGAATATTTTTAAACATCAAGACAAAAGTTGCCTTAGAGTTTAATATGTCTGGGATGTGCACCTTAGAAATCACATCTCTAACAGATGAGATCAACACACTGTCAACCCTAAATTCCTGCATGGGTTTGCTTGTCTTCAACTATCCACTCTCATCTTTCAATACTTAAGTGTTTAATATTTCCAGTATAGAATTTCACACTCACTAAACCTCATCTCTTCTCATACAATGGGATCGATATTTGACTGTATTGTTCTCAGGGTCAACAAGTGACTGAAACTTTTCTCATGGTTCTGTCCCTCTGATGTTGGACTTTACATAGGTCCCCTATTATTTTTGATGGGACTGAAGCTCTCCTGGTGCTAAAAAAATTGTAAATGCCTTTGTGAATACATACTGACTTAACAACGTCTCTGAATATTTAATTTCAAGTGCTTGCTCCTGCCTTCTTGTAAAAACAGCATCACTCAATGAATTTAAAAAAAAAAAAAAAATCTTTTCGATGTACTTTTTACTCATTGTGCAGTGCTACAATTTTCAGTTGCAAAACTGTATTCCAGAATTGATGCTGGAATTTTAAGAAAACATGTTTTTTAGAGTCATCCTTTTAACAATGGCTTAAACAAGGTCATAAAATAAAGAGGTAAGATTATGATTTTTTTCTTATTTAAAGTGAGAACTGTTAAATTATAAATTCTGCAGAAAAGAAATTTACACTGAAAACAAAAAGGTAAATCAGCTCCTTGAAGCTACTGGTTCACAGAGTAATTTCATATAGAATACCATATTAAAAATATATTGCTTACAGCAAAGAAATTATGGCTTCCTGCCTTTTATAGAGAAACTAAAGCCTTTGGCATGAACCACAATATTTTGAAGAGCACTACAAGCCAAGTCAAAATTCTGTTCCTGCCAGGGGAAAGGCAGCTGTCACATTAAACTAAGAAAACTTTTCAGACCTTCATCTAAGATGTAAAGAAACCCTTCTAAGTTCTAATAACAAACGAGTCATTGTAAAATAATCTCATTTGCTTGAAGTCTCAGCCATTTGGCACCCAGCCAGCTGGGGGTGAAGAGCCAGACACTTAATACACAAAGTTCCTAGCAACTAGAAGCCTGCAGGGAGCAGGAGATTGTATTACCAGCAGCTGAGTGAACAAGACCTCAGATATTACAGAGGAATACACAGAAGTCAGTTTTTATGTGCTTTCTTAGTCTTTTGCGATAGATCAGAAGCAAGAAGATGGGCAGTAAGGTTCATAATCAAAGGGGGCAGAAGCCTTTATGTCATGTAAACTGCATGACCCTACAAACGTGGAGTAAAAATGTTAGACTAAATTCTGATGAAAGGAAAATAGAGGGAACAACACGGACACCCTCATTCATCACCATTTTAAAACCCAGTAACTTAAGCTATTTGCATTTTCTGCTCATAGCTAAGACAGCCATCTTTTTGAGCAAGACAAAAAACACTTTTGAGTTTTGTTGGTTGAACTTTCAAATCCTCTTTCCCCGTCCCCGTCTTTTCTTACACAGCAAAAGAAAGAGGCAAGTAAAGTGACATGTAACTAAAAAGAGCAATTCCATTTTTTCATTCAAAAATAGTGGTGGTTAATCCATTTAGCTCTGACCGCATTCATTTTTTTGACTGATGCAGCGAGCCACAAATTCTCAGTGTGCACCATAAGGAAAAGACTCCTGGCCAGTGCAGGATTCAGAGAATATTCCAGAGTCCAAACCAAGCCAGACCAGCTGCAGCTGAGTGCTTCTGCTCTACATCCTTTATGCGTGATACTTAAGCAGCATGTTCCACGTCCAATATTGAACTTTCAAGGTGCTCCATACACAAACATCTGCTGCTGCATGCTCACTACCCACACACCACCTAACACCCTTTGCTCCACACAGCTCCCAACATTTTTACCTACTCCTCAACCACTGAAGGGGTCACTGCAATCATAAAAACATTTAATGGTCATTTAGAAACATAAATCTAAGTGTTTTCCCACAACATGTTCAACTGTTCTGATTCTCTACAAAGGGCAGCATTCTTACTACACATCACTAAGCCATGAAATAATGGAGGGATGTGTTAAGATTATGACAAACACGTCCCTTTCATTGTATCAGATCCTCTGTAACTGCAAAGAGAAAATTTGGATTTTTTTTCCTTGCAATGTTTATGAAAGTACTTTAGAGATAATATTTGTGCTTCTTGAATGGCTTCTCTTTTTTCCTCACAGCAATGAATACTTTTACTCAACTAATTATGTATTATCAGCAGGTAATTTCACCTCAATTATTTCTTGCCTCTAAAACCAGTGAGTGCACAACTGTGTGAGAACAAAGCTATAAACATTTCCAATAAGCACCCACCTGAGTACAGTGATCCAGCATGCTATCTTGAACTGCCAACATGTATGGCTTCAACAACAACAAATGACATTTCAGAAGCCTAAAGCAATCACCGGAGAACGCTTCATGGGTTATATCACCTTTGATTCACTTTACACAATGTACCATTAGAAGCATACATTGATCATTAATTGCTTTGCTCCAACAAGGTAAATAGGCACTTGAAACTGGATACGATGCACTGACAGATCAATCTGATGTTTTGGAATTTTCAACAGGGTAAAATGACCGAGGCCATGATTTAAAAGCATCTGGTAATATAAGCAATAAATTAAAATTGACTTTTAATAACTGGATTCTCTTGCTTCTTATTGTTGTGCTGACCATTTGTAACCTGTACCACAGTAAAACCTACAATGTAATGAGAAAGCTAAAAAAAACCCAATCAAATGGAAAGAATGAAATATATAACTGTCCGTTAAGAGGATGCATGCAAGCAGAAGTCCTATTCTGTACAATCAATTATATTTTCCTCACCAAATGATTCACCAGCAACATCATTTCCACTGTTGTATCACCTATGCACAGAAGAGTAAGGGTTTTTTTATTACTCACAAATAAACTTGAAATCCAGTAAAATGAGAACAACAACAACAACAACAAAATAATCAACAAATAGCAAAAAGAAAGCTTAATGAAGTAGAAACAAAATGTCTGTATTATTATGGAGAGTCAAATCTGAATATAGACCAAATTACTGGAACCAGAAAAAATTTTGCATGCACAGATGTGGATTTCATATCCACAGACAGGTGCACATTCAAATTACGTGCAAGTTTACATTGTGCGTATTGGTTTCTGACCGTTCCCTCCTTCCCACCCACTGGTCCTTCTTTGGACCTATCTGATTAGAGACTGCAGATCATCTTCACCCACAACCACAAACCTGGTTGTAGCAAGAACCTCTGTTTACAGCCTACAGAAGTCCGTGCAGATAACCTCCTTCAGAAAGCCAAAATATTCACTACTTGGAAAAGTTACATTTCAGAAAAGCCATAACAACTGCTCATTTCTCACGATACAGCACAAAATACAGACATGCAAGGTGAGGCTTCTAGTTTCAACCACTTAAAAGATAATTAAATAAGGAGCAGTCTAGAAATCTTCCTTGCAACCATTTATTTTTGTTTTCTTGTAAAGGGAAGAAGACAAAATGTTTAATGCTCTTTGGTGCAATGATAATACATCTATTGCTCCTTAACATCACTCAAAATCATTCCAACTTGCAATCTTGCCTATATTGCGTTAAATCTCGTCTTAAATACAGGTCAGTTCCTTTTTTGCTCTAAAGTTTTTACAACCAAAAAAGTAGAGGAAAATGACCACTCTGCAGTGGTTGTCTCAGAAAGAAAAGTCTGGGCGAGGACAAATCACCAGTAGCTTGGTCTGCCTACTAGATATAAGAACCAAAGAGCCCATGCCAACTTACCCACACCACAGCAGACTCCTCCTCCCTTCCCCCTGAACTACAGCTGGCTTTGAGAGAAAAGCACTTGATTTCACCCAAAAGCCCACACAACCAAAACAATGGACTCATCTGATCCTTAATGAAACTGGTTGTATTTATGAAAAAGATGAAAGAACGGGGGGGGGGGGCGGGAAGAAAAAGAAAAAAAAGAATTAACTATGCTGTTAAGAAGAATTTTAAACAGTAAGAGAAGTCTTCACACTGGTATTTAAAAAAGTAAAAAAAAAAAAAAAAAAAAAAAATCATTCTGCCAATGATTACTTCTGCCAAACTGGAAAAAAAATCCTTCTGGTTAAAATAAAATATGCATAAATATACAGGAGTGACAAAAGACTATTTTTTTTCTTTCAGAGCACTATAATTTTACTTAAATGGTAGGTGTTCTTTCTAAACAGAATGGCATTTCAAAGAGACATCCAATCCTGTATTTCAAATGCAGCAGTCATCTCTGAAACAGGGTCTTGAAAAAAAATTCAAAATAGCAAGAAGCAAATTAGGGAAAAAAAACCTTATCAACTGTATTTTGAATAAAAACATAATCATCAGGAAACAAATGTACCTCTCCCTACCCCCCTTCTCCTTCCTCCAAAGTCTGTGCCTGCATAAAGATATAAGAAGCCACTAAACCACAGAGTCCCATGCCTGCTAACCGCAATGGCTAAATAACTCACCATGTATCAGCATCATTTTACATTAATGCTTTCCCTTGAGATTTGGAAATAAATAAAAAAGTATATAACAAAGTGATAACTGAAATTAAATGAGAACATTTTAAAAATCTATATATGTTAACAATTATTTTTTCCTTACTGAAAAAGGCAACTTTAAGTCCTTATAGTAGCACACAATGCATCTCTTTACAGCGGCTTGAGTCGGAGGGTTTTTTTCCCTAATGACAAAAATAGAAAACTTGCTACATAGATTACTTTTACTAATTGATTCTAATTGTTTACCCTTCACAACTATGATTAAAGGGAGAAGAACAAGGAGGGAATATGGAGGATTGATTTAAATAACAAGAACAGTAAGTTTGGCCAATGCTAGTGAATGAGTGTGATGAGAGGAGAACAGGGCACAAAATTCCTTGAACACTGATTCCAGAACTACAATGAAGGAGGATCTGGGTCTCATAGTGAACAACTACTTCAATCTCTCCTACCCCTAAAGAAGAGCAGAAAGGAGCATTTTAGACTGTTTTCCAACCAGGGTTCTTTGCAAGGCCTGAGAGTGAAAAAGGGCATGTACTTCACATTTATATCCACAATTATAGTATATCAAGGGCCACTGATGGCAGTTTGAGTTAAAACACTTCTTAGGTTGTTACTTTTATTTACCTGTTTCATCTATGTCATACTTACTTTTTTAAATCTTAGTGACTTCTTTTACACATTGCTACCTAGTAAAACAGATAATATATCCCTTCAGCACTAAAAGACAAAAAAAATTTTTTTTTTTTTTTAATATATTGTTAAAATCCTAACACACTAGACCTGACTAGGCAAAGGTATCTTTTAAATGGCTTTTAGCAATTACAAGGTGCTGCAAACATCCTACGAATGGATGAGATAGAAAAGTGGAAAACCATCTAGTGGTGTTACAGAATTGCTCAAAAGAAAATAATAGCCTAGAAAACAGGACAGGCACAGATATGGAGCAAATCCAAAAGACTTCCAGCACCTGCACCCTGGTGTCTGGTACAAGCCATCTACAAGTTTTCTTTCTACCACTAAGATTTTTTTATTTTTTTATAAAAATTGTTGTAAAATGTGGTGGAAAACTAGGTTTCACTAGATTCTTGCCGTCATCTCATATGCTTCACATGCGTTACCAGTACGATCCAGAGATGCTCCTGCCCCCTCTATCAAGTCAAACAGAAGTTATAAAATACTTATGGCAAATACATTTAGACTGGCAACTCAGAAAAGAGGAGCACATCATGTCAAGCAACCTCTTTCACCCTCTTTTGAACTCACGATAAACCCTTTCAGGAACAACTCTTGAGTTCACAATTACTTACTAAATTAGACATCAACACTCTGCCTCACCATATCCAGCAGAAATATACTGTTACATCATTAAACAATAACCATCTGACCTCATATTCAACAGCAACTGAATCATAAAAGATTTTAAACTAGATTTTAGAAGTCAATTAACAAAGATGATTTCCACTGAAATCAAAAGATTTGTGCTAATTTATAGCAGAGCCCAGATAGAAACACTTAGTTTTTTAGACATGTTATATGAGGATACAAGGTCCGATATTAGCTTTGATATTAAAACTTTTCAGACTTTGACCAAGAAGTACAATATTGCATTTAATCTTAACCAAGTATAAAACATAAGTATGAAAATGGAGGTGTGCCCCTAAAAAATTCTATACCTTAGGTTCTAGGCGTATTCAATAGAGAGGGATATGTTCATGACATAGTACAAAGCACCAGTAAGACTTCAATGTGGGTATGATGCATAACCCCTATACGCCACTGTCAAATCAATCAATAAATAAATAATCAAATTTATTAGGTGGAAAGACAGTAAAACTAATATGATGAACGAAATCAGTAGTCTCTCTTATGCGATGAGATTAAGCTGTGTTTAGTTAATGTCTCAATGAACCTGAAAGAGAAAATAATAGTAGCTTACACATATATCAAGATCTAGAACAGAAGGAAAAAGAACACGCAAAATCAAGGTACAGCCTAACAGAAGTGAATATCGGGTGACTAGGAAGAGAGTCAGGATGAATACTTAAAAGACTATTCCTTAGCTTCAAAGAAATTTATCTTTTGGATAGCTTTTCCAGCTAAAGCCCCAGGGGCAGAAAGCCAAATCTTCTTAAAAGTAAAGTTTGACAATTTCATGACAGAAGTTAAATGATACAATTTGTCTGCTGATGCAGACAATAACACAGGAGATCATTTTCAGTCCTAGAATCCTATTTGAATGTCAAGGAAAAAACATGTGCATGTTGTTACTAATCTTACCAAAATACTAAGTTATTACTAATCTGTTAATCAACTTTATCCTCTTAGATTTCGGCATAATGAATAAGCTGCAGAGGCAATGCAAAATCTTTTGAACCAAGTTAATATTAAAGCTAAAATCCGCTGAAATCTCCCAGACATAAATTTTCAGTGTTTTATACTATCTTGTGGTAAAGAAATAGTGTAGGAAGCATTAACTTTTACTAATGTGTAAATATTTTAATACATCTGATAAATAAGGTAATTCAAATAATGCAAGCTTTCCTCCAGAAAGTTCTTGTAGTTTAATAGAAATATGAAACCAAACTCATCAATTCTATTCTCATCACCCCAGGAATTTTTCCCTATTGACCTGAGAATTTTTTGTAACCTTTTCCTATATAATATACCTATCTGTATTACTACAATGGCTCTTTGTTGTTTTAATATCTATATACTTTATGAAAATTTAGTTTAGATATTTTTTTATAACAAGCTACTTCTGCTAATGTTAAATGTCCAAGTGAGTTTTTCGTACACAGAAGATTTTTCTGAGGTGCTGTCTCACAGGTACACTGGAATTACAATCTAGACTGACCTACCTGCTGGCAGGTTAAAAAAAAAAAAAAAAAAAATGCTGCTGGCAAAAAGAAGGGAAAAAAAACAAAGTACTGCTGCTGCTGTGATGATGTAGGAATACAAACAATCCTCAGCATTGCACAAGCAATAACTACTTGTCTTTCTCTTTTTTACAAGGCTAACAAACTTATTGCCACTGCCTTTGTTAATATTTCTCTCTGTTGCACAGGTTCCAACATCCTTTTCACTGAAAATCTAACATGGATTAACATTACTAAGAAAAGTTCAGAACAACTGTTCTCAACTGTAATTAGTTGTAGAGCCACTGCTTCTACTTTAGCCCTAAAGAAGGGCTGGCATGATTTTTCCACACACATCAGTTAACACAAAAAAATGTTACCTCTTCCTACCACAGAAGTCAAAGACCATGGTTTAAATGTCTTCTGTCTTGCTTTTGAATTCTATAATGAACTTGAAAATAAATCTTTCCTCGTCCTTTGGAATTCTTTTCATTTAACATTACCCTTTCTCTCTTACATTCTGCCTTCAGCCACCCCTACAACAGCGGCTACCTTCACCAGGCCTAAGTATTTCTTTCAAATAAAGCTTCATTGCTACCACTGGCATCCATACCTTCTGTGGTATTTCCAGTATCATTCAAATTCTCATTACCTCCTGCTTTAAGTTTTCTGCTCTTCTAGTTTCACAGTACTTCAGTCTTACGACTTTTTCCATGGGCTGGATATTACAATTTCCCATACCTATAGGCAAGTGCTATAAGACTCTTTCTGATTAATGCTTTATTCTTCTGCAGTCTTCATAAGAGAGTGATTTTATCTACTTATACAATTTTAATTGTTTAAATAGTTTATTTTTAATTTATTTATAATTTCAATAATTTGTAATTTTATAATTTACATTTATTTATTCTTTTTAAAATCTTTTTTTCCTACGTAATTATTTTCATAACCACATATCTTGCATTTCCAGCAAGTCTTCTGACAACTCCCCCACGTGCTTATCAACTTTAATCTAAAAAGACTCAAAAGTAAACTAATACAAAGCAATTTCATTGGGACTGACGGGTTATACTTGAAAAATGCACACATGGTTAAAGAATGACCTAGTAGTGTTCATTTTTGTAAAGGCAGCTTTCTGCATTAACATTATCTTAGTCACTGTCTTTGAAAACAGTCAAAGCAAACTTATAGAAAGAGGTTACAATAGCACTAACACATCCTGCATTTACACCACAATGAATTCAAATCTAAGTGTTTAGCAATACCCATGCATAGAAGCAAGCAGCGTTTTGTCACAACCTGAGGAGCAACAATAAGGGGTATCAATCTTTGGGGTTTATAAGTTTCTTTTGGGGAATTCAGTTAATACTTTGTTTTTTAAGCACCTCAAGCTAAAGAGGTTGCAGTAACATCACATACCTTTTGATTGCCTTCTGATTGAACAGTGTATTTGCCTGCTAAATCCACCCGACACAATACCTAATCACTTGTTGCCATAAATTCCTCTCCGTGGGAACTTCAGTCTTTGAGCAAGCAAAAGGCAAAGGAGTGTTGCATTTAAATCTAAGAAATTGAAAATCAAAATCCAGAGCTCGAATTTCTAGAAAGTCAAATTTCCCATTTCTCTTTTAAATGAATATGATCTCTAGCATATCGGTGGTGCAGTTTAAGGAATATTCATTTTGCGTTGGTACTGGTACACAGTTGGCATCACCGGGGAACTGGAAACCACTGTTATGCAAAGTCCTCCCTGTTCTTGTCTCCTGCTCCTCAGAACCGAGTTACCACAGCAACAAGTGAACGTCTACGCAGCAGTTAACATGATCAATGTATGCCATTGTAGAACGGAGTCTTCCGACACTGTATCTAGTAATTTAAATATCAGCAAACACAAAGAGTTTTTGGAAAAGTAAAAACGATTTCATCGGAACTTTAGCTGAGTGACTACGTGCTTTTGCCTCACAGAGCTAAATACTCAGTGGGTGTACCACACACAGTCAGTCTTGACTTTATTCAACAGCAAATATTCCCAGAAGAATATCTGCAGTAAGTTTTAACATCATTCTCTTCAGCCATCTCTTGTAGCTGAAAAAAAAGGTAAACGTGTGGTTATGCGCGCGCGCGCACGTCTGTCTGTATGTTTGTTTGTATACACACAATAAAAACAAACCACTGCTTAATATTTGGAAGCATGAAGTGAGGGATGAATTACAGAGATTACAGTATCACAGGACTAATATCTTCCTTTGGTAGACCATCACTTGTTCAAAATGTTAATTCATTACTGCACCTAAAATGTGCAGTAATGTGAAGAAGAAATTACATCTGCTATTCCAATGAGGACAACTGCAAGTGATATAGAAATATTTTTCTACATAAAAATGTACCTACAAACTGTGTCTCTTAATAATAACATTCCAACTGTGGTTGGAACCACTATGCTGGCAGGAAAACAGTGCATCTAGGAGCTTTGAAGACCCTAATAAACACAAAATAGTTTCAATATTGACCTGATTCACTAGTAGTACTAAAATACTGCCTGAAAATATTTTTCCTTATTTGATTTCATAGACAGCTGCAGCAATACAGAAGGCTACATAACAACTGCATATATCAGTTTGCTGGGTAGTTATGTTACAATTTGTGACCAAATAGATATTAAACTTTTTCTCTTTAAATGAAAAAACTTAACGATGAAAAGTGTAAATATTCACCATTCCCAGCTTCATCCACTTGCTTCCCCTGAGCCCCATATTAACTATACTTTCTATGAAATATACATATTTCCATAATTTCTCTGCATAATCACATCAGTGAACACTAACAACTTTGTTCACATGGAAGACACATTTAGTTTATGAAGATTTTATGTAAAAGTACAAGATGACAAGAATGCGCAGAAACAGAGTTCAATCAGGCAGTACTCTGGCAAACAAAACCTTTACTGAGATTTATTTCAAACTTTAATACTGAAATAGCATTCATACTCTTAGCTTGTAATTCATGCAAGTTTTTCTTTCTGCAGATTTGAAAAATTCAAATAAGAAAAACAAATATTGTCACCTTCCTATCATGCAACTCAAAAAAACCTGTCCATCAGGTTAACCTGATCACAAATGCATGAATAACATGCTCCAAGTAACACTAATATCCTGAGTTTAGAGATGCATCATCTGTGCTAGACTGTGTCAAAAGCCTTCACAAAGTCCCCACAACAGACACCAGTTTCCATTTTGGAGTCCTGGGATGCAGAGGCCAGTCTTCGAGCAGGCAGCACTGAGTCTCCCAACTAGAACTATGCTGGGAGAACACATGTGTCACCTTGAATTAGTGTCACAGAACCTAGAACACAACGTACCGTGTCAAGCGGGCTGGTCCAGTCCAACCTCCCTGAGACACCTGCATCTTCCTGGTATGCCAATGCTTAGGTCTGCTACTTCACACAACAAAAAAAATTACACCAAATAGAAATATAAATGTCAAGAAGTTTGAGCCAGAAGATTCAAACAAGTTGCCATAAGCAGAAGGGAGCAGTAGCGGGGTCCTGCCTAGGAGACCTGTGCAGCTCCCCTGCAACCTGCAGCTTAGGCTTGAGAAGAAGGAAAGGTAGGGGTCCTTCAGCCACAGGATACTGGAGGAAAGGACCAACTCTTGTTGGTCTGCCTCTGCTGTGTAAAAGCACCACACTAATGGTATTTCCTGTTGTCTCTTGCTTACCACGTCTTTGTAACCAAGACAAAGACAGCATCCCCTCCATTGTACAGCCCACAGCTCTCACGCCGTATCAATGATCGGGGAAAGGAGAAAGATAAAGTTTGTGGGAAAGCACTTGTGTTATCTGGGCACAATATTTTGCTGATGACCCATCTACCAGCTGCGTGAGATTCCACCCTTGCCGTCAAAATACATCTTAGAAGTCTAGTCCTTTCTCACCTGTCCCACCCACCAAAGCAAGTGCCCACATAGACTCACGGAAGCTATGCTTCCACACAGTGCTAAATACTTGCAGAGCTAGATCACCAGTATTTCATGAAATTCTTTCAAATCTAAAGCCATACAAGAGCACGTGGTCCAAGCCCATAGTGTCCACAGCCCCACATCATATACTTCTACAATATACATAAGTTTCCACAGGGATTTATGCTGCTTGGCACTGATAAGCCATTTAACAGCATAACTGAGATATGCTAAGAGAACACTAAGCTGTGAGACTTGCTGGGACCCCTTTGGAAGGCTGAACTATTCAGAATGCATCTGATGTAGGCAGGATCATGTCCATGCTGCATCTGGAGGTGAAACTCTACCTATTGAACTCTGTTCTCCATTGGCCTTCCTATGGGAACTACTTAGAACACAGTGTTAACAACCGGTGAGAGAGGATGATGGCATGAAGCATGGAACACACCAACACAGAATCATTCAGGCTGGAAGAGACCTTTGGAGCTCATCTAGTCCAACCCTCCTGCTCCAAGCATGATGGTATTGACACGCCCTCAGAACTACCTGCTGGACCATCTGGTCCAAAACCAATGCAGTAAAACCATGAATTACCCCACATTCAAAGAATTTTTAAATACAAATCTAGCACCTTTTTAACATGCATTCTGTTAAGACAAGACAATGACATATTTGCATAATATTAGATTTCACTCTAAGTCATTGTTCCACTATAACATTTCTATTTGCATTGGTAGCTGGGGAATGCATTTCTTAGACTTTTTTTTGTGTCAATGATATAGATAATACACCTCAGCAGTAAAAAAGATTTTAAGCCTCACAAGAGTATGGAGTAGCTCAGAAGAATAAAGTTGGTTCTATTAGCCAATAGCAGAAGACACAGGCTTTCAAAACACAAGCTTTTAAAGCTGAATACATGGTCAACACAATGGAAATATTTTGTATTCTGGACCAATAAAAAAAAAAAAAAAAAAGTCTGAGTTCCTTCACTTACCAAAGTCCCCTCTCAATGGTCTGACAAACGATAAAGTGCTTTCTTTTTGTTTTTAAAAATGCAGTCCAACACAAATTATGCATTACATTGAGTAACACCCCTGTAATCTTTCCCACTGTATTCCTTCCTTACAGATTTTAACCTAGTACTCTAATAAAATCAAGTAATTGAAAATAACAGAAAGATCTTTATTCCAAAGTGATGGACAGAGATTAAAATATATCTTTTATCTGTAGAAGTCTTGAAAAAAACTACACTATCTTGAGAAGTGTATTGCACTACCAGATCTAGAACTTGCCTAAATTTTCAAGTTTATTAAATTTAAGGTGGCCATATACTAAACAGGAATGTTTTATCATCAGTCACCCCACTCCTTGGATATGTTACGGAAAAATTAGAAGCAATTTCTAAGTGTTTTCATGCAATGACAGAGTACACCTGAAGAATGTACACTCATAATCCCCATCAGCAATGCATTAAATGTCTCTTGTAATGAAAAAGATTGCAAATTGAGAGGTTAAATACTGCTAACTCGAAAGTGTGAATAAATGACATTATCTAGCCATGTATCAAAAAACATAGATGTGTTCAAGGCCTCTGACATCAGAGGCTTCTGAGGGGAAGGAAAAAAAAAAAAAACAAACACCCAATCAAAAATCTACTCCAAAAAATTACATATGTAATCTATAAATCTTAAAAAAAAAAAAATCCCCAAAAACCCCCACCAAAACCCACACTGTTTTCTCAGGGGCCCATGGTTTAAAGTTTTCGCTCAATCTTAGCATCATAACAAAAATCTTATCTTGCATTCCTGCTTTAAAACTGGTAAGAGAAAAACAAATTGCTAACAGACATTAATAAATAAGCACTATATAAAACGTTAAGTAACATGAAAAGTTTTAATAAATATTCATGTTGGACTATCCCCTGCCACAACAAAAAGAAAAAAACATAAATATGCTTTCAGCATAAAACAATCATTAATTTCAAGTGGTACTTAATTAGTGAGTCTGGAACAAATTTACATAAATTCTCATTACAATATAAAGCACATTTACTTCAACCTTCTAAGTAAAGCTAACTGTGGGTAAATTAAGGGTTTGACCATCCTGTGTCAGCACGGTAGTTAATGCTTCATCTCCCATTTTTGAGTTTCAGTTTCCTGACACTGTACCTTCTGCAAAGACTCACAATCCTATCTAGCAAAACCAGCTATACATTGACAAAAAACCGGCAGTGAATTAAACATCTTTTAAGAGAAACAGTAATTTTAGCAACTAATTATGATTTTGTTAGTTGCAATTTTCACAAAGTTTGCATTTAAAAAGCTGCTGTAATGCTATGTAATTCCCACATGTTACTCCCTCATCCAGGACAATTTACCACAATGGATTTGGATTTATGGCCCCACAGTGCAACATTCAGTTTATACTTGCTAATGTTACCAGATGGAAGATTCACAGACATGCTCTGTATTCTAATATCTGAAGCATTTTATTGCACAGTGTTCACAATAATTTTACATGTGTGGGAGGAATCCTGTGTCCCATCTTCCATTCTCTGGCCTGCAACATCAGGCCGCTACTTCCACCTTCCCCAACATTTTCCTTCTTATTAGTCCATTACCAATTCATTAACGATTAAGTAGAGCTGCTCTGTGCTGATTTAGCATCATATGCTGCATTGTAATACAGTTTACCAAACAGCCCTCATCTTCATAGCTTATATCATTAAGTCATGCCCACATCTTCCTCCCTGCTGGGATCCCCCTGGACTACTGCTACTATGTGCCTCGACCAACTAAATGTTTTACCAAACAGTTTCTGCACTATATTCCAAAGATTATATACGTCCATGTGATATATACCATTATGTTTTACTTCTTAAGTTTCCAGAGGTTTAAATTTCAGTTATCTTCATGATTCCAACCCACATTATGAGTATCACTGCAATATTTCAGGAAGATATAAACTAATATTGAAGAGTAGCATCTTTCCAAATGCAAGCGTAGAGAAGAAGCACTAGAACCCAGAGCATGGCTCTTCCATCTTTGCTGATCCACAGGCAGTAAAAGTCCACATGGAGCAAATAACAGTTGGAAATATAATAAACTGCCTGAGATTTGGCATGTATGGAAGTTGTCCTTACTTTAACTCCTACATTGCAAAAAGCGGTACAACACTGAATTTGTTTCAGATGCCCTCAACTTTTTTGTCCCGAGACATTATTTTACAAAATACTCTTAAATATAAAGAGCTTATCACACTAATCTTTATTTTGAAGTACGTATATTATGAATTATTTAACTCATTTATTACTGCATGTGACAAAAATCCAGGTTTCATCTTTAGTGAAGGTATGAGAAAAAAAAGAAAAAACCCACTAAACTAAGCATACCCAAAAGTTAAAAAACAAACAAACAAACAACAAAAAAAAAAAAAACAAACAAACAAAAAAACAAACAAAAAAAAACCAAACCAACAAGAACCTAAACACAAATCTCATCTTTGTATTTCATAAAATTGTTTGGGATTTTTTTTACTTGCTTGGATTTTTTCTTCTTTGAGTGCCTCAACAATTATATCAAGACAGCAAAGCTTCAAAATAAAGTCAAAGCTTGGAAGAAAAGCAGGGTCCACCATGAAAAAATACAGTAAGCCTCCAAAAGAGAATGACAGTTTAGCAACATGTTCTAGGCAGTGATTAATAACAATTTACTGTAAGCTTTCAATGTGTAAGTGGCTAGCTTACTGCCTGTACTTTGTCCTATAATAAACTGCATCAAAATTTTGCCATGTTTCCTCATAAAATTTTCCATTTCTCATCCGGCACCAAGGACAGCCCAAAATTTGATAAATTGTTTTGCCAGATTTTGTACACAAAATCCCATCTTCACTGACAAAGGTTTATATTGACTTATTTTCACCTCCTGTACAGCTATGCAGATTCTGCTATAAATGTAAATGTATCTTTTGACAGTTTTACACTTTGGCAGATTGCAAATGCTGTCAGATCAGAGTTGGTGTCTTTAATAAAGTAAATAAGTTACAGGGAATCACTACAGGAAAGAGCAGTGGGGATGAATGCCCATGTTATTAGTGCTTGATACTGAAGCTCTCAGCAGCAGAACATTCATGCCTAAAGGCTAGGTGTTGCTGCTCATCATATTAAAACTCTGGTTTATGTAAAGCAGTGACATAATTGACTTTTGCTTTTATCACTTTTTTAATCCCTATCCAAAGGCTCCAGTAGTTCCCCATCAGGTATATAAAACAGAGAAGAAAAAAAAAAAACCAACCCACAGTATAAAAGCATCCATGCATGCAAGGGCAGGAAGTGGTACTAGGATCATAAGCAAGCTATACTCTTGCAAACTGGCAAATTTCGTATCCCTTCAGACTGCCATTAAGATTATGACAGAAATATTTATAGCAACAGACAGGAGACAATGCAACCTCCTATGACAGCCCCAAGTATTAACTCTTCAATGGGTTAAAGGCAATAAAAATACCAAGAGAAGAAATATATATGTGTGTATATATAAAAACATTAAGCATCTTTGGTGACAGTTTTCTATTTAATTTCAGGCAAAGCAGCATGTAACAACTTCCAGTTGGTGCTTAAAGGAAGGTACTATGAATGTGTTCCATGCAACTTACCACTGATACACTAACATTTACCTTCAGCAAATGCTGAGGAAATCCCCTGAAACCCACTGGCAGAAAGCAAATGTCCAGATTTTGAAATACGGAGAGATGGATAAATGTATTCAGAAATTAGTTTCCTACACTTTCTAATTCCAGATATGGTTGTACTGGCACACAGCAGTGCCTGAGGAGAGATCTACATATAAACAACTTTGGACCAGCAATTATTCAAGGTCACATTAGGAAAAAGAAGAATTGTGACTATGTGGAGAATGGAAGGAAAGGAGGGCAAGTGAGTATTTCCAAATGGTTTGCCTTCATGCCTTTTATCCCCCTCTACTTCTCATGTTGTCCATCCCACCACCACCCCCAACACCTAATATGGCTTGTTTCCCAGACAAAAATAAAAAATTTCTTTTCAGAGCTCTTCATTTGTTTGTATTTCATGTATTTGTACACTAGCTTAACATTTCTCACCATCTTATTCTCATTTTATACAACTCTCTTCCTTTCTGCTTCTACTTCTCTTAGATTTCTTTCAAACAGTTGTCCTCCCTGACCCAGGTCCTATCATTTTACCTCACTTAGTGTCTCCTGAGATCAATTTTCTTCTGTTCTCCACAAAAAGACTATGGCAGATGGAACCGCCAAGCTCTAGATGCAGGTAGGTCCTCATACTATCACTAGGCTCTTTAATCCCATCACTTCACCTAAGAGAGCTGCAGCACCACCACAGCTTCCACAGCCAACATAGCTTCCCGCATTTCCGCTTTGCAGAACTGATCATTAGAAGGAAGCCTTGCTGGTAGTTAGATTGAAGGTGCTTCAAGTCACCCACACAAATTCTTCTCATAGGAGAATCCTGCTGTAATTAACACAAGAAAAGCATCTACAGAAATATTATGGCATTGTAGAAACACTGTTCTACTGCTTATGTTTTCCTCTTATCTAGTAACAGTTAAGGCACGAGTCAGAAGGGAGATCATCTATTAGTCTACCCAAGGAGCACCATGAAAGTCACAAAACTTTTTGTAGCATAACATAATTGCAAACAGTGCAGTTTTTATACAGTTCCCCAAATAACAACATACTCCACTGAAACACAACAGTTTTCATAGCAGGGCCAGCCTACCTTAACATACACCTCCATAGCAACTGCAGATCTTTTAGACATCACAAACATCTGGCTACTGCTGTTCTCAAGCAAGGAACTGTAACCTGTTCATTTTGCATCAAGAAAAATCTAATTTAGTTTAAAAGTATACGGTTTAATGTTCTGAGAAAAATCAGGTGGAAATTCTATCAAATTAGAGAGAATCTATGTTCGGTCCAGACTCTAGTCTTGAAGTTGTACACCTAAGGAAAACCAGATGTGACCTGTATGAAAACAGTAACTTTCTAAGAACACATTAATTTTAATGCCAGTGTTCAGGCAAAGCTACAATTACCATCAACATTAATTCACTCCAAGCACATGACTGGACAGGAGGGAAGAACTGGGTGAAGTCACTTTAACAGCAGACTTTGTCACTGCTCTAGCCAAATGAGTTCTTCACTGAAGCTAGAAAGAAATCAGTTTTCACTCTATCCAGCTTTATGAATTCTCAAATATTCTCTCTCTCTCTGCAGCAGAATGAATCTCAGATCTTGCAGAGCTTTACAGAAAGAAAAGTGTATTTCACACCAAAACAGACAACAGCTACTCATCAGCACATTTTCAGGGGTTCGAGAGCCCATGTTTTGGCCCTAGTGCTCCCCAACTCAAATAACAAATTTCAATTTGTTACTATATTCCTACAGTGTTTCTACAGTGCAATTCCTCTTTGTTGAGCACCATTAATTCCTAGCTTTCTGTTTTCACTTAAAAAAAAAAAAAAATACACACCAAAAAAACCCACAACCCACAACACAACTCTGTCTAAATCAGTGTAAAAATATCCTTAAAAACAGATATTAGAGTGAAAAACCATCTGTCAATTATGGCACAATAACAGTTTGTATTGATAACTGCAAATAACAGTTCTGCTTTTGGGTCATTTTTCACACATTTTGATGGCTTCTATCACACACACTGGCAGGCTCCAAAGTTGAAAGGTATGATAGCAAAGCCTTAGTGAAATCGGAGGCATCTTTCATTCTGCAGTTTTAGGCCTACTAGAACCAATAGTAAGTGCTGATCTCCTCCAGTAAGCTCATCTACTAATCAGGAAACTGCAAGCAATTTTACTGAAGTCCTGCTAGTCTCAAACCCATTTTTAGGTACAAGAATTTTAAGCCATTGTGAATATGATAGGAGAGGTTTGGGGTTTTGTTCCCATCTAATTTCCTTAAGAGCTAATAAAGCAAGCTGAACTATACTGCCAGCCATTTGCTACCAAGAGGGTTGGCAAAACAGTTCTTGAATTGAACATAAACACTAATTTTAATTATTTTAACTTCAATGTTAAATACACATATAAGTAAAAATGGTCATGGAATAGTTACCAGATTTTAGACTGTAAGTTTACTATTCATTCAGTAATAAGATTGAGAACCTTATTTAAACGAAAAAGCAAACCCAATGTTGGTGAGAAATCTTTCACATTTCAAAACAGTGACTCTAGCCAATAGCTAGATTTTCTTAAAGAAAAAAAGCCTATTCAGTTCGCGTAGAATTTCTCTCTTTGCAGTGTAAAATCTGAAATATGTATGTACTATAAAAAATAAGAAGACAGAAAATTCTGAACTGGAAGCAAACCACATTTATAAACATAAAGAAACATACCATAGAATAAAGAAATACTGTTTGTTTTCTCCACCTATAACTCACACCAATTTAGTGTCATAATCCATATTTATACAAAATGCCCGTACTTGTAATCAGTAATTGTGAACCAGTGCTGAAAACCAACTCAGTGAATCCAATTATTTGTACATTTAAGAACTGGTAATTCCTTGACTCTGCATCTACAAGCATCTAGCTCACAGATTATACTCAATCACTTTTCTCCCATCAGCACAGAAAGTGATCTAGTCTTCTGGATGAAAGATTTGAATAAATAATGCAGAGTTGTTTAACGCAAAGTATTCATGACACTCGAGATGAAGAGCTCAGTCAGCAGCAGATCAAATTTAGTAACTTCAACAACTAACACAGTGGCTTTATTAACACTGTCTTTTTACCCCTATAAGTTTAAGAATGTGATCTGGTATCACTTATTGACAGTCAGCTGTCCAACTTAAATACCAGCCACATAGTTTGCATCTTAATAGGAAGATACGACAATCTATAACAGGATTCCTTCTGTAATTTCCAATTTCGTTGTAATAATCAATTTTAAAAATAACTAAGGCTCCACCTTTAGAAACTGCTGACATGTTGATAATCCTTCAGAAAACAAATAAGAGTGCAAATAAGATAATTCCAGTAAAAAAAAAAAAAAAAAATCTTACAAGATCTTACAAAAAATTACCCTCAGTAGGCAAAACAGAGGAAAAATTTAACCATGACAACAGGATTCAGTAAACTGTCTAGTTTGTGTTATTAGTTATATAGCTAGTGTTCATACAGAACGTATATAGAAATTGAACATCTGCACTATTAACTACACAGTAATGCCAGGCTTTTCCTTTTTCTTCAAAAACCCATTCGCACCTGAGAACATTAAGCACATTTTTACCCATTACCATTTTTGCTACACAATTAGTATTGAGCGGTGCAATACCAAATGTCTGCCTGTTCTCCACGAGCGAACTTCCCAGCGTACACTGCAAGCAGCAATCAGAACATGCACAGTTGGAAGTCAGCGCTCAAGGCACTTCAGTAGTTTAATCAATCCA
Source organism: Platalea leucorodia (assembly GCF_965183815.1). NCBI lineage: Eukaryota > Metazoa > Chordata > Aves > Pelecaniformes > Threskiornithidae > Platalea > Platalea leucorodia. The sequence goes on along the minus strand of NC_138829.1, from coordinate 31,641,778 downwards.
TGTGCATTTTAAGTGAGTTATCTGCAACAAGAATGGTGGTATATGTCCCAGCAGTGGTTACAGTGTTATTCTAAGCAAACAATAGAGAGCGAAAAATGTTTTCATATTAGGGAAATGTGAGATATGGAAAAAATAACACTTTTTTTTTTTTAAATATTCTTCAGGTGGATATCAGTGGTCTACTGACACTTCACTGCCTCCAGTTCCTCTGTGCATTTAACTCATGGTCTGTGCTGGATGTGAAGTTTTAGCCATCAGAAGCCTGTAACTACAACAAGTTATTAAGACACTTGGTTAATAGGTTGACAATACAAATCTGATATATTTGTATCATTAGTTCCAATAACCGCAGCTGTGAAAATGCTGGACTACTCAACAGTGAAGCTTAGTTTTCAGGATGCTGATATTACATAATCTTAAATTGGAAGGAGTACAAAAAATGTCTTAGTCACTATTTTTTTTTGTTTGGAGATTTTTATTTTTTTTTTTTTAATATTTTGCAGTGTTCCAGATATGTACGTGAAAATTCTCCAAACCAATACAGGCAAAAATGTTAACAGTACTAACCATTTCATACTCATACATGAGTACTCTCCAGTACTTAAAGTGTGCTCCAGTACTTAAAGAGTGGCTACAAAGGGAACAGAGGCTCCCTCTTCAGAAGGAGCCACCTGGAGAAGACAAGGGGCAACAGGTACAAGTTGCAGGGGGAAAGGTTCCACCTCAATATAATTGCTCTCTACAGTGAGAACAATCAATCACTGGAATAAGTGACTCCTCACACGTGACAAGATAGACCCCTCACCACCAGAGGTTTTCAAGATGCAACTGGACAGGGTGCTAACTAATCTCATCTAGGCTCCCTTTCCCACAAAAGGTCAGACCAGGTGATCTTTCGAGGTGCCTTCCAACCTGGGATGTTCTATGATTCTATGACATAAAAATCTGGCCACCAAAAAAAGAAAGTAAAAGAACATACACAAAATATTGTCAGTACTGCTAACACCCAACCAGTAATGATTTTGAAATTGCATGATCCGTTAAATCAAATGAACAAATAAAGGACTTTTTCATGTTTTCTTTGTCACTAGAGAAGGATAAAAATTTAAGATAACAATGTTAATTGACTCTTTTGGGTTTACGTATGCTGGTTCTTTTCTGCCTGCAAGTCTGCTCTGTAGCTGTCCTCCATCAATTTGAAATGTACTGGAACCATCATGTTCTGCAGGAATCCACTCAAAGTCTACTTGTATTCAGCAAGGCTGTAATAATGCAATAACATATGCAGACTCTTTTGACCATGTATGATGGAGGAGATGTTTGCTGAGATACAGTTTTTATTAAACCAAACTAAGTCGGAAAATTAAACCATTACTGAATGGCCTGTCCTTGATTTTAAAAAAATATTTTGTAACATACTCAACTGCCAGTACAGATAGCTTCTACAGTGAAAGTAAGGTCTGTATCACTTTGGACTGTTAGCAACTCAGACATAAGCAATTAAAAAGCTGGTTTGGGTTAGCTTTAACCCATGTATAGAACTTATTAGAACTCCTTATTGATTTCTCATTAAAGTATCTGTGCAACTTACTTGGTTGGGGGCAAATGCTTTTCATCAGAAAAGCCATTTAATAAACTTAAGTATTTCTTCAACCTAAATATTTGAAGAAGAAAAGCACACAGCTTCAAACTTGGTTTGCTTTAAACTAGCTAAACCAGGTAGCACAACAAGAAATAGAACCAACAAGTACTGTTTGTTAATAAGAAAAACATTTTAAGACAATTATTTGAAATTAAAATAAACATATTTTATCCTTATTTTTAAAGACTAACAATTACATGTTACAGATCATTCAATAAACAGATATTTTTGTAAGCATTACAATTACTAAATTAAAGCAAATTAAAAATACTGTTCCAACTGGCAGTGAAGCAACCTATCTGCCAAAACTGTAAAATTTTGAGTATCTAAACAAACAGAAAGAAGTTCTACTTAAAATTTAACTACGTTCATTATTGTCCAAAATTTGCTAATCAGTCCTTGGTGATAGCAACTTGTACTGCCCTCCTAGTGAAATAAACAAACAAAAAAGGCCTCTGATTTAGATACTCTTTGCTGTTGACAGAATTCACATAAAGCTTTTATTTATAGACACACACATATGTATATAAAATATTAATGAAGTAACAGTGGTACATGCAGACATTGCCTACTTTGTCTCTTTCACTTGTAAATACATTTTAAATGAGCTAATTGAGACAACACATTTGCAACTGCTGGTGCTTTTTCTCCAGCTTGTATTCACAATTCAAATCTTAAAATAGCTAATCTACAGCATTCTGGGGATAATCTATGGATACTGTACTTAAAGCGCATTGTTTGAGCATCTGGAAAGCTAAAAATCTACTAAATAGCCAATCCCCTAAACATATGATTAGAGAATAAAAATCTATCTTAGATTTGTTCATAGAAATGGCTTGAAACACTGTATATCGCAAACTGTACTTATTTCTGCTGAATAAGTTTTTTAAAAAGTATTGATTTTACTTAGTCTTAATTGAAATCTGGTCTGGAAAAGGACATTCACCTCATCAAATTAACTTACTGAAAATTTAAATTATTCCTGTTAAGAAACTATTTAGGAAACGTGATTTTTAAATATTAATTTAGCTCCAAGAGATCATAAGATATTAGTCTGTCTTGGTAATGTCTCTGTGCAACATTTGAATAAGATGACATTTGAGGGGCACAAAAATATTAATTTCCAGACATTTGCCTATAGTCAAGGTTCAACTAGTTTTAAGCACTGTTATTATTGTAATAATAACAACACATTACGGGTAGATTGTTTTAAGGTTGTTGGGCTTTTTTAAGAAAAAAACATATAATTTAACGTTTTATTCATTTTAAGCAACAATGTTACTGAAACTACTGTGAAGAATTGGGTTAACACTGAAATACAGCTGAAGAGAAAAATCTCTTCAAAGACTTCATAATGACAAGATGACATGCATTTTATTTAAATTTTGCTCATTGGGACAGCCTCATGAGATGCATATCTCATTTAAATGAGGACATTTGGATGACAATTGTAAAATTTGACTATGAAATGTAATGACTAAGGTCTAAACTGCATGAACTTCCAGACATAATTATTCAGCATGTACCATACAGTGTAAGAAAATGAAGTGAGAAGACATATTAATCAAGTTTAAATACAATGATAGTGTCGTACAAATGACATCCAGCAAGTGCTATAAATAATATTATGCAAGCAGTACAAACTAAACTGCTCTATGATCTAATATTTACTGAAAAATTTCTCAGTATATTTAAAAGAGTTCCCAGTCATTTGATACGTCTCAGCCCCACCACCACCACCACCAGCCCAAGAAGGTGACTACTTTAGAGGTCATACAGACCATTTGGGCAAATCCTAACTTAGATAATTACATTCTTCTTAAACTCACTTCCCCCATCACTATGCAGAAGAGCCTAGATTATTTTAGGTACCTCTCTTGGGTATCCCCCCAACCTTACAGCTGACCTGCTTACAGCGATACATTTCTACTTCACTGGGATAGAAAACCTGTTAATTGTGCTACCATTTATATGTATTTTAGCTTATTGCAACTTGACATTACAATATGATCTCTGCAGACACGGAAGGAATTAACTTCACACAAAGAAAAAATTAAATTAGCCTCAGAAGAGCAGCTATAGTTTTGAAAGTCTTAGGAACACGTTTTTAGTTTTTCCTATGTATTTTGATTCTGAAACAGTGGGTTTTGGCTTTCATCACACTAACTCCATGTTACAACAGACGAAAGCATTGAAGTCCTCATCCATCTAATCATAATTGAAGGTGAAGAGGCTACCTATATTTATTATGTGTACAAACACATTTTTGAAGAACGTATACAAAAAGATCAGAAGACCTGCTGACTGACTTGCTGATTGAACATTTGCTTGACTGTTTACATAAACCAGGGGTAAAAGGCAGAGGGATCAACCAACCCAAAACACAAATCTCTTAATTTATGGGTTAACTTCAGCTTCAGTGGCAGCTGGTTATATTCCCTATGGAGATGAGGCCCCTGAAACAGACATGATTTTCAGGTTGACCTGTAGTATAATTTTATGAACCAATGCTGCAGTTTACCTCACTTCTTTTTAAACATACAAATATCCTCATGATTAAGGTATCTGCTAAGAAGCTGTGAAATTAACATATTTAGTTTCCATTGAAAACATTAATATGCAAATTGATGAATATCAAACGAGAAAAATAATGGAGTTCACCTTTGTGTAATCAAACATTCTGGGAGAGACATTCTTTTTCTCCTCAAAAATGGAAAAAAGGAAAGGTAACATAGGAATAAGGCTACCATCAGTCTGCCAATTTAAGTAAAAAAAGAAAATGAAATAGACTTACTACTGATTACCTTTAGCTACACGTTATTTGCAAATTATATCAAATGCACAAAATTTGAGTTCTGTAAAATACCTTTAATTTTCATGGTAAAATCTGAGAAAGCAGTTCAGATTTTAATAACAGATTTAAAATGCAGTATATTTACAAGGCAACCTATCAGTAAATGGTATACTCAATTGCTCCTAGTCCAAATCTAGCAGGACAAGCAATGATGGCTCATATCCTGAATTTCTCAAACTATTCCTTCTAGAAAAGTAGAAAAGACAAAACAAGGTATCCACAACACACCATCACAAAAAAACCTAGCAAAAGGTAAGCAGGATTTGGGAAGTCCCCACAGTATTAAAAAAAACAAACAAACAAACAAAAACAAAACAAACAAACAAAACAAGCACACATGAACACAACAAAAACAGTGAAACATCTTGGAAAATCTCTTCATAGAGAGGAAAGTTTGCACTGTACAAGTAAAATTAATATTGAAAGACAAATTGGTTTTGTTTCTATTGTCTGAAAAATAAAACTGAAAATGATAAAATATCTTTGAATACAGATGTATACCTCCTTCCTGAATTCTGGCATTAGCGGTAGTTCAGACAAGAAAATGTGCCTTTTACTTCCATTTTTCCACACAAACTCAGTTGACTATTGAGGCTCTCTTCAAGGTTTGGTATGCCCATTAACGTACCTCCCAAAAATAGACCTGCTATTCCTATGCCTTCATTGAACTAAGAAGATCTATGTGGACCAGACATAAAACCAACCTTGCATACTTATTTCATGTATTTAAGCTTAAGGAAGTCAACAGACAAGTTCTTGTATTGACACAGTAATTCCTTTGCTTAAATTAATTAAGGGACCCTAAGGAACTTGGTCCCTTATTCTTTCCCAATTTCTCCCCAGAATTTACACCAGAATTTGGCTTGCTGTATATGAATGTAAAAGAGTCACACATTCTATGAACTCCAGTTATAGGAAATCCTGTCTGTCTTTCTCTCTCTCTCTCTGTATATACATTTGTATAATGTTCTATCATTGTACTTTTACACTTCACGAATCTAAATAGGGTGATGAGAGGTCTTCAGCAACACCTGAAATGGATACTCAGATTTACCCATATCTTGTACAGGTGCAGTATAATAGGAGCATACACGAGAAAAACAGTATTGCAAAGTGAATATGGCCCAGGAGGTGTAAAGGAGGAAAAAAAAAACACACAAAAAAAAAAACCACCCACACAAACAACTAATGGATCACTGCTTTCAAAAGGGGAAGGAAAAAAAAAAAAAAAAAGCATTTGGCAAGGAAAAAAAAATTGCTAGGAATGTCATCAAGATTTAAGGAATGAAACTAAATAACATCCAAAATCCTCACTACCTACTGCATCTTCCATCCTTCATAGGGTATGAACTAAAAATACTGTTTTGCCTGGCAAGCTAATACTCACCTTTCAAACTTGTGTCACTTTTTAGGGCTGGAGGGGGACAGGAAAGAGATAAAAATGAAAGCAAACACTGTTGTTCATACACGTTGCTTAGCAATACACCATATGAAGCTAGCAGAAACGGTGACATTGGCCCCTGGTTGAATTTACATAAACTCTAAACATGCGTCACTGAAAGAGGTGTGAATGCAAAGTGTCAGGTATATAACCTATAACAACAATAGAAACACAGTAGCACACAGATACTTGTTAGCATTCTAAAATCTAAAGAGAAATGTTCACTTTATAGTACAGAAACATTTAAAGCAGCAGTCCTTCCCTTTTAAGATTTGGGAACGGATATGAACTAAAATTCAAAATAATTTTCCTTTCCTGATAAGCGCCATAATAAAAGAAATTAATTATATTCCTATAACAATGATTAAATACATCTTTAAAACACGTATTTCCCACAAATGAGCTTTGCCCTCATAGCACTACTTTTTTTCCACATACTTTATTAATCACCTAGTTTTATTCTGAATAGAAATAAAGTTTTAAAATAGTTATATACTACTACTATTACCAGTAACACTTCTGTAAGCATTGCTCACTGATCTCAAAGCACACAACTGTAGAAAGACTGAAATACACTCGTATTTTTTAAAGGTGAAGAAATAAAGGCAGAGAGTGATGTAATGACTCAATCACTTACATGAAAATGTCAAAGAGTAAAACTTTCATGACAGAGACACAATATTGAAAGTAATAGTAAATTAACATCAGCACTTTCATACCACATTTCACACCACAGTCCATATATAAGGTCAGTTCTATCTACAGCAATATGTCAAAACACAGAGATCAAAGATTATGGGGAGAATGGCTTACGTTTTAAAATTTTTACAGGTTTTAGACACAGTTTTAAACACATTATCCACACACACATAGAACAACTGTGTGTATATTCCCTTCTTCATTAAAATGAGATCTTTAAAAAACAGCTGAGGAAGTTTTCTAAGCAGTTTCCTACAACATAGTATATAAAATAATTTTTTTTTTTTTCCCAAAGCAGAGAAAAAAAAAAAAATCAGGAATCAAAGCATTTTTTAAATATTCAATATAAAATAGTATGTATTTTTATCCCAATAATCTGCAACAGCCAAAAAGAGATAAAAAAGGATACAATAACTTCATATTATAATGACTTATTGCTACATAGCCAAACTTCTAGGAACAATTACTTTTCAAGCAGTGATTCAAAAGTTGAAAGGTCATCATATGACACTAACCCTACATTAAATATACTAAGTAAGAATGTAATCTACACAGTGAAAAAACAAATACCACTCTATCTGTAGATAAAGCCATTAATATTTTTTTTAAAGCAAGGTTTCAGTAGGGATTTGTATTTCATGATAATAAAAATTCATACGGTCTATTTCTATTTCCACTTACTGTTTTTCACATACATAGCAATTAGTTAAACAGCTGAAAACCAAAAAAAACCTGCCAGATTGTCTTTTCCAGCTGCGGATCCATATTTGTAAAGCACATGTCACTGAGTATTCAGTCTGATAAAATAGATGCAATGATTATCGGTGGTGTTTTTGGGGGGTGGGGACAAAGAAATACATAAAAATCCTCTTCCTAACAGCTTGCCCAGTGCCATTTTGAGTGAAGAACTCCACAGGGACAGTCATCCTACCACCTTGTGAGCAGACAATATCCTCACTGGCCTTCAGAAGGCAAATCCCTACCTTACTGCAGAGTAGACATTCCCTTTATTTCATCTGAAACAGCTGCAATTCTCAAGTCACTCTCTTTTTTTGATAGCTGATCAACTGAGTTGGAAAAATGCTGCAAACTTGAAATATAGTAGGATATAAAAAATGCTGCAAATAGTTGTTGCATCCTGAAACTTTTCTTCCTGAATGATTTAAGTCTCTGTTCTTTATCTATACTAATAAATATAATTTTAAAGCAAGAATGTTTGCTAGTGTTTATGATCAGGTGTACCTCTTTCTTCCTTTTCTTCTGAATTAGGATGGCTCAAGAGACAAACTCCAAAATTTAGAGAAACATTTCATTTTCTATTAGTCAGCCAGAGGAGATACAAAGTGAAAGTAAGAACGTATCACTGAGTTCAATATATTAAAATAATCTCAGAAAAAAGTCATTACACATAGCGAATTAGAAACTGTTGTTTTCCTGTATGACAGCTACTCCTGGCTAGCCAAAAATATAAGGAGGCTTTTCATATTCTGTTCAGAAGCAACAGTTACAGTAAATATACAGGCGGCTTTTATATACATTATCACAGTGAGGTATTCCAAGTACTGAGTTTTTCAAGGTTCCTGAAGAAAAAAAAAAAAAAAAAAAAAAAAAAAATGAAAACCACTCTGAAAAAATCTATTATTCTTGCAATATTCAATTTGGGCCCAAAGAACCCAAGTCATGATGAATTTTGCTTGATGGATAACCAAATGATTGATGTTTACATTACGGCTTAAAATGTTTTACTTTGCAATTGGGATAAAAATACACCAAAGGATCAGTTACAGCATCAAATGTGATTGAGATAATGAAGCATGGTTAAATTATCTTTCCACGCTCCAGCTCATACTAAATCAACCTAAGCAGACTTAATGTAAGCAGTATCTCATACTTAGATATATATGACCATCATCTTACCCTACCAGTAGTGTCCATCATGAGGCAGAGGATGACTTCATTTTTCCCCACATGAAAACTGTACATGCAACTGTTGAATAGCTGCAAGGATCTCATGAAAGAGGGTACAAGGCAGAGTTACAATGTACCAGAACAATTGATTTGGCTGCATTCACCACTCACTTTATTCAGGCCCATAGTTCAAAAACCCCTTGGTATATTCTCAGAGTACAGTACAAAAGACTCAAGATGACCATAAGATATGAGAAAACTATCCCTGATGACAGAACAAGATTTACACACACAGCTCTTAGCATGCTCCAACTGACAAATACAGACAATCCTTTCCCTGTAACTGAAAGTAGCAATCTAGCTAAAGAAATGCCTCAGGTTCCTTAGGCACAGAGTACACAGACTTTTACAGAAGATCTGTAAGCTCTTTCTTACATAGCATATAGAGATCTTGTGGAATGAGAAGCAGCAACAGGATCAAAAAGGCATTAGACAAATAAATGGACCACAAGTCCAAAACAGATCCTAAAATAAGAATGGATGTGCCCTCTAAAATCCCTAATCAATGACTTGGAGTTGGGGGGCAGCATGGGAAATAAGCTGACAAGAGGGGCCAGGCTTGAGCTGCCTCCTTAAAGAGCTTCTCCTAACTACTACTGCTGCAGACAGGAGTACTTGGCTAGACACACAACTCGTCTGGCTCATGAGATTTTTTTTGATGTGCTTATGTCCAAGACACAGATTGGTGCAGTATGGAGACCAGAAGAAAAATCAAGTATCATTTACAAAATTAAAAACAAACAAACAAACAAAAACCCACCCAAAAAAACCTTTTAATTCTTCACCACCAGGGCTACAAATGCTATGGCCACTTCAATCCATTTCCTACGTTCCTCCCTTAAGCAAAAACAACTGATGGCAGCTGAGGAGAAAGGAAACAGACTTTCTACTGCAGGTGTTTTGTTTTAAGTAGAAGAATGTCAGTAATGGCATGCACATTTTATGTCCTTCACAGGGCAGGTGGTTTTTCAAACTTTCTGCCTTGTACAGAAAGTACTTGCCTCAGGGAATCCAAATAAAAGAAACTTCTAAGTCCTGCACATACTTGCAGAAGGGACAACACATTTAGTTGCCCAGAAGAAGTAAAGTTAATTGCACTTTAACGTTCCAGATCATTGCACTGGAAGAGTGATGAATGGACTTGATGTGAGATTATGGGGTTGAATTCAATTTACTAGGCTGCTTATTAGCATTAGTTACCATAGATTTGCTCCCATATATAAAATACATCCATTTAAGATATCAGTGCTTTTAAACCTAATGCATACAATATATTTTTAAATTAAATCTGAGTACAAATTAGAACCATCTATGAATATGAATCTGATTAATGTAAAAAGAGTATAATTCATAAGAACGATATGACTTAATAGCAAAGTCTTCGTCCTGGCAGCGATTTTCTTCTGCTATACTGTTCAACAAACGACCCAGGAAAACAAAAACAGAAACTTTGATCACCTGAACTACTTAGCCAAAACCAGTTTGGCAAAAATATTTAATCATAGCACTATCTGAGAATTTTTCTAAATGTGTTTACAGATATTTTGTAAACATACAATATTTCATCACTGAATGTGATGACATGACAAGCTGCAGGATGAAAACAGAATTAAACATATTTGTCTATTAGGTCAATTGGCAAAACTGTAAGAAGGGTTTAAGGTTTCCAAACCTAATGACAACACACACAAACATCAGTACAAAACATTTCGATGCCCTCTGTATGTTTTTGAACTAGTACATTATACATCTGAATGTACACAAAAAGATTTTTAAGTTTGCAAAGCCAGACATTTTAACCTTCAGAAGCGCCAAACTTAAGACTGCCTATGAAAGCTTTATCTGCTTTGCAGGACCATAATACTGGTAGCCATTACACTTGTAATCATACTACTTTTGACCCCCCCCATTACTCTGTGCCTGCGACTAAACAGTTTGTTTTCTCTTTGTTGTTCAGATACAGTAGGGAGCAACTTATTTTAAGATGCTGATAATTCTTTTAAATAATGTTTAAATAAATTTTCTCAATTACTTATGTATGATACTCATTGCTATAGTATGTTAATCTTTCAAAAAAATATTACTGTGACAACAGTCACGTGAAAAAAGAAATATGATTAGATCTGTTTGAATTATCCTGAACTCAGTCAAAAGAAGAGTAGGCAGAAAGTAGTCGTCTGTGCCGAATTTGATCTTACCTGTATCTGGGTGGGTTTTTTTTCAAAGTACTTCCCATTACATGTGGCTGATATGTATAATGCAAACCCAGAAATGAAGGTGGCACATCCTCCATGTCGCAAAATATAAAGAAGGGCTGTGGTTGGAGCCATGGCAGGAACAGTGGGAGAAAAGGCTTTTCACAGCACTGCAAGTTATAAGTGACAAAGGGTAATCAAAAAGAAAAGGCCACAATAGTTTCCTCCCTTTTGCTTCTTCCCTACACCCATAATAAATCTGTATTTGTTAACATGGTGTTCAGTTTATTCAGCACTTCATGTAGTTGCAGCTGCAAGCTCCTACACTTCCACAAGCCAGGTCTCATGGTTTGAGATTGGACACACAGAAAGTGATGGTGCAGTATTAGTGAAAAGTTACTTGACTTGCTCCACAAAGGTATTTAGCAGCAGGTATGGGGATGTATACAATCCTCCAAAATGGCATCCAGCTTTATAAACTATGCCGTTATCCCTTCTCTTTCTCCACTTTTTTTTCCTGCCTCAGTCACCACATACACTTCAAAATTTGCAACAAATGAAGATGATTCCATGTTGGCAACAGCCTCCTTCAGCATTCAGTCCCAGTTCAACCCCGGTTCAGATACATGTGTATTCCTCTGGGTGCGTTCTGAGTTTTGGTTTAGTTTAGTACGGAGGTATATGATATTCCTCTTCTTCTGGAGATAGTTTTGCTCATCTTCTGTTCATTAGAAAAAAAAGAAATGGGAAATGCTTCCTTTACCAGTGACACAGCTGGCACGGACCTATCGCTTTAGATCTAGTAAATCTTCACTACTTCAAGGTATTTGTGCAATGAGCTGTACAAACTTGATTTCCTGCTCTACTAGTGCAAATAAATTAGGACATAGCATATAAGTGGTTCCAGATACAGAGGTTGCATAGAGAACCAGATGTCAACAGTTTTACAGCTCTGCTCTAATTGTGTTTTCTACTTTTGTAAAGGTCAATCTCAGTTTGTATGTTTTATAGAACATCTCATCCTCAGGTTAAAAAACAAAAAAAAAAAAAAAAGGGTTGCCTACACTTCATGCTTGATTTCAGTCAGCAAATTCCACCATGTTCTTGTTCCCTAGGTTTCCCTCAAAAAATCCTAGTCACTCATCAAACGCTGGGGAGAGATGAGGTTTCATTAGCAATGGAGCCAAGATCTCCGAAAATTTGTTTCTTCCAATGGTTGTCTCTTGCAGCTACACTAGCACACGCACTGAAGAGTAAAAATTTACTCTCATGTTACTTGTGTCTCCTAAAACTGACCGTCTCAGTATTTCTACACCTCTGAAAGAACTGTTGGGCTCCCTTGAAAAGAATCCTAAAGGTAAAAGAAGCAAAACCACCAGGTTCCCCAGGAAAACAGATTCCGTTTGTGGATACACAATCTGAAGTGCCCTCAAGTGCTGGCTGACATTCAGGAAGCTATGCAAGAAGCATGCATGTGCAAACAGGGCATACAGTTGATGGAAAAACAAACACAGAATAGCCTAACATTGGAAGTGTGTGGCAAATTAAAAAGTTCACAGACAACTATTTCTCCAGGCTTGGAGATCAGATCTAAATGACCACTTCCATCCGGTCTCAAGTATTTATTTTATTGTTGCTTAATTTATTTTAAGGAATGCAGGAGACTCTCCTCATCCTGACAGAAATGTAGAAAATCTGTGCCAGTTACAAAGAGCACTGAGGAAGTTAGTTAGCTTGTTTATAATCAGTAAAAGAATTGTTCTAAAAATAATGATATTCTTAAGACTTACAGTCAAACCACAGAAAAGTTTTTTTAGCTTCAAACTCTAACCAAGGTAGAAGTGCAGCATTTTCTAAATCAGCTTAAACCACATTTGTTCTCTATGGAAAAATGCAGTCAAGATTAAAACACAACACACATTCTGAACTAAAACTGTGCAGCATTTTCTTGCACATTTTTTAGCATACTATCTCTGAGCTTAATTATATATTAAGTTTCATGGAATGTACAAAATTTACACTTGTCTATGGGTGTAAATAACATCCTCTTAACAAAAAGAGTTGTAAATAAAAATGTAACCTATATTCTTTTTTTAGGCTCCTCGAGTTTTAAAGGCTTCTGGGCCTAAACTGATTTAGTAAGTTGAATCTTTAACTTTGTTGCAGAATTTTTCTTCTACAGTCCCTTCTTCTGTAGAACAAACTGATACGCTCCAAAACGCTACATCTAAACTAGACCTGTATTTCTGTAGTTAAAAAAATCGCCCTTGTTCTCACTTGTAAAAATAAATATTCCCAAAACATAAATACATCCCCAGCTATTTTTTCCTCATCCAGCTCCCTACTTTTCCTCTAAGTTACCTATTCCAATTTTATCGGTCACTGCTTACTCAACTGACTGATTTCTCCTTTCATGACAACACAGCTTCTGCTTCAGTATTATCCCAAGAAGGTCACACAAATTGTCATTCTTTTTTTAATTGGAGAGAGAAAAAAAAAATGGGTGCAATCAGAAATGATTAGAACCCTAGTTCAGATTCCCACCACATTTCACAAGACAAAGAAAGACCAGATAAGGTTTAGTGTATGATGAGCAAAAGCACACCCTTTCAGCTGCAGCTCTTTTTCACAGGCATTCATGCATACTAATATTATAAAAACAAAATGCTAGAGTTGAAGACAACTTCAGAGTATCTGGGCTTTGTTCAAAAGATTTACCATTATAAGCACAAATAACATGAGAGAGTCTTAAATTTACATTCTACTGTTATACCATAAGGTGTCCAATATACTGAAACATGGACCAATCTGTCCTATTAAAGCATGGCAATTTTCTGCACATTTTTAGTCATGCCAATCAATTTAGATCAGAAGATACTGGAAAACCATTCCAGCTTGTTGCTTTCAACCAGAAGGATTTTCTAACCTTTGAACAAGCAACCTCACAAATACTGAAAATTCAATTCTTAGTTTTCAACTGAAATACAGTATCTCTTCCAATGTGCAGTATCTCTGCGCCTGCTGCTTTACTGCTAAACCTGACCCAACAAGCCTTATTCATGTTGGAGACTTCATAAATAGTTAAGCAAAAATCATGGCTGCACTTTTCTGAATCTTGTCTGATGGGAAAAAGGAGACCACTTGGAATCACCAAGAGACACATTTGACAATTTTAGGATGCAGATGTCAAGCTGCCTGAGTAGGCATTGTTCCACAACCATCCTGTTTACTTCATAGTTCCTACAGAGAATATTATTGATGGATTAAAAGTTGTCACTCAAATGTCTTCATGTAGTCCTGAAACTGACAGGTTTGTAAAACTGATTTACACTTTTTGATTTGGGGCAGCAAGGATCACCTTTTAATTTTTATATATATGTATAGATTTCTGATGATAAGTCCTAATTACATTCATCTATTAAAAAAGACCTCTTCATAGAGTCTATACAAATTACCATTGCAAAAATATGCAAAAATAGCATATTTCCATGTTTGGTTAAAGTATAAAAAATTCTGCCAAAGCTTCATGAAAAAACTCCATAAGGTTCAAACATCCTTCTGGGAAACTGCAACTGACTTCCACATAATCCATACAAGATAATCTACTGTTTCAGATGATCCATAACTTCACTCAAATCCATAATGTAAAACCAAGTAGTGGAAACTCACATGGATAAATACAAAATTCATCACCTTCATCTTTTCTGTAATTTTTTTAGATTCTTTTCTTGGTCACCTAGGGTTGAAATACTGCTTTTTTTATTCTTCTTAAGAGAAGGGGTCAGCAAGACTGTTGTGACAGTTTAAAGAATTGTAACATATATTCAGTAGTAAAAATAATGCAAGATAAACTACTCATTTATCTCCTACCAGTAGCAAGCTGGTGCTTGCTGGTAAGAAAGGAAAATACATATGTATTTTTCAAATCTTTCAGTGGGACCAAGAAAAGTGGAAAATGACAAAAATTTTGAAAGTCGTGATGGTACATAATTTTATAAACACTTTGAAATTCATTATTTGAATTTAAAGACATTTTTTAATAGTTTAACATAACTACACCCAAGATGCCTTCAGATTTATGAGTCACATCTGATTCACTTGTAGCAATCCATTTTAAAAATGGGTTGGAGAACGAATTGAGGAGCTGTAGGAACTTTTAACAAAATACAGCAGTGTACACATTTCTAAGCCTTATGCTTTTTTACACACTATGAATTTACATGTTTGAATATTTTTCTCCTCTCCAGATAAAGTGATTACATGCAGATCACTCTTTCATTCCCCCAGAAACAGTCTGATTAATTTTTAAAGAACCATTTTGTCATTAGTTATGGATTTGACAGAAACAAAGACAGCTGAGGCACATTAATGTAGTTTCAGAAAGCAGTGGGTAGAAGATAAAACAGAGTCTGAAACTCTGGGACATCAGCAAGTCTGCACACAAGGAAACAGAAATGTGACAATAAATACAGGTAAAGTGGTGAAAAGAGATATTTACTATTTTAGTTTTTTTCCCTGGCAGAAGAGAACACATATCCACAAAGACAAATAACCCCTTCTAAATCATGTTCTTGTTTCTACAGCTTCTAGCTGAAATTAGTCTTTGTAGAAATAGTGGCTCACTTACCTAGATGTACTACAAACTGGCACATAATTAAAGACATAGAACAAACACATACATATATATTCCATGAAGGGCAAAAGTATCACACTTTTTTTTTTTTTTTTTCCAAACAAAAATTCAACCAGGAAATCCAAAACCCTTCCCCCCCCCCCGCCCCGAAGATTTACTTCCATAAATGTATTCATGCCTTTTTGTTTCCTTCTTGTTTTTAACAAACATAATTAGTTGATCATTACCTAAAAACATGGACAACAGTTGCCAATATGCTGTTCACTTTTAGTAACACAGCTAGACAGGGAAGTCTTCAAAGACCATTTATCTTCCTCCATGCAACTGCTGCCCAGAGCCTTCCTGGACTGAATGCACCAGATCCCATTTGCACTTGGAAGCCCTGGACCTGGCTAGTACTTGAACGCCACTCAGGAATCCTTGACATCACACATAACCCCAAATAATGAAAACTTAATAAACATTGGACTATAGATATCAAACACACTAGTACAGAAAAAAGAAGTCTAAAAGTAAGACTGTAACAACTGAGAATGTTGCCTAGAATATTTACACAACGACAAGAGAGCAGAGAAGGAATGTCAAGTGAGGAACAGAACTTAATGTCCTTTTTCATTTTTCAGGAAATGGACACCTACGTTTCTGCAACCTTAACTTGGACTAAATTCAAAGAAATGACAAAACTTTAGCTGTAGAACAGAATGCTTTCCTTAAGGTTGATACAACTCAACATGCACAAGTAGACTTTATATTTTTATAAGTGACAGTTAATGGGTTTTGTGCCTCTCTTATTTTTCCTCGCATATTAGATCTTTAGTGAATCACTAAATTAGGTCCTTAGTAAATCATTTCCCCAGGTATGTATCTGGAAACACTTAATAAAAGGCAAAATTGTTTCTGCAAACATAAATATGTAAAATTAATTTTCAGATAGAAAGCAGAACTTTCCTGATATAACATTAAAAACACTTACAAATGTTTACTGCAGTGCAACCACAGGTAGAAGAAAAGGCATCACCTTCAGCTACGTTTATTTTTGTGAACTGATAAAGTTATTGAGAGGCAAGACTACATGCTGAATATTTACTGTATTAGTTTATTTTTAGATGGTTTATTAATTTAATAAACTATTCTTTCTATACCTCCAATTGGTATAAATTAATTTCAAAATTATACTTTCAAATATTGCATGTATGGCAAGAAACCTCAAAACGTATTGAAAGCTGCAAGAAGTTATCTTCCATCTATGTATCAGTGTACTATTCACAGAGCCAGTCCTACAAGCTGACTAAATATGCAGTGTTGGGTACAATAACAGCATAGTCCCTCAGTAGTGTGGCCCAAAATTCTTTTTTGGACAATTCTCTTTGACAGGATTTAGAAAAACGTTGTAAGCTTTGCATAAGTCACAGTACAAGCAGACAAGCAAGTGCCAGTCCAAATATTTTTGATCCTATGATAATAAATCAAATTAGTCCATTAAGTTTGTGGATACCTGCCAGAAATCACTCACTGAAACACTCCAAATTCTCCGAACAGGAGTCCAGGCAAAATGGTTAAATTTCCAGGACTCTGACTGTACTTCAACAGTTGACACAGTCCACTAGGATGGCAGAAGCCACAATTTTCTATTCCTCTTTGTTACCTTATTTCACAGAATCACAGAATGGTTGAGGTTGGAAGGTCCTCTGGAGGTCATCTGGTCCAACCCCCCTGCTCAAGCAGGGCCACCTAGAGCCAGCTGCCCAGGATCATTTCCAGACAGCTTTTGAGTATCCCCAAGGAGGGAGACTCCACAACCCTCTGGGCAACCTATGCCAGTGCTCGGGCACCCTCACAATAAAAAAGTGTTTCCTGATGTTCAGATGGCACCTCCTGTGATTCAGTTTGTGCCCATTGTCTCTGGTCCTGGCACTGGGCACCACTGAAAAGAGCCTGGCTCTAACTTCTTTACACCCTCCCTTCAGGTATTTATATACGTTGATAAGATTCCCCCTGAGCCTTGTCTTCTCCAGGCTGAACAGACCCAGATCTCTCAGCCTGTCTTCATAGGAGAGATGCTCCAGTCCCTTAATCATCTTAGTGGCCCTTCACTGGACTCTCTC
Organism: Platalea leucorodia; assembly: GCF_965183815.1. Classification (NCBI taxonomy): domain Eukaryota; kingdom Metazoa; phylum Chordata; class Aves; order Pelecaniformes; family Threskiornithidae; genus Platalea; species Platalea leucorodia. The sequence goes on along the minus strand of NC_138829.1, from coordinate 31,624,241 downwards.
CAGTAGCTCCATGTCTCTCTTGTACTGGGTAGCCCAGAACTGGAGACAGTACTCCAGGTGTGGCCTCACCAGTCCTGAGTAGAGAGGGAGGATCACCTCCCTTGACCTGCTGGCAATGCTTTGGCTAATGCAATTGAGGATACCATTCGCCGCCTTTGTGGCAGGCAGGGATGGCTCATTGTGGCTGGCTCATTTCTGTTTTTTGGGTTTGTTTGTTTGTTTGTTTGTTTTTTAAACAAACAAACAAACAAAAACACATGAGGAAGTAGTGACTAAACTCCACAGTAAAGATTAAACACAGAAACAGGCACAAAACATACTTTGTATGAAATAGGATAGAGAGATGGCTACTCATAGGAACATTACAGGAGGAAGACAACTTGGAGACCTCACACAGAACAGCTTAATACACAAAGTACGGAGAATAAACTGGAGGACATGGATGTTCTAATGCATAATTAAGACTTAAATAGCTGGTGAAATGGCTCACGTGACTCTTAAAAATGAACTGTATCAGGCCTCTAAATAGCCAGCAGACTAGTTCAAAGCACAGAACTTTAATTTCTTAGGGATTTGAGAAAAGTACAGCAGGACACAGAGACACATCTAGGTTAGTGGCTGGGTCTCCTATCCATTCTTGGAGTTACACAGCACACACTGAAACAGATCACTGGTGCATTCAGCACAGTTTCCCCTCCAGTGGAACCAAAGTTGAAGCTGTGCACAGGAGCACTGCACATGCAAGGCAGACAAAAGGTACCTACTATACCAGAGAGAAAGTGTACCTTCTCAAAGCTCCCCAAGCAATATGCTCCCTGTGCATGCACACAAATCCGTAGGGAAGTCTGCTTTGCACCACTCACAGACATGTGGTACACACCTAGGACCAACACCTGGTGCAAATTTCCCATACGTGATAAATACACAATGTGAACATATGCTCCTAGACCTGTAACAGACTGCACAAATAAAGTCCTGGTTCCTTTCTATTTGCATTTTACTAGTCACTAAGGCACCAGACTGCCCCTCAAGTTCTTGGAATGCATTGGTAAACATTATTAGAAGGTGAAGAAAGTAGTAAAAGACTCTTCAAATTCTGAATACAATCAATACAAAGGAAATGACTGAGAATGAGAAGGTGAAAAGCACTCTGGCAAAGAGCAACTACAGCATGACAGACTTCACATTCCTCAGAGAAGATAGAAATTTAAAGAATAAAATGAAAGCAATGGCCTTACAGTCCTCAATAATCTCAGAGTTGAGAAAAAACTAAGGAGGAACCCAAAACTGCTGTTCCATTAAAAAATTAAACAGGCTGAAGAAAAAACAGTAAGTGTACTAAAAGACTGAACTAGGCAAATCATGTGGTTTTGATTGACCTCAAACATAAAAAGAAGACATTCAGAAAGTGGAAACTTAGTTTAATTAAGAAGGTTGAGTACAAAACAATACTATAAACATGTAAGGCCAGGACAAATAAAAGGCACAAGACACTGCATTAGTAAAAAGGATCAGCAATAGGAAGTAATAATTTGATTACAGTTGTATAGTCTTAGACATATAACGAAAGTTTGCCAGCTACTCTGCAGAGAGATCAGTGATATCAAAAAGGCTAAATTTTCAAATGTTTCTCTTCATCAAGCTTCATTAAAAAACATCACCAAAACAAAGATGACTAACACAGGCGGGAGAAAAATTGGAGTACTCATGCAAAGTAGATGTTTTCAAAAAAGGACAACTCTGAAGAACTTAATCCAACATTTTATAAAACAATTCAAAGCAATTTTAGTACCCTTGGCAATTGCATTTGAAAACTCATGGATGAATGCAGTAAGGTAGGACTTAATGAAAAACCATTAGATAGAAAAATCAGGGGAAAAGAGAGGAATCAGGGAATTACAGACTGGTCAGCCAAACTTTAATCCTAAAAGTACTGGCTCTTAATTATCAGATTACTTATATGAACCCAGAAGACAGACAGGAGTTAGACGGCAAACAATTTATGTATGGTAAGAACAAATTATTGCAAATCAAATCTAACCTCTCTGATAGGATAATGTGAGCTGTAAAGTTAAAGGGGAAGCAGCAGAAGCCATGTACTTTAACTTTGACATGTCTTTGAATACTGTTTGACATGACATTCTTAGAAGCAAATTTGACATTACTTATCTGAAATGGTCTTAAAACGGAAACAAAACTGATTGGGTAACTCGACCCAAATGGAATACTTAGCACTGTCAGAAAGCAAGGACATGTCGAAGAAGGCCAGGAAGGGCAGGTTCCAAAGTGGACCTGGTTTTGGTCCAGTTCTTGACAATGATTTCATTGACTAGCTAGATGGTGTGTCAGAGAAAATTCTTAGCAAATTTTCATACTATATGAAACGGAAATGGACAGCAAGTGCATTAAGAGACAGGATTAGAATTCAAAAACATCTCAAAAAAATAGATAAGTGACTTGAAGAAAAGATGAAGTTTTACAGGTCTGTGTTACTGGAGAAACAGTTTGAGAAAAGTTAAGCATGGAGAACAACTGGTTAACTAGCACTTCTTCAGAAAAGGAGTCAGGGGTACATGCTGAATATGAATGAACACATAAATTTTGAAAAGATCAAGAATAATGGTAGGAAAACTGATACTGCTTCTCTAAAAACCACTTCTTGACATCTAACTCCACTTCCAAAAGAATCATTAAAGAAATAGATGCAGGCTCATGTCTGGAGGGCAACTATTATGTTAGCTTATTCACATAGGCTTGTTAAACAAAGATCTTAATCCCGTACGCAACAGCAGACTGGCAAAACCAAATTACACAGATGAAAATTTTACATGGAAACAGGTACCTTTAGAATCTATTAACTTTCTCTTAGCAGCTGAGAGCATTATAAAAGTCAGTTGATTTCATCTCAGTTTTGGCCTTTGTTTCATTTACCTGCCAAGCATGCAGTTATTTGGTTAGTTCATGGATTGTGACTTGGGGGGCCAGGGAGACTATCACCAACTCTGTAAAAATATTTGATTTATTCAATATATAGGCCAATTACACCTAGTTAGATTTTGCATGATCAAAACTATTCCATCGTATAAAAAAGTTCAATTTCATACAGCACTGTAAATCTCTCCATCTCTCACCCTAGAAGAACAGTTCCATCTGACAGTTGCTACAGTGTGAATCAGTATATACTAGGTAGTCAAAAGTACATTCATGTTTTTTAAAATGGTATTTTTGTGAGCTCAAGTATAGCACATTACTAACCAGACCCTCTTCTTATCGCAGAGGTATTTCTTTGTGAATGTCCAAGTATTAGGAACAAATTATTCCTAGAGGTCAAGTGCTAGGTTGGTTGTTGTCTGGTGGGGTGTTTTTTTGTTTGTTTGTTTGTTTTTTTAACACAGAAGCCCCCATGAAAATTTTGTTTTCATATATCCTATCAATTATTTAAGCCCACATTCTACAAGACATTTTTCTTGGTGTCTATCTTATCATCTGTTACCTCATGAAAGAGCAGATATAACCCATTTGGCAAGTGTCTTCAACTAGCAATCGCAAAAATCTCATATCAAAAGATGCTATGTCAGCTAAAAAAAAAAAAACTCGTGTCCAACGTCAATGATTCTGTGTGATTCTGGGATATCTGCTTAAAATAAAGTATACAAGAAAATAAAGAAAAGTATTTTTCTTAAAACTTAAAAAAATAACATCTTTGGCATCAACACAAATGAAACTGTACTATTAAAAACACATAAGCTAAGCAACTAGGTGGAACTGCTACCTGCAACTAGGTTTAGTAGCTCTCTTGGAAAAAATATAGAAGAATTCAACTAGTTAACATTTACAAATCTGATAGTTTTCCTATTAATTTCAGCATGCTTAGGGTTTGGGGTTTTTTTTTTTTGCACAACATCCACAACAGTCCAAATCTATTTGGACACAGAAACAAATTGTGTTCTGTCTAAAACTGCATATTGGAACAATACAAAAAAATGACAAGATCAATCTGTCATGAGAAGGGACAAGAAAAGTGATCTTGCTCATGTGAGAAAGATGCTAGTTAGTCTAGTCAGGATCTGCCTGTAAGAGTCATAGCCCAGATCCTGAGATGCTAGGAGAGACAGTGTGATGAAAGACATTTAGAATAAATAACTAATTTAAGAAAGCTCATTAATATTCTATCAATATTTAAGAATTTACATGTAACTAGGGAACCTAGAAACAGCTCCTCTAATTTTGTCTGCTGAGCAAATTAGAAGGCAAAAGAGAATCTAAGGATGTACAATGATTTGCATCCATTCCCTAGTAATAATAAAGCTTGATTTCCAATGGATTTGTCTCACAATTGTTTGTAAATTCTGATGTAAAATTTTCTATGCTTAAGCCAGTTGAAGTGTCTGTCTCCGATATGAATTCTCTGCAATAAGCCTGAGCTCCAGGGCACCCTGGTTACTTGGCTCCTTGTTCTACCCAGATGTTGGTCTCTTTGAAAAAACAGAACTAAATTCTCTTTTGATATTTCTAGTCTTCCATCAAATGTAACTGAACCCAACCAATAGGAAAAACAAAAGGGAGAGAGTGGGGGTGGGGGCAGAAATGACAGGAGAAGATAACTACACATTTCGTGTTCTGTCTTAGACTTAGAAAACCAAGATCTAGTTTCTTTCCGTAGGGTCCACTCTATCAGCCTGCCATTTGTCCCCATTCCCCTGCTGACCTTTCAGAGCAGCTGTGCAGTAAACTGGATCAGATACCTGATAGAGGAAAAGTTAAATGCTTGCTTAAGTTCTACATACATAATATTCAGTTCAAAAGAAAAACTAAGTGTTCTGACAGCCAAAACATTTACATACTGAGAAATTATTCTAATCACTATTACACTAAATAATGGAAAAACTGAATTAGGTTTGAATCGGATTAAAAGACTGTCCAGATTAAATATCTCCATATATATATATATATATAACTATATATATATATATAGTTATAGTTAAACAGAAGCTCTGACTTACTGAACTGAAAAGTCTTTGCTGCTGAGATTTTAAATATCAAGAAAAATTGTAAGCAGTAGAGAACACTAAAGTAACCTCAGGGAATGGAATTATCTTTACAAATAACAGAAGATTATAATTTCTCTTTTTAACTTTTTTTTCTTCTTTATCTATCTTTATAGGAAACCCAAGTATGAAGATACAAATAACTTACTTATCAACAATTTTATTCCCAACCTTTCCCTGGAGGTTTAAAAGATAATTTAAAAAAAACCCATAAATTCTTTTAAAAATATAAATCCATAAAATACTATGGAAAAATAGTACTTTACTTCCAAAAGGAAAAGAAAGATTAAATGGCATAATAGCATACAAGGGAAACTGGAGCTATTTGCAACTTGATGGAAATTCAATATAAAATAGATAAAACATTACAATATGAATCTGCAAGCTGTGGTCCCCAATATTACCACCTGAGAAACTGCAAAGAAGTAGTAATTTAGAATATTTTATTGTACAAAACTACAGACTGCTACGCAGAAAATGTAAGTAAGTTGTACTTAATGATGGAAAGAACTTTGTTTCAATTTTTATCCCTTGGAACTGCAGAATCATTCAGGTTGGAACAGACCTTGGGAGGTCATCTAGTCCAACCTGCTGGTTAAAGCAGAGTCAACACTGAATTCAGATGAATTAGAAAACTCTGAATTAGAAAACTAAAGGTGCACAGCTCCAAAGAGCTGAGTCAACTGCAACATTAAGAGTTCACAGCAGCATCTTTCTGATGACTACAACTGTAAGGCCCCCTTCTGATAATAATGGGCTGCTAAAAATAATTTTCCAGTGAAGTTTCAGCTGCTATACGTACTGCCTCACTTATACACCAGCTGAAGTCACAAGAAATGTGAACCTGCAACAAAAAGGATTTGGCCACTTTTTCTTGTTTCACTGGCAATGCAATAGCACTGCAAATAATGATTTCTACTCTTCTTTTCCCATCCTGCTTATTTAAGGGAAGACATAGCAAACTCCTTGTTTCAGTGAACAAAACAACCTCTGTGATATAAAGTCTTCAATAAAATATTCCCTGTCATATGCTTCAAAACAGAATGTTTCATGGAACAAAGATCAAAAAGAAGAGAGGTCACCTACCCTTATTATGCTGACATTTCTGTATTTTTCAATACAAAAACTTCAGTGACTTTTTACTCTGATAATATAAGAGCTATTTCTGGCTCCTTTAAAATCAGAAAACTATAGAAATTTCCAGGGCACCAACAGCTGAAGAAGACTCAGAAAAAAAAAAAATCTCTCCTTAAAATTAGCATTAATTTGAAGGTTGTTTGTTTGTTTGTTTTTAAACAAAGAGGAAAGAAAGAAAGAAATAAGGGGGGGAAGTAAGGAAAAAAGTCTTATTTTTCTACATAAGCATAAAAAAGAAAATTTGATTATGTGTTAAAATATGTTTCAAAAAAAATCCAAGAAGTTATGTGAAAGCACCTTGATTTTTCCTGCAAACTGACATATTTTCATACTTTCATGCTGAGAAACACCTGAAACACAAATTTCTATATCCATATTCTGATATAACCACAAGAAGAAAGAAAAAAGGTTTCAAAAACATCCAGTAACAGTGTAATTTCAAAGGTTCTATACATAAAAAATTTTATCAATAATAGAAATGATTAATCTTTTCTTTTGTTGAAAGGGGTATGATATACTTTGTTGACATTTGCTTTCCATTGACATTTTAGTTACATTTTTCTATCTTACAAGAAAATGCATAAGAAAAGTAGTCCCTTCCACAGTACATCTCTGTCTGTGGAAATTACTGGAGAAGAATACTAAGAAATTACAAATCAGAAAAATTTAACAATATACTGGAACAAAGGGCAACTTCTTTGTACCAGAAGAAACAACTGCAGGATTAGCACACAAAATATGAGTATTCAAACCAAGAATTCATTCAAAGAATTCTAACAAGATTTTCATGGTCAGAAAGATATCTAGAAGCATATTTTACACTCCATAAAAATTTCTCATACAATTTAAAACCAATCCTCAGTATACATTGTAGTTAATACTACTATAATTCATTGTAATCCTTTTTAATTATTTTCAACTAACAAGTATCTATGTAATAACAATCATAATATCCTATCATCTTAGAAACATTCTAAGGATATATTACATAAATATTCATCAATATTTCTGGTTGTATACACACATCTTTGCCCTGTAAATTCTAAGATTTATCAAAAACCACTTATTTATAAACTTCTACATATGAAATTCTTAGATATTTTACACAGAGTAAACAATTCTGTTAAGATTACTCATAACCAAAATCCTGCTTTATTAGTATTTAGTCCTCCTCAGTATCAATATGCCATTCAGAAAAGGAAACTAATATGGTAGGGAAGGAAGTGACTTGTTCAGTGGCATCCATGGCCAGCAGAAGTCAGAGAAGTCAGATCAAATACACGTTTCCCAGATTCAGCATTTTCTGTATCCCTTACTACCAAAGTTTGTAAAGCCAGCACAGTAATGCATTTCAATATACCTGAAGATGCAAACTTCAAAACGTTAACTTACATTTATAATTCTAATACAAAAAAATTATTTCCTCAATACAGACAAAATAACGTGTGTGTAGAGAATGCAAAAGTTCTCTCATAATGCTACATTCACATACATAAGCAATTCTTTATATGTCTAGAGAAAGAATAAAATACAAATTATTCTAATTTAAAGCTTCATGTACTTTCAAATTGTTGCAGAGCTGGTTGATCATTTAATTCGTGAGGATCTGAATGCCAACTTTGGAATCAAATAACAACAATAGCCTCTCTCTTGTTATATAATGATTTTTGTTGTTTTCAAAACCTCTCTCTTGTATTGCTAAATAGAGGGGGGAAAAATGGTGACATTATTACTTAAAAATTGATTTCTTAACAGAAAAAATATGCTTCCTAAATTAAAGGTAAACGATGCAGCTTCACTCATCAGCAATGTATGAGATACACCCAGTGTTTTAGCGAGACCCATGAAGGAGTTTTTTCCTTCAGATCTTTTCCTGAGGCATCTCCAAATACATTCTAGCAAGTTTTTACATATTGATTATTTACCTCTCAAATAAGTAAGCAGACATTTGCCAACCTTTTAAACTGACCATGTAAAGTTTTTTGTTCTTAGGCCATCTTTGAACAAACAGGTCTGATTTTCAGTAGCTTTGAAAGTTTAGAAATTCTTGTCTCACACTTTAGTCTTCAAAGGGGATTTCATCCTTATTCTCTAATCTAGGTTACACCCCAAAAAAAGTGAAACCTGCCAAACTGTCAGTAAAACTGCCACAAATCTTTTTTTTCCTTTTGTAACAATGTAAAGCACTTACTTCTGGGTAAACCAAGGTATTTAACAAAATTATGTGACCACAGTACAAAACATTATACAAGCCATACAGTACTCTGAACTGTCACCAAAATGTTAACATTCTTAAAATTTAAGCATACAATTGCACATACAATTATGAACATGCATTGCATATTAAGATATGTTGAACAATCAGCAGCAAAATTTTAGCTTAGACTATATGCCCTTAGTTTACTCAATGGCTGTCTATCAGTCCAGGATATTAACTTTAGATGGCTAAATTACATAATGTGACCATTTGATAAGAGCCTGTTAAGAAGCATAGGAAAAATGAGCAAAGAGGGAGGGAAAACAAGAAGTAATACAACAAACATTAACTTTAGCTTTGCCTTAACCTTGGCCTTCCCTCTAAGCCCTAACAGCAAGCTGGGGTCTAAATAATGCATCATTTTTCCTGTAGAACATCTCTAACATGCACATGTCCTCACTGTGAAGACATATAAATCAAGCATGTCCTCATCAGCTCACTTCTCAGGCAGTATATAGTCTTCCTTCCTTGAAAAATTACACATTGTTCCACTTAAAACAATCTTTGCAGCAGATGGGTGTAGTATTTCATTTTATCATTCCTTCCTTTCATCTCTGCACAGACTGACCCTTCACCATTCCACAAGCATAGATAACTCAGCAGGCCCCTCCCCTACAGAACATTTTTTTTATTTCTAATCCATAAGATTTGAGGTCTTTATTTCATATTGAAAGGGCTAGTGGTTTTTACTAACCATTTTTGCTAACCACAGGTTTCCATGAGGAACTTTTGTGCTTTTGCCCACAACCTAAGATGGATTTCTCATATGGTTTTCTTCAAAGATACTGCTGATAAACTGCGGGTTTTAATGCTGAGATATCGTTCCACGTGGTTTACAATACAGTGTAATAACCAGCTGCCCAGCACACCTTGACTGCAAAGTACTGAAGGCAGGTACTTCTTCCCCGTACACAACATAACATATAATAAGGCTCTATCATAACCCAGGCTGCTTAATCTCTATTAGGCATTAATGCAACAAATGTACACACATAAGCATGAAGAATTTAAAAGCACTGTTAGAAATAGCTTTTCCAGCTGTTTTCTACCTCATCTTTTGTAGGTATATTTAACTATCCGATAACCACTCTTTTTGCTTTACAGTCCTCTCTTTAAATACACCAGGTGATCTCATACAAAGCATCATGGTGACTACTTCAATGTGCCACCTTAATAGTTACATTCTCAAAGATACGGTTAATGCCTTTTATAAGCATACTATTATCAAGATTAATGATTTTAAGTTTTTTTCCAGAGACGAACAAGAGGCTACAGGTGTAACACAAAGCATGAAGAGGAAAAACATGGATTGATTAAATCCATATATAGGTTGTGTCAACTCCTGAACTAATTTTAGCTGTGTCCTACAGGGCAATGCCACTACTTTAACTTGAATATTAGCTTAATCATGCCAAACTGCATCCTCTGAGAATCACAGAAACATCAGAACCTCTGGAAGTTATCTAGTCTGACTTTTCACTTACAGACTGCCTATCTCCAACACAAGGTTTTGTTTACCCAAGTCCAAAAACAAAGTATGAAGTTTCCATCACCTTTCTGGGTACCTGTTCCAGTACTGCATTACTCTCCTAGCAAAGAAGTTTTTCCTAGTGTCCAATCGGAATCTCTTTCAAATCATAATTTGCAGTTACTGCTCTTTGTTTCACCCTCTGTCACCAGCTAGAAGAGTTTGGCTCCATCACCTTCGTAACTCCACTTAAAGAACTTGCTTAGTTCACATCAAGAACAAATTCAGCACCAGAATGCAGCTCAGAACCTCCTCGGTTCTGTGACAGTTGCCAAATGAAAGAAATCAAACGGACGGAAGAAAGAGGAGGTTTACATTGGATGATCATTTAACCTAGATTCTCCGGGCCAAGATCAGAACAAAAAGCATGACCATAAACACAGACTGAAGATAGACTAGAGATGTTTCTAGATGTAGAGCACAAATATTTACTTTCCAAATTGTTTGATTCTACCGTATTTTCTGCCTAACAATCTGTTAGCTGGTTACCTGAACTCTTTCTGCTACAATGACTTATCAAGGTTCTTGTGACAAACAGGCCAGCAGACATACTGTTATATGAGAAGGATAACATACAGACAGCAAAGTTTAATTTTCCTTGGGAAATGAGGATAAAAACAGAGTCTAGAATCAAGACATCCTCTCCCTTAATCTAATACCCCACACACAAACACACACACAGGCTTTTACCAGATTGTTTCAACTTTCACTCCATTTCTTACCCCCCCCCCCCCCCCCCCCAATTTTTTTGTGTAGGACAGCCAACTCTTTGGGAAAAAACGCAGTGAAAACTATGTGGCTTTGGAACGGGACAGACTCCCACTCATATTCTCCATATTTTGCTGCATCTCTTCTTTTTAGAGGTATAATAAATGTACCAGAACAAATGCACAAGTTCCCACATATTGCAAATATCTGAAAGGTTGCATTTTATGATTTTAGTGTACAATTTTCCCACTTTCCTAGATGTAGTTGATTTTGGGTGGCAATATGAAATACTCAGACAGATAAGTTCAGCACTTACAACATTAGCACACCTAAAGTCACGTCATGTAAACAGACAGCAAACCTGTAATGCAACCCTTTAAAGCTGATGCAGAGGGGGACCGAACTCCAGAGCAAAATGGAAGAGTTATTACAGCTAGACTGAAAACAGTGTTGATCACTGTCCTCCTTATCAGTGGGGTTTCCTTCACCCCATCCCATGGATCAAAACCACAATTTAATAAGTTTAAATCACATAAACAATCCTTTGTGGCCCAAGGATCTGTGGGGCTTGCAGGACTGTTTCAGTCTGAATACAGACCCTAGCCTAGCATCCATACATTACATAAGGACCTACATTACATAATTTATGGTGCTACAAAGAGAGAGCCCGTGGTACACTTCACCATTGTGGTCCACATACATTAGTAATTTCTATTTTTATGTAAAAGGATTTCTCAGGTGGTAGGAAAAAGATAAAGCACTATCAAAGTCGCTGCTTTTAAGGACAAGCATCTTTTAGGCAAATTGCCTCCTAGCCAGAATGTTGCTCCCAGTCCCAGCTGTGTCTTGTCGGTGCTTTTGCAACTGACAAGATGCTAACAAAAACTATTTCTAACACTTGAGAAAGAAAAAAAAAAAAAAATTTCTCAAGGTTGATTCCTTTTTTTTTTTTTTTTTTTATAACTTGAAGAGAGAAGAAACAGAACATGCTTTCAGACTGCACAGGATATGTTCAGACACGGTTCTTCTGAAGTGTACAAGATACAGGTTTAGAGCTGGCAACTGTGGTCATGGTTTGCAGCTTCTCTTTGTAGACCTTCGTACACCTTGTGCTTAAAATTACATTGGAAAGACCTTTTTATGCCAACCGCTAATAAAAGCCTCTAAATGCTTCTTTTCTTAGGAAACAGCCAAGATCCAGACTAGATGAAGCACATTCACATTTCTTACTTTTTTAGAAAAGAATAAAAATTGGTATTCAATAAATTTTGATCAAAATAACCAACTATGTTCTAGCTTTAATGTCATAACACTGTTTCTGAGCTGATTCTGACTGCAGAAGAGGCACACACAGCAGGTCATGGCTGTGTAAGAGAGTCAATCACAACAGCATTATACATTTTGCATGGTGGGAGAAGTGAAAGCTTACCTCTTCACCAAGTTTTCCTCAGCTGAAGAAGAAAACAGAATTACAAGGAACGAGCAAAAGGAACCCACAAATACATGGAGGAAGAGAAAGTAAAAGGCAGTGATATACACTGAAATTTATGTCTAACTTTATGTCTATACATATATCACTGTAATATGTCCACACTATTACCTCTACATTATAGTGTGATACACTACACTGCCTTTCTAACCTTCACACGTTGTTCCAGCGGATAAAACTAGAAGAGGATTTAGAAAGCAAAACTCTGCTTCATGAAGTAGCTGACTTGAAGTGCATAATTCACAGTTTTATACTTTAAAAGTTCAAAGACAGATATGTAGAAGTTATTTTAATCTTATACACAGTTTTTGAGTGACATCAAGTCTGTCATCATCTTAGACTGTTACATGGACAGAAATATTTAAAAGGAAAGAATAGTCCCAAAAAGCAAGAGATCATTTAGCACTACTACAAGTCTTGTATGAGGAAGAAGAAAGTTGAAATCCTGTGAAAAAAAATCTGGTTTGACCTGCAAAATCCTGGACTTTCATAGGGACGCCACAAGCCAGGAGAATGTAAACAAAGGTGATGTCCAGGTAGAGCACTGAGAAGTTTATGCTGGGCATCCCAGCTTACTCCAGTGAGGGCCCCACCAGCCAAGCACAGAAAGGCATTATTGCATCAAAAGTCTCCTCTCACAAAGTAGTAAAGCACAATGAACATAACACGTATCGAAAGAAAATCACTGTCAAGGCTGGGGTAAAAGGTATCTCAACAAAATGGTGATTTTTTTTTTATTTTTTTAATTCTCATGTAACCCACATTCTCTTGGAGTTAAGGAGACATGATAACAAAATTCAGGTAGCCTTTCTAGCAGAACCTCTACAACCAACCCTGTGTAAGAGACACTGAAGTCTGACACTGAAAAATTAAATGAGTATTTTACTGGAACACACCCTAAGGCAGATTTCTAATCTATCCCAAAACTGACAACTTGACATTATGCAAGAAGCATACAGTAGCTACAGTAGAAAACAATTTGAAAAGAGAACTCCTCCAAGCAGCAAGAGCCAAATACAAGTCAATTGCTAGCACTGACTAAAGACACATAGACAGCAACACTGTTGTATGGGGAGGATTAATCAAATATTTCTAGAGAATAGATCAACCTGTGGCACACACTTCTGAACATAGAGGCAGAAGCAAAACGTTTCCTAACAGGTGCAGAGCATTTAGAAATCTGCACTGAGCAGCTAAAATGAATTCACCTACACTTTGGATAATCACTTGGGAGAGAGATTTAATTTATATACATAACTGCATCTGTATAACTGCAGCCATATTACATAATGTCAACATAAACTGGTCTGATGTCAACCAGAGGGCAAAGTCAAGAAGTTCGTGATGGCCTATAGCATTGTACAAAAATAATTTAAAAACCCTACAAACAATACACGTGCTTATCACAGGTTACTTGAGATAGACAACACTCGGTCTCACTGTACTTAATTTGTCTTTATCATTTGTAATTTTTAATTTCATAAGATGTCCTTAAAATAATTGCTAGCGTAGAGTCACAAAAAAAAAAAAAAAACAACAACAAAAAAAACACCACCAAACATACATTTGGCAAAAGTTTTTAATCAAAATAGTTTCATATACAAAATACAGTAAAAATAAGAAACCAAAGTAACAATACATAGACTTCAAGAAGCATGCTTGTTTCCTTGCAGGTAACCACGGTATAATACACATGGTAACCACACAGCCAGATTTCTCCAAACATAAAAAAAAAAAAAAAAATCTAGATAAGAAGAGCCAATAGTTTTGGACTTTTGTGAGGGATTTCCAGAAATCATGGGAAAATACCTGTGGACAAAGTCTGCACAAATCCATACACAGATTTCACACATACTAGGTGTTTCACACACAAGCCACAGCACAAATCACCTGCGTACAACCAGTAAACCCACTGCACCTTCGCAACACACTGGGCTTACTGCGCGTTCCCAGATCATCCTTGTGGTTTATGCCCAGTAAGTCTTGTTTCAGACAGACAGTTAGATGTCAGGTATTGCAAATTCACTGAGCACGTCATACAAATGATTTTTAAAAAGTAGAAGATGAATAAGCATTATGGAAATTATGTATTTCCTGGTGGAACCATCAGCAGGACTAACAGAAGATCAACACAAGACTCCTTTTATAATTCCTTTAAAAATTAAAATGTCAACTGCTTTGGTTACAAGCCTGTCCTCTATCCAAAGCTCCATCTTATTTCTTATTCTGTGAGAATTCATTTGATAGCCTTTAATCTTTAGTAAGGAATTTCTCAAATGCTGTAGATAAGTTTGTGGCATTAGACCGATTTTCCTCATCTGGATCACTGACAGGATAGATAACAAAGTTAGCATTTCTTAAAAACCCCACAGTTTCTTTAAACAAATTCAAACTGACTTCCTTTCATCAAAGTTATGCTTTTCCTAGCGTTTTCTCACACATGCTCCAAAAGTAATTTTAACTAATCTACAAACTACTGTTACATACACTGACTTACAGTTTCCAGGGTGGAGAATAATTATGTAAAGTCAATAAAAGATTAAACAGTAAACATCAAAAGTCTCACTGGCGTTTATAAGGGTGAGATTATTGGAAAAGTACTTTCACTTTGGAATATGTTTATATGCATGACAAGGCACCTTGCATTCCTCAAACGAAATTTAACAACTTGGTGTTTTCACAACACAAGCACAAAGAAGCATTCCATGCAGAGAAACACTCACTTCAGGGAAGAAAGTTTAACATTTTGTTAATGGTGTACACCAGTTAAAGACTCCATGAGAATGTAACTTTAACAGATAAACAGCACATCTGTACTAACTTATCCAGAACATATGAAGGCAGTGACTACAGCCAAAAATGCAGTGAATATATGAAATACCTACACCCATGTGTCTGATTGAAGGTATATGAGTTTTGGTCACTGTGGTAAAAACCTGTCACAGTTTCTCTTGTTTATCCTGAGGCTAAAAACCTTTCTTTCTAGTATACTATTCACCCTGAGTCCCTGTCTCACTCCAGAGGAAATTCTTTCATTACCACCACGCTCTTGCTTATTTTAGGAGCGTTTGTAGACTGGGGGGGGGGGGGGGGGGGGGAGTACATCATCCATATAAACAAACCCCACATGTTTTCCATGGCTGCTTTAAACCCTTGCAGAAAGGGTTAAACATATTTTCATGTCAACCTTTAGAAAAACTCCCTTCTTCACTCAGACCACAGGTTTAGAGATTCCAGCCTGAGAAAACAAAACTAAGCTTATTTTTGTTTTCCTATTCTATTTATTTAAGAATAAGTTAGATTTCAACCAGAAGCACAAGTGGATGCATACCTGTTCCTGAACGTGTTTGGTTTGATTCTCGGAGACAGATTAGGTACAATAATATTTTAAAAAGGCTCCTGGTCTCATTTGTGACAATTTTCCTAATTTAAGACTGAATACTTTACATAAAGATGAATCTGGGCACAATATTTCAGCTGCAGTATGCCACTTGAACCACCTTTTTATTACTTTTCTTTTTGTCCTGTCCCCTTCCTGAAATGGCCTGCTTTGTGTTTATTAATTTTTTTTTCCTAGTGTGAAATTTCAGAATTATCCAAACCAGTAAACCATCTACAACACTACTTTTATAAATCAGTCTGAACTACACCACGGCCTGTGAAGATCAAATTTTGTTTCTTGTATTTGTTGTTTGTGTTTCCTATTCCTTGCAACTTCTCTGCCTTCAAATGCAGAGGCCTAACCAACATCTGATCTTAGCAGCTGACCTAAGGGCTATTTTATAAAACCCATTCTGAAGTCAAATAATGTTGCATCAAATATTTACTTGAGAACTCAAAGTTTTCAAAACTTGACAATGCCACTACAGTAGCCCAACACCTCATATGTGAGGTATAACAATGACAAAGAATTTCAACAAACATAAAATATAAATAATAACTAGTTTCCCCTTTGCATTAAAACTGTATGAATTTGTATAAAAAATTGTATAAAGATTCCCTCCTTTATCTTTTACTAGTGAAAAGAAAAAGTCTTTGGTAACATGATCATTCCAGACAATTAAAAATACGCCACGTTCCTACTTAGTCTGCTTCGTATTACACTTTTGCCCTATGGAAGTGGTTCTATTGTGTGCAGCTAACCCAAAACGGGCAATAATTCAAACTATTTATCTTCACAAAACAAAGACTGTATTTTACAATATCCTCCCACTGTTCTTGTGGGGGAGTCAGCCTAGAAGTCAAACACTGACACACATTTTGCAGTTGATCCTCATTTCTTGTCAACCACATCATCATTTAAATGCTAAAATTCCATTTCAACTGAAGAAAAAGTAACTCCACCTGAACAAGTCTCAAGTTTTCATGTCACTGGTTCTAAGAAAGACAAACAAAACACACAAACTCAAAGGAACCAAATTTCGTTGTCTTCAGAGCAGTTCTTAACAGATTTAAATGTGCTTGAATTTATGTCTGAAACTGGTATGTACCATTTCATCTTCAGATTTGTTAAGAAAGTGTCCATACAACTATCTCAGGATGAAATTCCTGAAAGAATGCCTCTCATGGACCATGGAGAAAAAGACACACTTTGCTCATTCCTTTTTTCACATCATATACATTAGATTATTAATGTAATTATACTCCCTACCAAAAATTAGAAAACCTAACCTTTGCACTTCAGATGCTGTTTAAAGTCCACTAGCATAAATATATGCAAGTACATGTTTATATCAAAATATAAACTTCTAAATTATACATAGCAATAACAGTTTTATATACATGCATGCACATGTATATTCTATATTATTTATGTATAAAACCACCATATAAAGATTAGAAATATGGTGGTTTTATACATATGTACACACATGCATACATAAATACATATACACACACATCCCGTCTACATTAACATCCTACTCAGGCCTGTGTACGCTCCACCCTGCACACTCTGAGAAGCTTAGGTCAATTTAGCATAAATTTTGAGTAGCACTAAATTAAGTTGGTGTATAACACCGTGCAGAATAAGGGTCATAAATGTCTTGACTCAGGTATACCCACATTACCATGGAAGAGGCTTTCTATAAACAGATCATCTGACACTAACACTGAAGAGAATTCAGCACAATCCTAAAAATAAAGTTGTGTACAAGAGGACTGCTTAAATATTTAACAGCACACCAGATAGACAGAGTTGATTTCAGCAGTCTAACATCACAGAAAAAAAAAAAAAAAAAAAAATAATCACATTTTATCATCCTTATATACTGCTTAAACAATCCAGACCAGAGACTTTGGGAGAAAACTATTACCTGGTAGGCCACTACTTTACAGGCCCAAAGAAACTTGAAAACAGTGTGAGATTTCACTAAAATATTCTTTAAAGTATAGTCTCCTGCTTCATTATGATAAGCAAAATACATCTTTCTCATAAAATCAAGAGTAAGCAATGCTTCAAATCATTTAAGAAAAAGAGAAAAATCATGAACCTACAACACAGAAAAAGTTACCTCACAACAGTTCCAGATACTACGTAATTTTTTTGAAGAGGGTCTCTACCAGTATGCCAAATAACTTTGTATATGCAAACTATCCCGCCATGTTTAGTGAAACGATGTGTGTTAGTGAAGTCATGTATACAGACATACTTGCAGGCTTAAGCTTAAAACAGAGATTCTGAGGACTAAATAACACACAAATAAATCCACAGAGTGGAGGAGGTAGAGGCCACCACCTGGGGAGAAAAAAAAAAAAAAAAGAAAAGAAAAGAAAAGAAAAAAACACAAAGCCTGTCTGTCTTCCAGTTTTCCCCTTCTTTCAGCCACTTCCTTCTCGACAGCCTTGGAAAAGCAGACATTTGGGCTCTGAGAAACGGTGACTAGAAGACAGTTCCTCATTCAAGTGTGCTCTGTAAAGAAGCAGCTAAATGATTCTCTCTTATGTAGTCAGGAAACTGCAACAAATTAAAAGTGTTCAAAATTTTTATGTCAGTACTTACTTAAATAAGTATTAAATAAGTAAGACTTAAATAAGTCTGACTCTTTGAGCACAAGCCAACACATTTAGTTTTCTTTAGACAATGGTACATTGTTAGGAAATTAGGATTAGACTCAAGTTTATAGTAAACCCATGGAATTAATAAGCTACTCGAGCACAAAAATATAAACAATGCATGCACCAATCTTAACTTTTCATTATTGCTAGCACAATAACTTATGAATGGTGAAATATTAAAAGTATTTGTTTCTGACATATATATATGACCAAGTATCAAGTTTTGGCCTACATTGAAAGCAAATACGGTAATAACAAAAGGGTACACCTTTCCTCAGAACTGAATTTAATAAAGCAGGTAACCATTTCTTAAACTAAGAAAAATACAAAATTTAGCAATGAAGATGTGTATTTCAAACTTTTTTGCAAACACTTCATTAGGTGCTCATCAAAAAAACCAGAAATTCCGCTATTTAGTGAAGTTCGGATTGATGGGATCTACAAACAGACATAAGGCAAAGCTATCAACTTTAAAAAAAAAAAAAATCCCTGCCTGCAATTATTTTACCTCAGTAAAAACAAGGGGGGAAAAAAGACCAACTTTTTCCATTATAACCATCCCGAATATTTAGTCTTTTTTTTTTTTTTATCCTTTGCAACCACTATGATACTTTTATGTGGGTCTTTCATACAACACACACTGATAACGTAAAACTTTTAGTATGCAACATGATTATTAAAACACAAAAATCAGAAAAGGCAAAGGACAGGGGAGGTTCAGACGCAAGCGAGGTGGATTGTAGCGCGTTGCGCGAATTCTACCAGAGCCCTGGTGAGCTGTGCCTGGCGATGCTACCGTTTCAGCGGAGCAGCGGCGAGTGCCACCCCCGCGGGCGGTGCCACCTCTGGTCCCCAGGGACCCCGCAGCCGCCGGCCGGCGCTCCCCACCCTCCCGCCGAGTGACCCACCGCCGCCCGGAGCAGCTGCCAGCGAGGCTGACTCAGTCCCCTCCTGCGCCGCGGCCACCTGCCAGCTCCCGGGGCCGGCACCCAGCGCCAGCCGGCACCGCGGCCCCTCTCCCCCGGCGCAGCGCCCACCCCCGCCGCCTGCCACCGTCCCGCGGGCAGGCGGGACCGGGGGCGTTGCGGTCACCCCCGGCCCCGGCTCACGGCTCCGCCGGGCCGCCCGGCACGGGCGAAGGCGTGCGGAGCGCTGCGCGCCGCTTTGAATCCTGGGCTCTCGGGGTTGGTTTTTCCTTGTTGCCGTTTGCTTTTTTTTTTTTTTTTAGTGGAAAGTTTCCTCTCCCAGCAGAGGCCGGGACAACGCGCAAACTGCCCCAGGGCGCCGCGCTGCCATCACAGCTGACAGGTTTCTGCCTCCCCGCCTCCTTCCGCAGCATTAAAAAGCAGGCAGATAGATCCGGCTGGGGTTTATTTTTAAGAACAGCTATTAGTACAGCTAATTGCATCCACTGCCAACAAAATAAAAGTCAAGCTCGCATGCGAGCATCCCACACGGAGCCTCCTCGGCACCGGGGCCGGGGGGGGCGGCAGAGGAAGAGCCGGGGGCCGGGGTGAGGGAAGCCGGGCCGGCGGCAGAGGAGGAGAGGCGCAGGAAAGTTGCGATCGGTCTCGTTAGCCCCGGGCCGAGCCGCCGGGAGGCCGGAGAGAGGAAAGTTCACAGCCACCAACAGCGCCCGCGGGCAGCGGGTCCGGGGGGCGGCGGGAGGGGGCTCGGTTGGGGGCGTTCTTCTTACCTTCTGGTCGACGATGGAGCAAGCCATTTCCCGGACGTGGGCGAGGCTGAACTCCCCCGAGGAGTCCTGCAGCAGCAGCACCGGCTCCCGGCTCAGCCCGATCTGGAGGTGGAAGGCGACGCCGCCGCCGGCAGCAGCCCCCGGCGGCGGCAGCGGGCTGGGCGGCCGGATCAGCGGAGGGGCGCTCATCGAAAACTTCCCGCCGGAGGCGCCGCCGGAGCCGAGGGGTCAGGGACGGAGGGGGAAAGGCGGGCGCCGGGGCGAAAAGTTTGCGGCCGCCCAGGAGACGACGGGCAAGTGCCCCCGCAAAGTTTCAGGGAAGTCCCGCCGAGCTCCTCCCGGGCGAAAATGGCGAGGGGGGGGCGGAGGACCGGGGAGGATGCAGACAGGAAAAGGCGGCGAGAGAGACGCGCAAGGCGAGGGGGGAGCCCGGCCCAGCGCCGCCGAGGTGGTGCCGCCGCTCCGGCTGTTGGCGCTGTGCGGGGGCGGGGCGGGCCGCGCCCTCCGCCGGGACGGGCCCGCCGCCCAGCTGGGCCGGGCCGCGCCGCGCCGCGCCGCGCCGCGCCGCCACCAAACGGCGGACGCGTCCCGACAGGCGGCAGGGGCCGACCTCGGCGCCGCGGCCCCCGGGCTGCCCAGCCCACGCGGGGCTGGCTGGTTCCCCCGCGGCGGGGCTTCGCCTCAGCCGTCTCTGGTCTCCCCACCCGGCCCGGTCAGTGGGCTGGGGAGAGGAGAGCCTCCCCGTCCCCCGTCACCCCCGTTGGGCAGTACCTCAAAGCCGCCTTCATCCCGCCTCGCCCGGTCCTCTGCGCCCTCCCGGGCCGCAGGTGGAGGCAGAGCCTGAGGAAGAGTGGTGGTTTTCCCTCGCCGGCAGGCAGCGCGGTGGCCTCTCCCGGGCAGGGTGGCGGCAGCTGCCCCCGAGGACGGAAAAAAAAGTGTTAGGGGAGCGGGGGCTCCGGCCTGGCCCCCGCTCTTCTGCCTGGCCCCAGCCGGCCGCTCTGGCCAGCACCGCGCCGCCTCCTCCAGCAGCCCCCGTAGGTTTTGGGGAAGAAACAAGGGACAGCTCTCACCCATCTCTTCTCTAAACCAGGTTCCAGTTTCAGCTACAGTCTGTGCTGGGGAGGAGCTCCCTGCCACCTAAAACCAGGATGAGTTACTCTTCCCAGCTCTCAGGATCGGTGCAAGCCCCATCCATTTGTGCAGGCAGCACCGACGGCAGGCAACGTTTAGTCTTAAAAGTCCATCCCTAATCTCCACTTGGAAATCTGTGAAGGCAATGGAAACATGAACTGTAAATATTTTAGGTACCAATGGAGAAACTCTTGAACTATATATATGGCACCTGTAAGGATGGTCGTACTATATCTATGTTTGTAAGTAAGTACAGTGGTTGATTTACAATTTTACAACAAATTTGATTTACAAATTTTACAATTTACAAATTTACAACCTGTGTCTTTACAAACTGCTTTTTGGACCAAATGTACAGCTGCAGTGTTGTTTCATTTTGGTCAGCTGTCTTATTAGGACCCATTTTGCTATTGTCAGCTTGTTTGCCACCTGGGATTTGCACACACAGCACCTTACTGTCTATCTAATTTTTGAATCTGTTTGTTCTTTGGTGAATTTTCTTTTGAAATTATTGCATTTTAATCTGCATCTTCTACAGACTACTAAATCTGCTGCAAATGTCAGCACTCTAGAATGAGATGATTACTAGTCCCACTTAGACTTTTCCTTATCACATGAGGAGTAATAATCATTTTCAACCATATTCTTCGGCTTTGCTGTTGAAAATTGTACTTAATTTTGCTGTGGTCTGCAGTATTTCCTTACGAATTAATCAGTTTCAGTATAGTAGTGTACCTTGGCTATGCTGGTTAGCGTTGTGACGGGCTGTTTCCTAACAGCTCCCCGTATACTAGACATTTTGGTGTTTGGATATTTTGGAGCATGTACATTTGTGCTCCCAGGTCAAAGCTTGCTGAGGCGTTATAACTGCTGCAAGCTTCCCATGATCCCATGGCCCAGCCAGCTATTCTGTGCAGGAGTCAGCACAGGAGGACTACGGGGTCCATGTGTGAATCTGTCGCAGGCTGGGAATGCGAGGTCCAGGTGCTGTCCATGAATGGCTGTCATAAGTTCGAATGCAAATGCAAGGCCAGAGCCACGTCAGTTAGCTGGTGGTAGTTTTTTTTCTGAGCGCTGTAGTTTCTACTTCTCCCCTGTTGAAAGAAGCATATTAGAAGATCCTGAAGCCTTGCTTCATTGTTCAGGTGATCCTTGAAGGCAGTAAAGGGTCATAAGTGTCATCGACTACTCTCAGAGTGCCTCTTCTGTACAGCTTGCTGTGGCAAAAGCAGATGTGGCTCTGATCGCAACAGGGGCGCGAGTTGTTCCACATCCTCTACATCCTCTGTGCCAACATGGGCACAAGTTTTTCTTTAAAAAGAAAGATTACAGTATTTTTAAAAAGTTGGAGGTTGCTGAGTCATTTGATTAGTGTATCAGCCATGTTGAATACACCTTTGTAATTGGAATAGATGAGGACAGAACTTCTTCAACACTGTGTCAGCCAGTCATATATAGATGCTATTTATAAAAGGATTCGGTGAAATCACATGATGTGATCCTGAGTACAATCTGGCCTGTGGTACTGACTGAAATGTCATCTATTTCATGATCCTTCCAGATGGGAGAATTATTGCGCTGATGCCAGGGAAGGGAAAAGACCGTCCACAGCAGTCTGTTCTCTTCCCTGTGACCTGATACAGTGTGCATGCCTGGTTGAGCCCATCTGTACATGCATCGTTGGAAAAACCTCTGGAAGTTTAGGTTTCACTGCACCTGTACAGCTCAATTAAGCAGTACCGGAACTGCCACATGAACTTACAAAGAAAAAAAATGAGTTTGCTGCACATGGCTACACAGTTTATGCATGTAGTTACATACAGGAAGAGGGCAGTCAGCAGAGGATGTCACTGTAACATCACATTATGCAAACCTTTCCCAGCTGCCCCCAGGGTATAGTTGCTGTAACATTACTTCTAATTACTCTGTATCACTACAGTATGAAGGGTGAATAGTGGTCTGTGTATGTTCTCATGTATTGTATACTTGACCCTCCACTGAAACTGTTATCTTTCTTCTTCTCTTTCAGCTTACTACATTGTATAGACAGAATTCTGTTCTATTCGTTGGGAATAAGCATCACCCCCTTCATGAAGTTTTTGTTGCTTTCTGCTTTTCTCCATCTGTGATGTAACTGGTCCTTTTTGAACAGCCACCTATCCATTTATCTTTCTGCTCTTTAACACAAGAAATTATATGATGCCTGTGTTTTAATATAAAAAATTCAAGATCAAATATCTAGGAAAGAATAATGCAGGATATGCCTAAGGAATGGAGAATATTCTATAAGGCAGTTTCTTTGACATAGATGGCATTAGTTTTTAGGTCAAAGTTGTTAACCTAAAATTTAGTTCTGACATGTTTACATAGAGAGTAGAACACAGGTGATTATGATGAGATGATTACTACTGGTTTTGTGAGACAGTGGAATATCATATCTGGTTCTGGGATCAGTATTTTGAAAAGTAGTTTGCTTGGCAGTATACTCAATAGTATAGTGTATCTTGGCAAGGAGAAAATAACAGGACTAAAGCAGGGAAAGAAGTAAGAAGCAGCAATCTCTGGAAGCTGGATAGAAAGTGAGACTGGAAATAAAGCTCAAATTTTAACCATAAGAATGATTACTCATTAGAATGCAAAGAAAGTGGCAGATAACCTTTTTTATCTTTTCAACTTCAGACTGAGAGTTTACTCACACGCAAGCTTTTGGACTCAATACAGTGGTAACTTCTTTGTTTCCCAAGGTCAGAGTGGAAGATAATGGACTTTGTCCATTACTTATATTCTTAATGGGATCCAAAAAAGGCAGGCAGATTTTGTTGTCTGTGACAGCACACACAAATCCAAGGATGTAAAGATAGTTGTCTTTCTTTTTCCCTTGAAAGAAGTGTATCTTTTCTAGCTCAGAAGGAGGGCATCATCTGTCCAGGAAGAAAGTGAGTTGGCCTAAAGCCTTTGCTCCTTAGGTCACTTCCACTTGTTCACATCTGCTGGACTCCATAGGTTGTTCCACGCAGAGCAGAGCCTGTGGAAGAGGGTCTTCTCCAAGCCACTGCTGAAGACAACAACAGCTTTTCACCCTTGAAAATTTACCTCCTCAACCTGCAACAACAGATCAAATGTAAAAGTAGGAAAGACACTGTTTGTTGCTGAATCAGGCCAATACCCATTTTTGCATTCTATCACTAAAAATTTTTCTGTTTCCCTCATCTCACACATTCTTGAACCACACACACCTCCAGGATTACTGCTTTGATCAGGCATCCCAATGCCATTTTTTCAAGCAGTCCAGCTTCTTGGTGTATTGACTTGCATCCAGAGCACAGTCCATTATAAGCTCCAGATCTCTTCCTGCTAAGTAATTATTTTGTTCCTATTTCTGTATATCTGAAGTTGATTATTCCTGCACAAGCATCCTTCATTACACATATCTGTATAGACACCCCTCCTATTTTTCCAGGCCATTACACCAATTTGTTGAGATCATTTGAATTTGAATCACGGCTACTTCCATGGCATTTGCAGTCTATCTCCTTTTTGTATAATCCACAAGTTTAAAAGGTACAGTAATTATTCAGGTCATTAGTAAAGGATTGAATAAAACAGGACAAAGTATAGAATCCCATGGAATTCCATCACACCCATACTCTTTGGGTGTTATTACCCAACTAGTTTTGTGTCAACTTTATATTATTTTCTTCCCAGCCTGATTTGCTCTGTTTGCTCAAAAGAATGGTTTATGAGACTGTGTCAAAAAAACTCATCAGTCAAAATACATCACACCTATTGCTTATGCTCTGTAACAGGAGGAATTGAATTAGTTTGGCATGATTTGTCTTTTACAACAAATCAGTGCTGGCCTGATACTGATTTCATTGTTGTGTTCCAGTGTTTACATGTCTTTATTGTTCTAGACTACTTTCACACATCAGTAATACCCAAATACTTTTTTTTCTACTCTGAATCTCCCAGTGTCACACCCATCCACTAATCTTCAAAGATAAGTATTTATCATTTTGTGGTTGCTTCAGTGAGATATTTAAGTAACCTAATATTCTAGGTTTATCAGACACTATTTGGAAAATTATCTGTATACTCTATAACTTCTTTTGCCCCCTGCTAGGTTTATTTTTTTCATTGTTACTAAGAGTGTTACTGTGCTAGTCACCTGCTTGAAAAAAAGGCATTATGGATGACAGCATTATCCAACATATCTTTTCTGTTGGCAGTGGATCAATATTTCCAGAAGTTACTTTTCATTATATTATGATCTGCGAAATGCAGATAATGTATTGTGTATTCCAACTAACAAACTTGAGCAGAAACCTCAAATTTTACAAGCAGTATCTCTTGCATCTAGATGTGGTTTACATATTCTTTATATAGACTTAGATTTTAACACTGAACTTTCAGCCAAATCTGTTTATGTTAAGAATATGTGAACTTTTCCTGTTGCTACAGTTGAATACTGTGGTATGTGCATTCTTACTAAGCGGCAAAACATACTTTATTAAAGATAGCTCTACAAAAGCGAAACCATTTTTCCTTTCTGCTGTTTTCAGATGGTGAAATGATGTTTAAAGTGGACTGCATGCTCCCATAACTTCTCTCCTGAAGCAGACACCATTGAGGAGGAAGTTCTTTGGTTCAAAAATAGAGCATTGAAAAAAAAAGATTAACCCAGGAAGAGTGAGAAAGTCAGACTGGTAAATACAATGGAATGAAATTTGGGAAGAAATGTGGAGACTATGATGGAAAGTAAAAGGACACTAGAGCTGGAAATGCAAATGTCACTGGACCTGGGATTGGTATTGTGTTAGGGGCTGAACTGGTAAGTTAAATGAAGCTCATATCTGAAATACTGGCAAAATAGTTTTACAGATAAGCTCCTGGGTATTTATTTGGAGAGAAGTAGTAGATGTTAGCTGTAGAACTGCTTAGGGATTTTCTGATGAGCTACTTTTTTCCATGAGAAGATTATAACATTTTAAGATCTAAATGGTTGATGTGAATACTGTCAGTAAATCTCCCAAATTGTTTTGTTTGTTGTTTTGGTTTTGTTGTTGTTTTGTTTTTAAATGTTTCCAATTGTTGAAATTGCTTCAGCGTTTCTAAAAGGAAAGTTTTGGAGTATTATCTTCCATGACTTTCTGCTAAATGTTTTAGATAATTAGGACAAAACATTTAAAACATTAAACTTAAAAATTCAAAGCTCAAGTTTAAAAATCTGAGACAACTCAAGGTAGTATTTTTTATAAATGGATCACAAAAAAAAATCAGATTTTTTTATTTTTTAATATCTTAGGAATAGAAGTTAAAATCTGATTTAGGCTGGCAAAACTGTTTTCAGCCTATGTAAGCCTCTCTCTGGGCAAACTGACCATGGACATACAAGGCAGATTAACATTAAAATAGGTTCTGAAAGATTGCAGGATAAAGCTTTCTTACGTCAAACTTCTGCATACTTCATTTCTTTCCTTTGAGCAAAAAGCATGCTGGTTTGGGATGGAAGAGGCTTTTTGGTGTTTTTTTTCTGTGTTCCAAACTGACCTCGCTATACTTGAAAAATTCTGGGATAGGACAGGCTCCATTTATCCCAAAGTATGCTTTGAAGATGTTTGTTATGGCTTGACGATAAAATAACTGATGCATTCAGATAAGCATGAGTATCTTGGCATTGCTTGTGCATATTTGTGCAAATTGTCCTCACTAGCTCTCTGGTTCTTAGGAGCATGGTACTTCTGGAACAAGGCAGTCGTTGCTGCTTAAAACTGCTGAGGGACATGCTTCCCATTCTGAGGATACTGGAAATGAAGTAGTCATTGTACCTTAAAGGAAGACACAGCACAGGTTTTATTCAGCAATTTCTTAATGCTACTTCTTAGATGATTTCTGCATAGTGTATTCTGTGTGAAGGACACTTCATCGCTTGCATAGCACCGTTTCAGCAAACAGTCTCCTGAATGTCACTGTCATACAATTCTACAGAATTCTGGGCTGCAGTGACCTGAAATTTCTAGGTCTGAGAGCCAGACTTTGTAATAGTATATAAGAGCTGTTTCCTCTTCAGAAATGATTACATGATTTTCACGATTTAGCTGGGGATAATTTTCAACAAGCAGCTAGTATGTTTGCTATATTTTGGTAATTGTCTTGAAACTAGATTGATAATTCAGTTAGTAAAATATGTACGCTACTGAAAATCAGTTATACTGTATTATAGTTAAATTTGGGTTTTATTACAGCCAAGTTCTTGAAGTACTGTTCACTTATTAATACATACAGGCGTAACCAATTTACAAACTTTGTTCTTTTACACATCAGGAACCTGTTATATTGTTACTTAACACTAATATTTTTGTGGCTGCTGTCCAGGCCTCCATGTCATTTCCACTGAAATTCTTTGGCAGTTCAAAAAATAATCCAGGTCCTGGGAATGAGAGTACTGCCCATGCAGAATCAGATACATATGTTGTAATTTATGCATGATTTTGACCTGTAAGAATGGGTGTTACTATTTCTGTGAGCAGACACAGCCTAAAGAAAGAGGTATAAGTTGTTAACTATCCATCAACAGTTGTCTCCAAAGCTTATGGGACATGTCAAAGTAGAGAACATTCAGAGTGGCCAAGGGTACGTAAAGATGGCAGAGTCTTATTTGTGATCTAAGCAATGTATGATAGTATGGAAAGGATACAGGTTTACAGGCAGTTTTAAAATGGAGCTAGAAATTTATCTAGGAGATAGATATTTCTGAAATGACTACTGACTTTTTACTCCAGTATTTTAAAAAGATGCTTGTCAGACTGGTTAGTCCCATTACTAGTTTTACCATACTTTTATGTGGTTTGATATTTTTATCCACAAAATTTGGTGTACAATATAACTTGAATAAATTAAATTATGGTTAACCTCAATTATTTAATGATTGCTGCATGAATGCTAAGACCACATACAGGCCCAGGTAATACTTAGGTGGGATTATTGAGACAATAGATATAAGACAAACGATAAACACCAGTCCTCTATTCTTTTATGTGAGTTTCCTTACTTGCAATGATTTAATGAGTTAAGAGAGACTGCCCATAGGAACAGGGAATCAATAGATTTCTTACCTAAATTGTCATTGATCTTTTAATGTTTATTGGAGTTGGTTACCGCTGCTGCTTTTGTTTCACGGCATGAAACTGAAAAGCCAGAG
Source organism: Platalea leucorodia (assembly GCF_965183815.1). Taxonomy (NCBI): domain Eukaryota; kingdom Metazoa; phylum Chordata; class Aves; order Pelecaniformes; family Threskiornithidae; genus Platalea; species Platalea leucorodia. Next base: position 31,595,989 of record NC_138829.1, on the reverse strand, counting down.
CTAAGAATAACATTGTGGGGGAACCTAATATTTTACACAGGAGGGGAGAGGATGAAGGAATGGAATGGTGCAGGGGATTCCAAGGAACCTGCAGGAGAGAGAAAGGTAAAAATGGAAAGAGGGAAGATTCCCAGGAAACGAATTTATTGTAAGGAGTACTACAATTGTGCATCACAGTTTCTTACTTGACAATGTTTGGATTTAAAAATTTAACCTCAACAATTCAGCAGGCTGGATTTTAAGATAATTAGAACTATATTTTCCTTTCATTTATGTTCGCTGTCTTGCAATCTTAACTTCATCCTATCATAGCTTTTCAGTTTGGAATTCAAATTAGGAAACATTTCATTTCATTTTCATATGCAACAAATAAAAGATGGGCAACCCATGTAACCACATGCTACATACTATATGAACACTAAAAGTTGTTCCATACAAGCCTTGTAAATAACTTACTGAAAGTTCACTCTTACATCAATTGCATCATATATTTATTTAGGATAACCTCGTAGAACTAAATACACACAGGAAATAAAACCTCTGTTCCTGTGCCTTACTCCAAAATAGGAAAAATAACTGCACATAAAAAAGACTTAATTGCTGAATGCTTCCTTAAGTAATAAAAGAAAATGCCCTTTCATTTAAACCACAATTTAGGCTTCATCACAGGAAAAAAAAAAAGTGTATCTTTTCCTTGTCATAATACACAAACATCTCAACACGAAGCCCTACACAATGATGCAGCACTGTCATCCTGGGTTATATAAACAAGGAAGTGGTAAGATAGAGTAGGAAGACATTTCAAACAGATTCACTGTGTTTGATTATGCTTAAATTTAATGCATCTTGACACAATGAAGCATGTTGAAGAGAGTCTTAAAAATAACTTGATTAGAATAATGTCTTTCAGAGATATAAGAGAATATAACAATGTGAAGTTAGATAGAAATATAGACAGACAAACAGGAGAATATAAAAATAAACTAAGTAATCTGATCTTGATCATGTTAAATATTATCAAGAATAAAAGATTTTTTAGAAAAAAAGATGACATTAAAAAAACCCTGAAAGTTGAAATCAAACTTACAGAAATAAGGCAGATTTTTTTCATCTTTCCCTTTGGAGTCTCTCAAAGAAAGTGGAGAAATTCATATGTGGATATCTTCCAAACGCAAGTGGACGATTTTCTAAAAGATGTAAATTTTGTACTACACATTATTAGATTCAACAAGAAAGTATCAGGCTAACATTCTGGCTCTATGTTGTAAAGACATGATAATACATTTGTCTCTGAAATCTCTCTTCTAGAGGTCTAAGGCAGATTTGTTTCTCATTTGTCAAGAACTCGTTATCAACAATTTTCTGCTAACTCCAGAACTAGGAGAGAAAAATAGACAACTTAAGATGGTCTTCTTTGTGAGTATCAAACTCTTGGATGTGTATATCTTTCTAACCACTTATAACCCATTTTGTCTTTTAAATACAATAAATAAATATTTTTATATTCCAAGTATAGAACCCAGTCCTCTGACTGACTTTGCAAGGTAGCAAGACTAGCAAAGAGCTTCACTGGATGCTTTGTGAGCACAAAGATCCAATTGTAGACTTGAAAATACTTTGGGGATCACATTTCCTAGAGAAGGAAGCATAAAAAGGAGCCTGTAGAGCCTAGAGAATTTTCCATGCAATCTTAAACTGAGACAGAGTAAAGAACTTAATCTGAATTTATGATTCTGAGATGTGCTTTCTAGTTGTCACCTAAAGCAAGAACAACCTACATTTCAAGAAGTATTTTAAGATGGCTACACCTTTTCCAGACAGAAATAGTGCTGGAATAGCAACCAGATCCCGAGGTGACATTGACCACCTGCAGCATGCATTGATGACAAGCATCATGTACAGCCATGTACCTGATGTCATCATGTCCCTCAAACCTCTGGTGCTCATCAGTGACCAATTCTGGCTGTGCAGTGCATTCACACACGTACATTCTTTTCCTTCATTTTTTCCTAATAGCTGTACCATTTGTGGATGGGTGGTAGGACTATCTGCAGCTCTCCACCATGGAGACAAAGAGAAAAGCAGAATGAGACTGGCCATTACTAGGATATAAAATATGTTCTGAGCTACAGAGATGCCATTGCCTGCACCGACCCCCATGTGCCCATTTGGTTTTGAGATAGGTACTTGGCCTTAAAGATAAACTTGCACGGAATCTGTTCCTTCTGCCTAGAATGAATCAAGTCAAAAATACCATTTTAAGGATAGTTTATCCTCAGGGGGAAATTTGCTCCATAACATTCTCTGTATGACAGTTACTGGAGCAACTCCAGTCTTCACCTGGAGGCTCAGCCAATAAGGCAAAGAATAGGCCTTCCTTGGTGAGATTCTGTGGGGTATCAGGGCACTTATGTACAGAAAGAACAATGACAAAGTGTTAGCTCCTGGTAAAGGCTGCTCTGCTCCTTCTCTTGGTAGGTATACCCCTGAGTCAGGCAGCTGCCTTTCTGTAGGTTGTAGGAGCTGGAAGTTGGTGTGTGAATGTCTATGGACAAATAGAAAATCTGGTCTTCAGGGTACCTACCAGTGTCACTATGCCTTGATAGTTTCAGCACAGCTATGTAGTAAGACATTAGAGGTGAAGAAAAGGTTGCTAAATATTTCACTTTAGGATCTCAAATTTCTTTTTGTTCAATTTTTAGCCTGATTCTGAATAAGTTTTGTTTAAAACAAATTCTTCTTACTCACTTAAAAATGGAAAAAAGAAAACAGTTAAAATTTGACAATGCATCTGAATCAACAAGTGTATATCTGTAAATATATATCCCTAATACTAAAAACATAACGATGGAATGCTGCACTTGCAGAGAAATGATGCTATGGTGCATAGGGGTCAGTTGCACCAGCACAAAAAGATATTATTTATTTGTTAAAGATTATTTGTTTCAATAAGCAAACTATAGCCAACTTTCTGTCATACAGCACAAAGCAGGATTTAGCTTTTTCCTGTATTACTGATCATGACTAACGAGAGTCTTCAATAACCTTTGTGATGTTAGGGTTAGGTTTCATGCATTATGAAAGCAAAACACAATACAGCTTCAGGAAGCTGCTCCAAAACTTCTAAAGAAAAGCCACTTCCTATTTCGGTTTAATTCAGCAACTGTTGAATTATTTGAATTGTACAGGTGGAAAAGGATTTTTGCTTTCAGAAGGACTGTAAGTGGGACAATCTGAATATACGGATTCAAGCTTTTGTGTGATGTGGGCAGATAACATATCTTTGTGATTTAATCCAGCCATATGCTTATATGTTTTTAAATACTGTTTGTCCCTTTGCAACCACATTTTCATATTGTAGTTATGGGTCAGGGTAAAGACTCATTTTTAATATTTCTAAAAGTAGGAAAAAATATCCTTTCTCTTCACGTTTTTAAGACCTACTCTGAAGACAAATCTTTGCTAAGGACACAAATGGACTTTTTGGACTTCCACTGGCTACCTTGCAGGTATTAGAGTAGCAACGTATTTTAGAATTTTTTTAAGTGTTCACCCCATGCTATCTGAAGTATATTTTTGCAGCAGAACTAATATTCCCATATTGAGAGTCATGGAATGAATCACATTTGTAATTCATGATACTTTGTGAAAACAAAGATATGCAGTCTTACTTTAAACTAGTATACATACAAGCTTTATAATTTGCAGTTAGCCAGCTACAGGGACACAAGTTAATTTATTTGAAGCTTAATTTCATACCAGTGCACTGTACTTTACAGCTGAGACAGTTTCTCATAAATTACTGACCACATTGGTCTGTGATAGAGCAGAGAATTGAATTCAGGTGTCACCAATATCAAACTAGCTCAATAAGCACTTGCCCCCCACCTGCCTCCTGCCAAGAAAGAACAAATATACTCTCCAGCTGCTTCTTTCAGTTCAGACTTGAGCATGCAGCATTGTGGAGAGCACTTTATAAATATCCAGATAAATGTGTTGCAAGTTTTTAATAATCTGATTTATTTGAAGAAATTTGATGAAATAATAGTTTTAGGTGACTTTATATCTTCTTTCTTTAAGACACTGAGTTGTGAAAGTCCTCACAGATGTAGCAAAGAGCAGGCATTTGTCTAAAGCTTGACTCATTAAAATCCTAGGTGGTCCTGCTTGGCTGGTCCATATTAATTGCAGCAATGACAGTTGGGGTCAGCGGATCATGGAACAGCCGGTCTGTATTACTTTGACCTAATCTCAGGTGATGTGGTCTAGGAAATAGTTAATTATATTTATCAGCACTCCAGTGATTCACATCTTTAATATTAGGGTGATTGATCTTTACGCTTTGTAGACCCTTGCAGCTGTTCCTCATCATAAGCTGCTTTCTCTGTATTCACCAGAATAGTCAAATACATTCAGTTAAGTTTCATAAATTATATGAGTCTTCAACCAGCAACGCAGTATCTCAAAGTAAGCAAATACAAATTGTACTGGTACAGAGCTGTACTGGGAACTCTAGGGACTGTGGAGGGAAAAGAGAGGAGTAAGTGATCAAAAAACATTTTTTCCCCATTTCAATCAATCCCCCCTCCCCCAGGGGTTTCAGTTAAAGTTTTGAATATGTTACCTTTTTAGACATTTTGCAATAGGCAAAACGTACAATCCATGAACGGAAAATATCAACTATTAATATATTTAAAGATTTGAAGTGCATTTAAAATACAACACTTCATTAAACTGAATCGTAGTTGGTAGATGCTTTCCAATGAAGAATCATCTGTTTTTTTCCAAAAGCCAAAACAATTCAGTGTGGAATGCCAAATATTATATTCATTACAAATATTTATGTTAATTCAAGAGGATGTGAACCATGTGCAGAAGTCAGGAAATTAAAATTTATGTTTTTCACAGCAACTGTCACTTAACTGCATTGTAGCCACAGTGGCATATACTCACAGCATTGTTCTAATAAAATTTTACATCTCTGCAAAAAGGCTCAATGCCAGCGGCTGTGAGACCCTGCATTTTGAATTTCCTGAGTCTGGCATATTTAAATTTTCATCTATAACACTAGATTAAATTAAATCTTTATGTTGAATATATGGTAAGAAGCTGGATTAAGCTCTGAATTCTCTAGTTAACACTCACAAAGTGCTTCTTGAAATAAGATCGCTTGGATCATTTATCCTGTATACCGTTCATGAAGACAGATGTTCAACATTTCCGCAAGAACTCTTCGTCAAAAGTTTATTCTGCCTGCGATAAAGTTCAGCTGTTGTAACTGAAGTGTTTCATGGCAAAGGTCTGAGCTTCCTTCCCTTATTCCTTTGGAGAATACAGTAACACAGGAGGGATAGGAATCCCATGATGTTCATGAACCTTATCCCACAGATTGCTATTTGCAGAAGAGGGTTTCATGAACATTTTGAAAATGTATTTTCAAAGTATTAGCTGAGTCTGTAGAATTATTTTCTCTTTTGGCATTCAGTGACTCTGGTTTTAAGTTTCGCTTCATTTTATTAAAACTTTGAAAGCTCTACATAAATATTTGACAGGGATTTCAAAAATATTTCTTAAATATATTTAAACTTTAAATAAACAAATTTTCATTCATTTGCATGCATATTCTGTTCTTTTTGCACAGTACTACATATTTTTAATGACAAAAATGTTCACAGAAAATCAATAAACCCCAACAATCACAGTCAAATGTGCATGTAATATAAATTACAAGAAATTAATCCAATTAGGGTTTATCTTAGATATCACACTTAAGCAAGAAGTTTGGATAGCAATTTTTAATGTCTGTTCGTGATAAACAGTAGTTTAAACAGTGTTTAAAAAGAACCGTTAGGTGATCTTGGCTAAAGAATGGCTTGGACTTAACTGTAATCTGCTTAAAGACATTTCCACAGACAGAAAGCTTTCTGCAAAAGAAAAAATAGAATAATTTCATAAATTTTAGCATATACTTCTGAATGCATCTTAGCCAAGGACTTTGAGATCTTGTAAATATTCTGCATCTGAAAACAGCAGCTTTTATACCAACGTGATTCTTTTCTAATGACTTTCTGGTATTTGCAAACATTGTACGGTTTTCACTTTAAAAACTTCTAAAATGCTCTTTTTGGATGCAGTTGACCTTTTTTTCTAATTCTAATTCTAATACGTATTGCAAAGATCAGACTACTCAGGGTAGCATTTGTCTGGCAATTTGTCCTCCTTTAAATTCACCGCTTAACTTGCAGTGAATTAAACATCAGAGATATAGAATGAAAGGAAGATCCACCATGTTTCCTGATCACAGTTTGATACAGGGGTTGTTTTGCATCAAAAATCTTCATAATACTGGTATAGTTCTGCCTTGGGGAAAATGGTGATTAGGAATAAGAAGACATGATAACGAAGGCTGATCAGTCATCTGTTTAAGAACAGGTCATTGCCACACTCAGCTCTGTATTACATGCAGTTCTTAATTAACAGACCAGGGACTTTTTTATTCTTTCTGACTACGACCTGGCCAAAACAGAAGATACGAATTGTGATCTGTCCCAGTTTTGAAACCTGATTACAAATATCAGCATTGAAACATATGAACTGACAAATTATTGTATTAGAAATATTCAGCTATGTCCCATCCCAGTCTCTGACACTTGAAACTCTGTAGTAGACTCAGGAGAATTTGTTAGTATGCTTCGCTCCAAGAATTGCCTTAATGTAAGACAACGCATGGCAGCTGGATATAACTATCCTGGAAAAACTGAGAATTAAATTAGCCACAGTGAGGTGAAGACAAATTTAATAGGTTAGTTTATGTGCAAAACCTGCAGATTCCAGGTTTATGTCAGAGTACTGTGACCTACATACAATTTATTGGGCTCTAATGTAAGAAGAGAAATTGTTTCATTTACTTTATTTCACAAGCAATTAATTCAAAATTAAAACTATTATTTTCTCTTTCTTCTGCTCCAGGCCTTCTTACCAGGATAATCTCCCCAGTTAGAGTACTTTTACTCAGTACTGAAGAGACAGTTAAGCCAATGTATGTTCCACAACAGTAATGGATCCATGGTGATGTGATGATTAAGGCAAGTAGGCCTTCCATTCTCAAAAGAATAAATGCATGGCCAAGATCATCTTTGGTGATTGTAACATCACTGCTTCAAATGCACACTCCTTTCTTCATTCTGTTACCTTTCTTTCATATGAAAAAACATTGAAACCTTTTAACAAGACTGAGAATATTTGTTCTCATTGGATGCTCACATTTAAAATTCCAGTCTTTGTAATATCAAGAAAATTATTATTTTCCTTTTCTCCTTTTAAAATTGTCTCTATTCTGAAAAAGATTGACAGTGACTTCAGGAACAATTGGATTAATAACATCCCAGATATCTAAGTCCGTGCACATTAAGCTAGTTTGTCTTTAATATTTTGCTTCAGTGTTCCTTCTGTGTTCCAGTGCTATTGAAAAGTCATCCGAAATCCTATATCTGGTCCACACTAATGCTGAATGACTTTATATCCTGTCCCCTGAACTTTTTGAACTCATGAAACTAAAGATCCTCTTGTCCTTTAGTCCAGATGAATCCCATGTTTCTTAAAGCACTTAGCAGAGGCTCCTGTAAATGAATTATTTGAAGTTCCTTAGGTAGGCAATGGTGAGAGATATGGTCCTCTGTGTGTTTTATGAACAATTCACCCTCTGGAGCTGCTTGTCTCTCTCCATTGTTTATACAGGGACACTGAAGTAAATGTGTTCTCCAGTCCTATATTCAGCTATAATTATTTGGGGAATGTGCCAGCATTCATGCTTTTAAAAAGTTTTGATAGTGTTTTCAAAATGGTCGCATTAGTCATGTCACACTCTTAATTTCAGAGAGAGCTAGCTGCTGTATTTCAAATAATGATTTTGAAAATTCCAGTAAACGTCTACTTCAAACTTTTTTTCCCTCATAGTTCAATGACTTAATTTCCTAAGACTAATGGCTTCCACTTCCATGCATGTGTTCATGATTAGGTTTTTGGCCTAAGCCTCTAGAGAACAGGAAACTTGCTTTTGACATCTACAAGTAAACAAGAAGCCCTGGGCTGCTTTACAGCTCTGGCTGGGCAGAGCCTCCAGAGGTGGTGATAGTCTCTGCTGCATTTGTCACTGAGCAAGGAGGAAAACTGATGAGGCCAGACCTTGTTTCCACTACATGTGTGTAGCAGCTTGGAGCATTTCAGTTAAAGCAGATCTTGTTTGGAGAAAAAAAAAAAAAAGTTATTATTATCCTCTGCTGAGAGAACAGGTGACAAAAGGATGAAGCAAATGTGCCAGAGGGAAGAAGGTAGTGCAGCCGTTTGTGCAGCTTTTCAGAAAAATATCTCAAAATACTGACAGCCATGATTTGTGGGGAATTTTGGGTTTGGCTTTTGGATTTGCTTTTCAGGGTTTTGTTGTTGTTTGGATTTTTTTTCCTAGACTGCTAGTAATACAGGACAGTTTCCCAGTGCAGTTTTTTGAAACTACACAAACAAGGTCATTTCTGGGTTTTTTGTGGTTTGGTTTGTTTTGTTGTTTTGTTTTTTGTTTTTTTTTTTAAATTTTCAGGAACTTTGTATTACTAGAAAAATATTTAAATAATTTCATCTGGTAATATTTATGGATAATTCCACATAGCAGGATATTTACATTGAATTTGAAGTACACAGGATATTCCATAAATTAATTTGAGTTCAGATATCCCTGTTCATCTCTTTTGTGTTAGTCTTCGTCATGTATTACTATGTATCTTTTGGGGGGGTTGCTGCTTTATATGCCAGTGGCATACTGAAGATTTGCATTATAGGAAAATCCTCCTGCAATTTTCTATGTTGTGGTCCTGCTGAGTGGTAATGTAAAAAAGAATAAAAACATGCAACAGAAATTAATTCCTTGGGAATACTCTGGAGTTGATTGTGGCAAACAAAGGAAGAGCATTCAGGATATATTCACTGCTACCATGCTGCAAGAGAAGTGTAAAAAAAAAGTTATTGTTGTATAGTGTTATCCCTAAATAGACATTCAGAGCTTTAGTTCTTGATCTGTTTGACATATTTGGAGCATGTGACAAGTTCTTCAAAAATTTTCCACTTTCTCAACTAGCCTTCAACACTTGTGAAATAAACTGACTACAGAGTGCCATGTTAAAACTCCATTCTCTCTTCCTTGTCTGTTTTTAACAGTAATATGTTCACAGGGAATAGATTCAAGACTCTGGGCTGAATCAGACTGACAAAGTCTTGCAATATTATTAAGTAGTGAACATTGTTTGTTTTGGCCTACTTCCTGAATTCTTTTATTCTTTTATTGCTTACCTTTTTTCTGTATTCTCAGGGAAAGATTATTTTTCCCCACGTGAAGTGACCAAAAGTATGGAAGATGGCTGAGGTTAATAGTGCTACTCAGTTCTAATGAAAAATCCTGTTTTTTCATCAGCATTAAGCATCTTTATTATTCAAAAAGATAATTCTCCTTTTTGCATTTATATGGTGTCATTTTGTTATCTTGCATAGCATACATGTATGTAACATGTATACGCAGAAAGCCATTTAAATGAAAGCTGATTAGCTAGAATTTTTAATGATTTGTGCAAACTCAATTTTTTTAAATCTAAAGAAGTTCCACTTTTAAAAAGCCCTAAATATTAGTGACACGTTTCTTGTAGAAGTGGCTACTGGCTGAAGACATAAACAGTTCAGGCTGATCTATAATTAGTGTATATATATTTTTATTATGTTTATAATTAGAGGAAACCTCTCGATGTTTTTTTAAAAAATGTGTCTGAAAGTGGATGAATGAAGAGATTGTATTGCATGTTATATCCATGTCTGTGAGCAGGGAGCAGCAAAAAGTGCCACAAAGAATGAAATGAATGAAATGCTACAGAATTCCAAAAAACTGTTCGGATCCACCCCCCACCCCCCCCCCCCAACAAAAAAGCTTGGGAGCAGCTCTTTGTTCTGATTGCTAACTGAGGCATGGCAATATACACAAAGATAATATCTCCTTGTTTATTCCTTCTGTGTAAAAAAAAGAGATTTTTTTACTTTTTTGATAGATAAATAAGATTGCATTAAAGACATAGTTGGCTTCACTAGAAATTCCTCTTCTACTCAAATCAAACCAATCCTCGTGATCCAAACCATGACCTCAGTGCAATGACCAAAGCGGGAAATAGGCAGAGTGCAGATGAAACACTGGGAAAGTTATGAGAAGTGCTTTTTTCTGTATGGCTATTGCTGCCACATGTGCTTTGTATGAACACATATTAAATGCAGAGCTGGTATCATCACCTGTTGTTCGAGTTTCTTGCTTTCTAAGGTTACTTTTCTATTTTCTGTTGCATACAACTTTAATTAATTTATCTATTTTGCTGAAATCTTTCATGTTTGGCACCTGCATGAGAATTTATTTTATTTTATTTTTTAATTCAGCTAAAACTAATTGCATGGTTTCCAAGAATGAAGCTGAGGGAAATAAATTAGCATGGAAAAAACTTTCTTGCTCTTTTCCTTGAAAAACTCTACAATTCACAAATCTATAAGCAGAAAAAGAGATTTGGCAGCTTTTTTATTCATATGGAAGTCTTCCCATTTCCTTAAAACACCAAAATTTGTTCAGGTAACAGGCCTTTAGAAAACTTCAGTTTGTACATGCTCAGTAGATGCTTCATAATGCTGAATGTTGATTCCATCATCGTTTTCATCTCACACCTCTTATTACTGACAAGATTGGACTTTTGCCATCTTCACAGTGGGACTGAGCAGGCAAACTTTAGAGTATGTGACAAAAGCCAGGCTTCCTTGCACGAGCTTCTCCATTTAGGGAGAGAATCAATATTAGGCACTAGCATGAAGAGCATAATAGATATTGATGTGTTCATGATCATCTGTTACTGGTTTTTTTTCATGATATGACATAATACCTTGGTTTGTGATTTCCAGACAACAGAAAAAAGGAAAGCATCTCATTCAAGGCTGGTGTCTGAACTGGGGTGAAGGGACTCGTAGCACCTGAGTCTAGGAGAAATAATGAAGGCAGAAGAAGGGAGTCAGGTGTCTAAACTGTGAAACATTGAAGGTGGGCAATGAATTGCCCTTAAAACAAAACCAAAACCAATTGTGTAGGAAGATTGAAATAAGATACCAGTGTATTGTTTTCAGGGAAAGTTGGAGGAGGGATAGGACTACGGAGGAAGGTTTGACCTGACTTCGAATGTGGATGAACAAGTGCAATAATCTGGCAGATATATGGACATGAGAAGCCAGGGAGAAGGTTGGATGGAAAGAAAACAAAAACCAAAACCAAAAAGGAATTCCTACATTGGTTAGAGGACAGAAGAGTTAACTAAAGACAAAGATAAACCATCTGGAATTTAATGAAAGGTGATTGGGGGATATGACCTGCAAGACAGGAAATAAGCGGAATAATTAATATTCATATGGTTCGAGAAGAGAAACCCAGAACCATAAACATGCTTGTGGGATGACTCCACCCCTTTCTTTCAGTGCGGTGTGACCAAACAGTGGATGTCTAGGGAAACCAACTAGAAAGTAGGTGCTGTTCTCTTTTGTGCAGAAGCTGGAATAAGGTGTGGAATAGAGAGAACACAAGATATGGTTTCATGACGAAGATGGGGAAGCCTGCCTGGAAAACTGTATTTAGATGGTGATTTTAGTGGCAGTTTGTGTGTGATGTTAGTCTTTCCCTTTAAACCATCCATCTTGGAAATTGTCACTAAGTGTGCAATTGTCATTTTTTGCATTCGACTTGCACTCATGACTGAAATGAAAATGAATAAAAATTGCTTTTAACGTATTTGTTAGGCTATAACACTTAACATGCACCACCACTCCCACACCCAAAAAAATGTCGGACAATTCAATGAACATTTGCAAACACATTTGACCTTAATCTCAAAGCATCTCAGTTTTCCCCTTTCTAAAACAGAGATGATATCAGAAGTCAACTCACCAAACCTTGGTCAAGATAAACTGGTATTCAAGACATTATGAAACTGATGAGCACACAAAAAAAGCACTTACAGAAATTAATAAGATAGGCTTCAGAGGAGTTTGAAGTTGTAGCAGTGTGCAGTGCACAAGGCATGGGGTCACATACTGAACAATGGCAAGAAAATTAAAGGTTTTGTCCCTAATCTGTAACTGAATGTTAGCTATCCTGTCTTGTGAGAGAGGGGGGACTCCTCTGCTGCAGGTACGATTTTATTACTCGGTCTTGCAGTAAAAAATAAAAGTCATCATTTTTTGTGTATGTTGATCTTGGTTTAGCTGACAACTTTACTGCTGGAATCTCTGAATTTGTAAGTGTTTGACTGTCATTTCATGGTTCTTAGTTTTTCAGTGACACATAACAGAAAACTGAAAGTTCCTTTATGGAAAAAAATATATCCATTGCCCTAATAAGAGGCAGATTTATGAAAAAGAGAAATAACTACAAAGTTTCTTACTTCAAATTCCTATTTTAAGATTGCCAGTTGTGGTTTTTACTTTATTGTGAATATTATTCTGAGCATTCCAGTTCTCTGTAAGTATTGTTCAGTGTGTTCTTTCTATTTTTATTACTTTATAATTTTCTTTTAGTATTTGTTTGTATTAAACATTCCTTTTCTTCTTGATATAACTTTTGTAAGGATATTAGATGTAAAATACATGTATATGGAAAGGCCATTGTATTATAAACAAAATTTCCCAGATAATAGCATCTTATTGTTTCAAAAAATTAAGAGTTTTGTTGAGTTTTTAAAAGTTTGAAGTACTATACCTGCCATCTACTGGAAGTACAAGGACGATGCATTTAAGTTGTATTATGTTAACTGTTCAGCCAATAACATTTATCATCCTACTACTTTATTATTTGACTTTTTCTAGTAAAAAAAAATGAAATTAACTTTAACCTGGAACTTTAAAATGAAATGAACTTTAACCTTTTATTTAGTTTATTACTTTATTAAAAAATGGCAGTCTTAAAATTTAACTCAAATTTTCAACTCCTCCACTTTCATAGTAAAATCTAAACGAGTATTAAGAATCAAATGTAAGAAATACTTTTGCCATATTCTTCTGCCCCATTGTACATGACCATTCATTTTTATATATTATATATTTCTTCTTCTCTGTTTGCTTTCTTTTAGTTTATTAATGTCTATAAGTACATATTTTATCACTTCACTAGAGAAAGAATGATTAATAAGTTAAATTAATTTACACTCTCTTTAAAATTGAATTTCTTGTTTCTCAGACTGGGCTAGGAATCATTTGAAACCTGTATGCCAAAAACAGGCAACTTTGGACAATAGTTACTTTCAGTGGAAAATATAAATGCTTTAGGCAAAGAAGATCTTGAACTTTTGCCTTCTGTTTGAACCATATATATGCTAGTTTAATTATGGAAGAGTACACAGTGTCTGGATTCTATACTATTTAATTTACAATTGATTTACTATGGTAGGTATATTATGTTGGCATTTTCCCATCTTTCTAGCTAATCAAATGTCAAGTCTAAAACCATAAAATTTCTGGAATCTTTTGAAAGCAAGATAAAAAAAGAGATAATTCCTTTTTTCCCCAAAATGGAATTTTATTGAAAACTTTAAATATAGGAGTAGTTATTTGCTTATTAAAATAAACTTATGCATTATGAATGATAAATGTATTTTATTAGTGTAATTTGTTAATAAAATATGTAAAACCACTTTTGAATAATGGCAAATTCACTTAATATGAGAGATGGAGTTAGATTCCATGCTGAGGCTAGGATTCCTCTGTGCAAAGCTAACCATATACACCTAAACAGCTGAAAAACCCTAGACTTCTAAGATACCTTTTTCATAAATGCTTTGTGTGTGCTCCCCTGACAACCTCTAGCTCAACTTCAAACTCTGTTGTAAGGTACTCCTGTTTTCCAGACATTTTAATACAGGTAACCCAGAGGCTGCTAGGGTTTTCAGTGTGTGCTATAAACTTTTTACCTTCTTTCTCTGCACACTCTGGGAAAAAGATATTTCACATAAGCCATCTTCATATTTTCCAAAATTATTTTTTCTCTCTCTTTTTGACTTTACAGAAGAAAGAATTGAAGGGAGGTAGAGGGTTTTTTGTTTATGGATTTTTTTCCAGATCTGCATAGCTCTAGGCCAGACATGGTTAACTATTAACAGTTTAAATTAAACACTTCACATGCATAATAAAAACCAGGTCTCTTGTGTTGCTGCTGAAGCAGAATGGCTCTTTCTATTCAATATGTGCTTTGATAGTATTCCAGATTCATCTTTCTGCATTTAGATAGGTTAAATGGTGCCTGAAGGATGATTCGCAAATTATTACAAACAGTGTAGCAGATAGTCCACAGCAAAAGAGGAAATATTAAAAGATGTTTTTCTTTTTTTAAGGAAAATGTCATCCAAAGTTTAATATCCATGTGGAGCAGACATATGCTCATTCTATATTTCCCCATCAGAATTGCTCTTTTACTTTATGTCAGGCAAACTTCTGCGTCTTTCCTATTGCTATTGGCTTCCCCACAGATGTTCATATACTGCCACCTGATAGAAAAAAATCTCACCACTATCTACCCAATTGATTCCCCCCAAATTTTACTTTAAGGTCCTGCAATCTCTTTGTGCTATAAATCTCTGAAGTTAGTTACTTTTTCATCATGGAGATCTATTGTGTGAGATGTTCCCAAACAGGCAAGAGTCTTCCCAGTTAGATTTATTAAAATCAGAAGAGAAGCAAAACAAAGTGCTTCCATGAACTTAGAGCATGCAAATTTTTATTTCTTCTGAATGAAACTAAACTAGATGATAACTAAACTAAATTAAGTTAAACAGTATAAGCCTCTTTTCATTGAGTGAACGGTTTCTTTGCCTTCCTTTCAGTATCCCAGGTTCTCTTCTTCAGTAACTTTGGATTTGGGTTCTAGAAAACAAACAAACAAACAAACAAACAAAACAACAGTAAGAAAATGCATAGTTTTGTTTTTATGATGTCTCCCTTTAGCACTGTAGTTCTATCAATGGGGTTTGCTACGTTACTTTTCCTCTGACTTTAAAAAAAAGTATGATTTCTTGAGGTTGCTTTTATCATAGATGAACTTTTTTTTTTTAGATTTCTTTTTATTTTGGATAGTTGTCTAACAGGACTTACTAAATTAATGTTGTGATTACGTAATGTAACTATCAACATAGCACAGAGGTTTTCAATGCTAAACTTGTTTTCTTGGAGAAAGAATTTGGGGCAGTGTAACAGGACTTTCCCTTAACCATTTCAATTAGTGAAAATCCACCTCTGTTTTTTTTCACAGATTTTCTGCATTAAGTCTTTGCAGGATAGAAAGCGAAGAAAATATTTCATTAATGTGTTTTTTAGTAGAGGAAGTTAAAAATTGAAATTTGAATTATTCATCAAGGTTTTCTACTAGAAGGAACTATGTATTTGCTGGAATGTATGATCACACTATTTTTATAAATTGGAATGCTTAGAGGAGCCTTGAGAGCACACTGCTGAGATCTCTGCTACCTGTACTGTGTGACTCCTTTCCTCACCCTTGACTGAAGACCTGAAGACTTTTCTAAAAATTAAGAAAATACAAAAAGATACTTAAAACTAAGATTGGTCAATCAAAAAAAAAAAAATAAATTGGAAATGCTATTTTTAAAGTATTCCCTAAAGAGTTGGGTAAGCATTCAAGAAGTCATAAATTGGTGAGAAGCTTGTATGTAAAAGAAGTGAGAAATAGACTAAAGGAATCTGTAAGCTCTTAAATCAGACTGTGGCCTTTTAGTTATGCCTGTAGAATAAGCATTCTGGACTGACTCTAGAGAAAAGATTTTTTCCTGAGGTGCCCGGTAGAACATGATCAGCCTTTTCTTTGATAAAGATAGTATTATTTCCCCTGTTGAGGCCGTTCAGAACGAGATGCCGAGGACTGCACTTGTTTCTGGTATACACCATCTATAAGATGATAAAAAGGGTAAAATCATGTTAATTCCATGTACACATTTCACCAACGTGAGTGGGTGATAAAGGCTCTAAAATGAATGACATGCTAAGTGATTTTTGGAACCAGCAATGGCATGCTGGAAAGCTGCATTTACCTGGTTACTAAAAGAGTGTAAGAGGAGAAGAGGGAAGAAGGCAGATGGTTATGTTTTGATTACAGCATGAAGCCTATATGCCCAAACTGAATTTCCAGATCTCCCACACTTGTGTGACTTGGAGCATGTCAGTTAGTCTTTTATATGCTCCAGCTTTGTACCGTCAGCGATGACGATATTTTTCCTGTCTCCCCAGCATTCCTGGGGGAACTTTGCAGTAAGAAGTTCTATCTAGCAATGACAAACCAAAATGTAAAAATCTGCTTTGTGGCTTTAACCAAATAAGAAGTAGTGCACTTTTATCATATGCATTTCATTTCAGTCTGAAGCATTTTTAAAAGATTAGGCGTAAAAATACCACCTGGATAATCTTGTTTTGAATAAATCATTTATTTGTCTATATTTTTATTAATCACCACCTTAATTGCTAGTCAAAATTTCTGTTTCATTTAAGTTGATTTAAGGTATCTAGTAATGTGGGTCACTTACTACAAAAAAATATGAAAAAGGAACCTGATGTTTTTCTTCAAGTTGTATCTGGTCTCCTAGAAAACCATGTCCTTCTTTAGAACAGCTTTCATACAGTAATAAGATTTCTTTCAGCATTAGTGTATCTAGGATAAATGACGCTTTCCACCTCTGTATTTTGTTGGGTGCCTAGGAATAATGTAGACAGCCAGCATCTGTGCTACACATGAGCTCTAACAGAGAATCTCCCAAACAGAGTGAAAAGATCATTAACAGCCCAGATTTCAATCTTCTTTATGCAGCTCAGGTATCAAATGAGTAATTTGCTGTCCATAGCTTTGAGAAGCTCAAATATAAAAGCTACAAGAGACAGGATAATGGTATCTATCTTAGTGATTACACTGTTTTTCTAACTACTTCCAAGGCTTTTGCTTTCAATTCTGCCTTAACAAAAAGATAAGCCTGAAAATGAGCCAGGTCCTTATTAAAAGCATAGCATATGTCTAGGAAAAAAAGGTCTTGCTGTTCAGATTTATGTCTTTTGGCAGATTTATAAGGTGTTTACGCATAGTAGATTTGATCCCATGGACAAGTGCTGAAGGCTTTGCTTAATTTCCTAAGTGTTTAGAAATTCTGATTAAAAGAAGCTTTTGGTAATAAGATTTAATTCTTAGTAACAACACTTTTCAGGACCAAAGAAGGTGGTGCTTTTGCCTCATTGTAATAGCCATGTTTCACAACCAGAGTTGGAAGGGCCAACCAGTGAGGAAAGGATGCGTTACATGCTGCACCTGTCCAAACTTTGACATACTATTGCTCTAGTGAATGTATAATTTATCATTTTTTTAGTCAGACATATGCTCAGTAGGCAGTGGGATAAGATCATGAATTCCAGGCATGTAAATCTTATAACTAGCTTTGTTATAGGCAGTGATTTATAACAAGTCTCTGCCAAAATGTTTTTAGGTCATAGTAACTAAACCAGAATTAACTATAAACTTTTCTTCCAGGTACTTTTAGCTAAGAAGAACAATACTTCAGGGACTTATATTCTAAGTATACATAATCTGGATATCAGAAAGTATATGCATGTTTAAGTGAAGTAATTCAGAAAAGGAGAGCATGTAAAATGAATTAATCCTGTGATGTACTCCATTCACTTGTTTGTCATAGGGAACAGTTTTACTACTGTCTTTGGTAAATGTTGTGGAAACGTAGGTTTAATCACATGGTTAAATGTTTGCTTGTGACAAAGGATACTCAAAATGACATGTTAAAAAGGATATAACGTATCTTTCTCTGAAGGTCTACTACAGCTCTAAATTGCAGGTTTAATATTTTTCAGGAAATCAGAGCCTGTTTTGTAGATTACGTTTTATTCTGCAAAGACCAAAGAAAAAATGCCTTTACATATTACTGTTCTCATATTGCTGCCCAAGTCACTACTCTTTGTTCATTTGGTAAACTTGTAGATGGATTGTAGTACTGCAAATAATGGGGATGCTTAAAATGAAACATAGAATCCTCCCTGGAATACCTAATTATTTTAAAAAGGTCATATGTGAATCTGAGTTTTCAGATATGGGTTTTCTCTTGCTGTCTTTATTACAGTATTTCTTTCCTCTTATTGTTCTCTATATGTCTACAAATAATGGTGTAAACCTTGAACGTTTTCAATATGCAATTTTTCATTCTTAATAGTTCTAGCACCACTTAGAAAAAGAATATGTGGAAAAAAGCATTCAAATGCCTTTTGTTGTAAGACAGTTTCAGTATTTCAAATAAAATTCATGGAGAAATGCACAATAGAGGTGGCCACTAAGGCAAAATAATTTCACCACAATGTTATTCCATTACATTTTTGTCAAAAGCTAGTATTCCTTATCATGGAACTGGAGAAAACAAATCAAGACCCTCTTCCTGTACATATTTAAATGTTTGTAGAGCATTTAAACATTTAAAGCATTTAATTTTTAGTTTTCTTTTATCAATAAAGAACAAATAGCTACATAAGGAAGGGATGACAGAAAGGGTGCTGGCTAACAGTCATTTTTAAGACTAGGACAAATAAGCCTTCCTTTTAGAGTTTTTATTAAACAAATCCTATGATATCAATAAGTTATATCTAAAACAGTGTAAATTGTTCCGTATTTCTCCCTCCCTCTGCTGGCCCAAACTACTTCTCTCTATTTAGTCCATGCGGTTGGTAGAATGGCACTCCTCTCTCCTCAGGCACCATTCCTTGTCATTCATCACCAATTTATACACTCTGTTGGTAATGGTTTCAGCTTACAAGTCTGTGCTCCACCATGATAGGAATCTGCAGAAAGCCTAAAGTCTTGCTAACAAAACCCATGTAATACTTAATCTGGTGCTCCATATATGATTTCCCTGGTGTGATGCTGTGGATGTCTCTACTGGTTTCCCAATAAAGCAGGTCATTCGTTTAGAAGCAATTGAAAATGTGCTCTGTTGAGAGAAGTAGATATCTCTCTGCTATTCTAAGCAATGTTATCAGGGCTTTTTAAAACATTTTCCCTGTTTATGGTTCTCTAAATGTTGTCTCTAGACTGTTAATGCAGTTGTGTGGAGAAGTAGGAAGAGAACACTAATTCTGATCTCAGTGAAGCCAATGGGAATTTGGAGGTTTTGTGGAAATGCGGATTATTATGTTTAGCAAAAAAGGTACTTTTATGGAGGGAAGAACATTGATAGTTGCTTAGTGACAAGCTATGGGCCTGAGAAGGCAAAGGTACAGTCAAGATAAATAAAGCTCTGTAGTTAATTAAAAGTGTACTCAGCAATCATAAATCACAGTCCCACTTTCACAGGCGCTACTACTTGTATCAGAAATCAGGTATAAGAAATCAACTATAAGGAAAAGGATGAACCAGAGAGACAGACATCAAAAAAGCTGCTAACTGCTCTTCCTGTATTTTAAATGTGAAGGGCATGTAACACCTACAGATGAGTGTTCCAGTTCTTTCTCCTAAGGATAAGTGAAATAAAAAGCAAAAAGTGAAGTGTCACGTTTCTGATAGATACTGGTAGTACATACTTATTTTTGCACTGCATTTTTCAAAGTTATGTGGAAGATTGATAGCATTGAAAAACAAGATAGAAAATGTTTTAATTTGGTAGGGCCCTAATTTAATATGAAATAAACTTCATGTAGCAATAAAATTACTATGATTTACTATAGAGTCTTCTGAAGAATTTTAAATCTCTTGAAAAGTCTGATCGTTTAGAGGTAGCACATTTCTTCTTATTACCTGCATCATCTGATTAACTTTAAAATGTTTGTGATCTTTTCTAAATTGGTATAATTTTAAAGAGAGATTTTTGTACTTGTGGGTTACATTTATAAAGCTTAAGAAATGACAAGGCTCATAATAAACACAGACTTCAAAACTAGGTTTATAGATCTAGAGACATTCACCATAAACTCAGTCAGACTGGGAATTTTGCTTGGGTCCAAGAACTGAATACTCGTCAACACTTTTCTTATAAACTATACTGAGTAACAGATGAGCAAAACTTCAGGGACTAAACTGAGTTAATTTCAGCTGTGTTGTTGATGGTACCAGTAACAACATTTATTAGAACAATTGACGATTGATTATAAAAATACTCAGCAAAGTTCATCAGACTAATATGTTGCCAGTGCCTAATATTGTAAAACTTACTAATAATTGTACAGTCATACTGAAATGTAATCTTAGTCTTTAACTATATGTAAATATTTTGTCATAAACACTTCATGTTTCAGCTAAAGCAATGTGCTATTTCTTTTTTTAAGCAGTGCATGTCACAAAATTCCCTGTGACTTCCCTGTGAATTCAGTGCTGAGTGCAAACAATTGGATTCACAATGAGAAATACATGCTGGAGTTTGCAAATGAATTCCCTGAGATGTGAAATCTTTGATATGTGGTGAACTAGGTTGCAACCTCTGGGTCAAATGTCGCTGTGAATTATAGTAATTGCAATTTATGGTAAAGACTAGAGTAAGGTTTGAAACCTGTCAGTACATATCATGAAGTAGAAATAAATTGCAGCTTGTCATAAATGACACATTTCTTTTAGGTGCTTTCTTTCACTTTGACTGCATCAGACCTTTATCCACCCAGCAATTAACTTTATTCACATTAATATTCAGCAGTGTTGACAAGACTGACACAGTAAAACTCAGTTTGTATAAAAGTAAAGACAGTTTGATGTAGAGTTATTATATTGTCTCATAATTCACTGTTGAGAGATAGATCTTGATAAATGAAGAACAAAGCTATTGACTCTGGTGTTGACTTACTGTGCCAAAAAGGACTCTTATTTTCTGTTTTTCAAGGTACACAATTTTTTGTTTGGAAATAAACAGTAATTTTACCTAAAGCATCACTAAAAGTAATATTAATACACTGGTATCATCCTGTTTATTATTTCCATATATTCACTTGTTGCCCAGATCTTTTTTGAATATTTCACATAATTATGATTATGTATAATGTTAAATAAGGCTAATCATATATTTAAAGCATCGTTTTAACTTCTCTGGGAAAGAAAAATGTGCGTACTACTGCTACCCCTGCTAAGGCTGTGGCCACACAAAAGGAAAAGATAACTTTTCAACTAAAGTCGAAAGGAAATAACTACTGAAAACAAAAAAGTCCCCAACAGTTGGTGTATCCGTCCTATATAATATTACCGAACAAGAAGTGAAGTTAATCATGAGAGACAGCAGGTTTCCCAATGTTTACAAGAAGTGTTACAGATGTTGTCGAGAGATTTAACAGCTGCTCTTTTTAGGTTTATAACGTTTACTCAAACTGCATTTACAAAATTGCTGATGCACAGTTGAATCTGTTACGCAGACACAAACTTTAAATTAAGGTACAGATACGGGCTTTCGTCTGGTACCATTCTAATATCATGATGTCTTTTATGGAAAAATCAGAAAGCTCTTAATTAATCAAGCCTTATCTCAGGCACAGTGTTTGAGTTAGATAAATAAGATATTACGTTACAGTAGTTGACAAAGAGAATTCTGTACAGCTTCTTACTGAATGTGGCAATTTTACAGCACCTTTCTCAACACGGTCTCTGAATGGGATGGAAACAATAATAATTCATACCAGCACCGCCTATAAATTTAGTCTCTTTTCTTCCCTGTTCTTTCCCATTGAATCTGTACATTTAGATAGAGGAAATTTACATAAAAGAAGTCTGAGTCTCTGTTGCACGACAGCCTTCTATTGCTACTTCAGTATGAGACTGCAACACAGGTAAAACAAGAACAGGTTGGAGAGAACTCAGGAATCCTCTACAATGTATTTTACTGTATACTAAACAAAAAGGAGGCAAATGTCATGGCAGAATGACTAAAACCTAGCTTATTGTTATTTCTTGGTGTCAAAGAATTCCCTGCAGCAAGGCCGGCTGAGAGCAAATTGGAGCTGCTCCTAAGCTGTTGTAATGTACACCAACAGCTTTGTGTCCTACTAATAAAAGAAGAACTAAGCTTGCTTAAAAACTAAGTTGTTCCTCTGTTCTATTTCTCATTGTAGGCTTATTAAACAAGGAACTGAGTTTACTTTCAGTACCTTTTAAGAGACCCAAGTAAGGTTTGTCATCCCTTCAAAGTTAACTTGTCTGCTGAATCTAGGAGCTGCCGATTGTGCTGCTCCTGTCCGTGTGTAAGAGGACATGCGGTCCTCTTTTACCCAAGTGTGATGGTGCTTTTCAGCCTGGACCACCCACCCTAGATGAAGGCAAAAAGAGGACTTTGATACTGAGGTGAGAAGGATGAAGGTGTCATTCTCACCTCCAGGACCCTAGGATGAACATGAATTCTTTGCTCAAAGGAAATTTGTCCCTTTGTTTACCAAGTATCAGGCTGTTAGGCAAAAGAAATACATCATTGCTTCTCATCAGTCTTGTGAGTCTAAGGTGAAATTTTATTTTGGCTAATTTGTTTGGTAAATTTATAAATAGTTTTATGATGAAACATATGAATGGATGAATGAATTAATGATTAATTATCTTTTTCAGCTAAGCCCTTTACTACAAATGCTCACCAACCTGTATTATAAATTCTGCCTGAGGCCGCTATGATTTTATTTTGTGGACAGAAATAATTTTCTTGCTATTTTTTAATCTCTCGTGTCTTTGGCATTATATCACATGTACTTGTTCTCATTTCTCCTGCTGAGTTTAATCATAATTTTCACCAGTGCTGAACACTTTCAGGACCCACTAGAACTTGTTTGGAGATGTAGGCTGTGAAAATGAGATTTACAGTTACATTAGTGAAGGACATACATAGGCAATTGCAGTGTTTAGCTCTCAATCGAGTTCAGCATACAAGCAATCTATGCAGTATGTAGTTGAACCAGATTCACAATAGCCAGTGAGCCAACTGTGGCTTTATCCTGGCTACTTTGGGGACATTATAAGCCACACTGGATCTAGATATTTATCTCCATATGAGTCCCAGTCTGGTGTGAGGTAGTTAGATTTGATCGATCCTTTTTTAAATGAGAAAAGATGAACTGCAATGTTATATTATTACCAACAATGCATTCAGGGGTAGGCAACTTATTTTTAAATTTCCATTCTGCCCGCTTTGGAGGAATACTTCAAATACAGGTCTCTGGAACATGGACCAATTGTGAGACTCCTGGGCACTCTTAAATGAAGCACTCTGTGTCATTAGCTTTTTCTCTTTTTTGCTTGAATATGGATATATGTTCACAACTGACTTTCCATGGCACTGTGAACACTTCTGATCACTAGATGATAGACTTAACCTTCTGATTTTCTCTTAGTGGTCCAACAATCACAAGACTATTGATCCACAATGAAAGTTTCCCCCATAACACCTTACCATCTCTGTGCATGTTCTCTATGGGCACAGAAAAACAGAGATATGAGCGGGCTGCTTAGATGCAGGGCTGAACTCACAGGTCTCTGTCTGCTAAGTGAAAGTCCTAAGCACATGCTGAACAAAGTAGGACAACCTCATTACCTACATAAATCTTGTCTTCGGGCTTGAAGGTTCCCTTTGGTGTCTGCATTTTACAAATGTCCTTAACTGTCATTTTAACTGACCAGTTCCACTTTGGATCCAACATTTGTGTGTCTTTTTCAGATTAACAGGAACAGGAAGAGAGAAATATTAAGCACTGGACAAATGCACAACTACAAAAAAAAACAGGAGATGGGATGACTGAACTAAAGTACTTTTAAATTCTTTATAAT
This sequence comes from Platalea leucorodia, assembly GCF_965183815.1. Classification (NCBI taxonomy): domain Eukaryota; kingdom Metazoa; phylum Chordata; class Aves; order Pelecaniformes; family Threskiornithidae; genus Platalea; species Platalea leucorodia. The sequence continues at coordinate 31,572,126 of NC_138829.1, read as the reverse complement.
GTATTGGCTATTAGAGCAATCCTTTTAAAATTCACATAGTCTATCCTGTAATTCTTATTACAATTTTCAGGACTAGTGTTTGGGGAAATACCTATGAAAGAAGAGCACTTTCATTTGGATTTTTCTCTATTAGCAAAGTTATCATGATTAAGTTCCTGTGAGGATAATCCCTATACTTTCTAATTGTTATCCAGCTGTTATGCCAACAGTGTTGCCCATATTATAATCTGAAAAGTGTCATTGGTATTCTGGAATAGCGTAAACATTAGAGTACACAGTATGTTTCTTCAAGAGTATCATCAGGAATCATTCAGTTTTTCCTAAATTCATGAACATTAAACTTTCATTTGCATATTTGAATCCCTATTGATTCTAATACGCTGAGATTCCTTCACTTTTTCTCGGGTTTCCAGCACCAATGTAATATCTTCTTGTCTTTCAGGATTTGAATGATTTGCCATAGCTTTCTAAATTTATTGATTCCCTTAACTACAGGACAAGCCTTAGAGCATACTTGCATTGTCTGCCTTGCTGCTTTCTTTTCCACATTGAGATAACTGAATCAAAAGCAAGACAGACCTCTTTGTGGCTTTTTGTGCCTGCTGGTTGACATTACGCAACCCTGTGTTCACCTAGAGAATGGTAGAGTTCTTATTTTTGTGATTCCCTACTGTCAATGGCTGGGTATGGCTGTTTTATAAAAAATCATCACTAAGATCTTCTTATCCATTCCTCACGCTCCTCCTTTATCATCAGGATATTTTTGGCTAGAATTTGTTTTTTAGTGGCAAAGTGATTAAGCTGTAACTTAGTTAAATTTCATAAACCACAAACTGGCTACAAGCCTGGAAACACTGAAACTTTTGCCTAATTGGAATCAATTGCTTCTCTATTTATACTGGATTACAACGTTATTGGCTCAATTTAGTTTGTGGGAAATAAATTGTTGACGGTTTGGCTGAGCAGCTGTAACAATGAAAAACTGAAAAAAAAAAAGATGTGAAGATAACAGGCACAGCCTGTTTAGCATTGCTAAAGCCATTGACATCATGGAGAAATGGCTTCGAGCCAAGAGAAGCTCATTTGGACAAGATGGAAGAGAAGAATTGTAGAATGTTACTGAACGTTGCAGACTCAAAAGATATGTTTATACTGTCACATTGGCACACTCCCTATTTAATGCCAGGGTCCTAATCCACTATTGTTCATGCTGCATAGATGTTAATATGCACACAAGCTCTATTCTGGGACGAACTAAATATTTCTCTTGAGGGGAAATCCTACCCACGTGATCTCTGTAGCCCCGAGTACAAGAGTATGCTGGTTTTTTAACCCCGCAATATGTGCTAAGAACATAAGACATGCTAGCTACCCTTAAACTACCTCTTCTTGTGACTTTGGAGAGATCTTAGGATCTTTCAAAGAGTATTAAACCCAGGTGCCCATTCCCTGTATAATATTATAAGAATAAAACTCCAGCAGCCCCAGCAAGGAAGAACTTTCAGGAGCTTACTAAAGAAGACAGGTTGGCTTCTTCTTTCCCTCTTCATCTCATCAATACTTGCTAGAACTCTCTTTTCCTGCAGTCCAGCAGATCTCCACAGAAAAATGAGTGCTGATCTCAAAGCCCTGCCTTCTAACTTAAGTCCATGCACATTTGCCAGTAGCTTCCATGTCATCTTGGACATCTTTAGTAATTCTTCTCAAAGGCTGCAAAGGAATAGATCTATCTGGGCCTCAGCAGCCACTTAGACATTTTCAAAGTTTACTCAGGGTTGGGTATGGGGCATCTGTTGCATGTCACACACATTGCTTTCTGAACAGCAGTGCTAACAGGCATATCATGTGTCACCAGGCACTACCAAGAATTGGTGCATGTGTTTGTTTTAAATCCACTTACTGATAGTGGAGAGACTTCAGATCTGACTGTTTTAAGACTAACTTTTATAGTAAAATGCAGGATTTTGCATTAGCAGGCTGCCCACTGTAAGACCTGATGACGGAACAATGGAAGAGCAAGAGAAATCTTTCTCACCCAGGCTAGGAAGGACCGGGGCGACAGAGACAGGCATGGAGAGATGTCTATGCAGAGCACAGAAAAAAGAAGTTACCTTTGTGAAGGTGGCCTGGAAGGCAGCGTGATTGTGTGTCTACAGATGATATAAAAGCTTTCTTGAGGCCTGATGCAAGTTGTGGAGAGCACAGCAGGCCAAGTGATATGGCTGGCTTTGAGTACAACAGTGCCAAAGCCACCCCTGAGGACCTGCCTTCCTTCTGCCAGGCAGCTAGGCTCACCCCTGACCCCTCTCTCTAGAAGTTCCAGATTAAGTATCTTAAGGGAGCACAGGCCTGCCTCTGATGGAAAATGCCAGTGTTTCAGAAAAATAGGACTGTTATATATCTGACATGAATGTGGTAAACCAAGGATTTTGTACTATTACAGACTATGGAAAAAAAAAGCCAACCTACATCTCTGGCTTGAGTTTTCAGCTGAGAAAAATCAGAAACCCATCCTACAGGGCATACGTCCTTCTTTGCTTTGCTTCAATATTGATGCAATGGTATATTCAGATTTCATAGGTTTTAACCTTAACCTTAAAAAGAAAGCTGTTGAGATTCTTTCAAAACAAAACATAAAGTAATACAAACTGTGTTTGCAGACAGACTGAAACCATGACCGCAATGTATGAGCATTTCCCATCTGTCATTAATCTCATTGTGATATTTAGCTCTGAAGCCTGATGACGTTCTGTTAGCAACCATATTCACTGTCTTAGGAGTGATTGTTTTAGTGCACTACCGCAGAAGGAAAGGAGGTGTTGGGAGATATTAAGATTTTTTCATTGAATAAAATATAAAGGGAAGGACTGAATTAAGACAGAAACAAACATGAAAGAATTGAGAAAATATAATGGCAGGAAAAGGAAAAATAGAGAAAACTAACTCTTAAAAGGAACCCTTTTCTCACAGGGATCTTGCATGTGGCATAATGGCACCAAAAGAAGGTAACAACAAAAACTCAAGGTCTGATATCTTCCTTAATCACTAGGCTTGTTGGTGATATCAGAAAGTGTTTCACAAAGAATTGAGAGCAAACCTGAATTCACCCCTAGCTGACAGAAAACTCAACTATCCCCTTAGAAAAAGTTTAACATTCTTGTCCTACTCTACCTGAAACAATAGCACTGCAGGGTCTTACATTTCCCTGGTACAAATTAATGTAGTGTTCTTTGAACTCTGATTATGATTACTTAAATAGTAATACTATTAATTGCTTCTATGCTGAAAGATGCACCAGATGTATTTATCAAATGCTCTTATCCTGTGCATCTGAACAGACCTGTCACATCTTGGAATTCCACTCACCTGAGAGAAACACACAGCCACCTTATTTAAACAACACTGAAGAAATCTTAAAAAGTGAGGGGGAAGTGCCTCCTTTTTATTTTTAGTTTTGTGTTCTTTTCTTTTTTTCTGAGAAATTCCCTATTTTCTCTCTAAATGACTGTTAGAATTCCTAAATCCAACTTTGGGCATAGCACCGAACTGAATACAACTATATCAGTTTACCCAGATAAGAACACAAATATGGATATCTATCCATTTTCAAGTGTATGCGCACAGCGTGGTTCAATAACACAATGGTTAAGTGATCAGTTTTCGTTGTAGTTTTTTATTGGGCAAAGTTTTACAAAAGATGGGGAAGGCTTCTAATTTTATTGAGTAGCATTACAGCTTCTCTTTACAATACATAGAATCATAGAATCAACGATTCGTTAAGGTTGGAAAAGACCCTTAAGATCATCGAGTCCAACCATTAACCTATCACTGCTAAGTCCACCACTAAACCATGTCCTCAAGCACCACGTCTACCCGTCTTTTAAATACCTCCAGGGATGGGGACTCAACCACTTCCCTGGGCAGCCTGTTCCAATGCCTGACTGCCCTTTCGGTGAAGAAGTTTTTCCTAATATCCAACCTAAACCTGCCCTGGCACAGCTTGAGGCCGTTTCCTCTTGTCCTATCACTTGTTACTAGGGAGAAGAGACTGACTCCCACCTCGCTACAGCCTCCTTTCAGCACAGAGTGCACTTATCCAGGCCGTGAGCAGCCAGCTTCTCCAGGAGAATGCTGTGGAAGACAGTGTCAAAGGCCTTACTGAAGTCCAAGTAGACAACATCCACAGCCTTCCCCTCATCCACCAAGTGGGTCACCTTGTCATAGAAGGAGACCAGGTTAGTAAAGCAGGACCTCCTTTTCGTAAACCCATGCTGGCTGAGCCTGATCCCCCGGTTGTCTCGCGAGTGCCGCTTAACGGCACTCGAGATGATCTACTCCATGACCTTTCCCAGCACTGAGGTCAGGTCATGTCACACAAGAAAATAAAATTTGAAGAAATGGAATGATAATAAAGGTGTGACCAAGAAATCTGAGTCTTTACTTCGAATTTCAATTTGGGCACTTTTTGATTCCAAACTCTAATGAATTTGTTGCCATCTTGAAGATGCCACCTCCCAAAGTACTGCAGGAACAAGAGCACACATTCAGATAAATTACATATCTTTTTCTAGCACCTTTTCACTAAACTGATTTAATTTACTATAATTTAAAACTTTTTAATAACTTGTATTGCGATGTACTTTATGCATTTGTTCTAGTGCCTGTGCATTTTAACAGCTAACTGGTAAGCCTCTAATGAGACACTGTCACACTAATCATTATTGCAGAAAGGAAAAAAATCAGACAATGTCATGAACCCTTTCCTCACTTGTCTCCCCTTCTTCCTTCCCTCCCTCTCAGCCAATAAACATATCCTGGAACCTGTAAAACAATTTTTTATGTACATATAGATCTCTCTCTCTCCCTCTCTCTCCACTGCTTAAAATGGATGTTTAAATCACAAAACTGTGGTTACATGCCAAACATGTCAAATCTGTCCCTGCGAGGCCATCTCGCCTTCCCTGCATCCCCGCTGCCCAAGCCAGGTGGACATCTCCATCTTTTGCAGCATGAGGGCAGAGCTGATAAGTAACACCAGGTACTAGTCAGCAAGGGAATCATTCCTGTTCTGCAAGATTTAAAGGGATGTTCACTGGCAGGATTAGATGTTCAGCACATGCACTGTGCTTCAGGAAACAATACCTTTCTTTCCCTTGGTTGTCATAATTTAGGCTGCAGTTCTCCTTACAGTTTAAGTTTAAATTTCTTGGTTTGTAGGCAGGAGACTGGTGTCACATGGACCAGATCATCTGGTCAATCTGAAATGTAAAAATCAAAGGTACTCCACCATTAAGAATTGCTCACCGCCATAATAGGTTAGTTGGTAAGACATGGGGCTCTCTTTCATAAAAAGTGAGGAATAGAAGTTACCGTGTTAATTTTCAATACCCAGCAGCCCTCACATCTGCATATATTTACTAATTCAGAACCAGTTAAAACCAGGAATAGCTTTTCCTTGGTCTCAGCAAGTTTTGGATTACCCAGTTTTATCATGAGAGGAGTTTTTAAGTGTAAAAAATTTAGACCTTTTTTCAGATTTTAGTAAATAATAGTAATAGATGAAAAAACATTTTTCTTCCCCTGTGAACATAACTGTTTTTTTTTTCTCAAAACTTGTTCTAATTAAAACGACCATATTTTATATTAATTCCTTACATATTTTTATGCAATAGCCCTGCTCATTCTTGTGTGTGTGTAGCAGCTGAATCCCACAGTTTATCAGGTAGGAGCATGAGGTTTTTTCCACCTAACGAAGACTAGGTCTGTGGGGTTCATTGATTCTTGTCTTCAGGAAGGAGGCTCTCCTGGAGAGCAGAACAATTTCAACTTTGGCAAAGAAGTCATAAAGTAAAGACTTAGCTGTCACAGAAGAGAAAATATGATATGGGGACAACAAAGAACAAAATCCTTTCTCAGTCTGGTATTTGTAAGGACACCTGCTAGCTTGCAGGATGAGAATTACAAGTGATGTTCCCACTAATATTATTTTTTTTCCCTGCAGAATGAAGACTACTAATGTTCAAGTTCCTTTATCATTCCTGTTCAGGCTGACTTCTTTCCTTACTCCACTTTCCCCTTGCTGTGCTTTCCTTTATCTACAGTTATTCCATAAGATCTTAATCTACCAGATCTAGAAGCTTTTGAGGTTGTCTGAGGTATTTCTTTCCAGCCAAAGCATGGCTCTCCCTTAAGCCAGCTGAGAGCCAGTGCTCCATTAAAACAGCCCCAGCAGCTCAGCTTGACCTTGGATGGGGACAAGAATCTCATTGGGTTCTGGCTCAGGAAGTCATTTAAAGGGGTGCAAGGAAGGAGTAAAATTAGCCTTTGTAACTTTTGGCCATTAGGCAAAACAGATGACAACTCACCATCTGCCTGTTATGTTGTCTTTTAGTATTTCATATGCATTACAGGAGAGTAATTACAGTAGATTTTCAGAAAAGGGTACAAAGAGTGGTACAAAGTCTTGATACATAATTGGAATGTTCTGATTTATGTTGAAAGTATCATCTGATGTGTCTGTGAATAATAAGGCTCAAGGTCTAGTAAATCATGTTCACTCTGCAACCAACCTCTACACATTTTTATTTTATGCTTGCTTTATCTAAAAGATTTTTGTAAGTAAAAATCTCCACAAAACAGTAAAAAATATAGTTCTGGTACATTGTATTCTTAAACTCAAGAAAAATGAGAAAATCTTAGGATGTTAGAATTTTCGTAGCAAAAAGTTATTATGCTACAGTTAGAGTTTGCTGATGGGTATTTTTTTTTTTTTTTGAGTGCTCTTCTGTATCCATGCACCAAGCACAATAAAATTACCTCTATTCAATTGAATATTTGCTCTTGTCAAAGGTTAATAGAGTAGGTTCAAATTCAATCAGTGTAAGAGGCTACAGCTTTGATGGGTTTCAAGGATACTTTCAGCTTGTCAATGGAAAAGTATGAATCTCACTTTGGCCTTGAAGTAGCATTAGGAAGTTTTTGTTCAAACTTTTGTACTTAATAAAGTTCTTTGCATTCAAAATGTCACATCTTGACATCTATTCATTTTCCTTTTGTGTCACCTGCTTTTTCTCCTCTGCAAGGCATACGCAATGTCAAAAATAGTTGGAACGTCAGAAAATTTGAGCTAGGATTTCAAAATTATGAGACCAAAGTGCATCTGTCAAAACAAAAGCTTTGAGACCAAACTAAACACATTGCAAGCTTGATAATGAGTACATGCTGTTATGAATAACCACTGCGAATTCTCTGAAGCTGCATAAACTAGGTGTTTCATGTTTGCTACTGTTATGAGTCATGGATAACAACAGAACCTCTGACCGTTGCATTAAGCTGACACATTTGTTAAACTATTGTTTTACCAATTGTCCTCCACATCACGGCCAATACGAACCCAGCGTGATCATGCATGGTTGCGTGCAGTAATATGCCATATTTGCATTGGCATCCTGCACAGACTTTTTTGAATCTTTAATACATTAGATATTGTTTGTCTCTGTATTTTCGGAGTATGAGTATGAGAATTGTTTATTTGAGTGACCATCTATAGCTGAACATCTTTAGAGATTTTTTGGCTATTTAAACTTAATTTACAGTTCTGAATCACAGAGACTTCTTTTTAATTTTCTTAATATCTAAAGCAGATAAAAAATGAGAGCACCCAGGGTTGAAATAGAAATGCATCAAAGCATAAATAATCTGCTTTTCTATGTAAAGTGAGCAGTGGGATTTTTTCTGCATCGATTTATGTAGGAAGATATTTAGTTATGTGAAAACAACAAAACAAACACTAAATGTTGCAAAGTTGGTAATAGATTAAGTCACTGTAAAGAAACAGCATTGAAAAGAATAAAAGGAATAAAACTTGAAGTGCTTAACTGAGCTCTGACACAACTGTAAGCACTCAGGAAAAGCTTGGGTAGCATGACAGACATTGCAGTGAAAATCTTTTCTTGTTTCATGTATAAATGGTCAAAAAAGAAAAATGCTAGAAACAACATGAAAGGTAAGCTCAGACTTAGTCTTAGGGACAGAAATCTAATTTGCTGTTTCTCAAACTTCACCTCAACTTCTCCTTTTATTTTGAGACGATACTGCAGAGGATTTTACCTATCACTAGAAAGACCATTGAAAAAGGATCATCAAAATCATGGTATATGTAATTCTAACCAATCTTTTTTTTATGCTGTGTTTCCCACTCAAGACACATCTGTGCTTGTGTGGGTGGATCTCTTGGCAGACTTGAGCTTACATGGCTATAAATCTTATCTCAGTTTAGCTGTTTTTTCATGGATCAGTAATCTGATGATTTTTAGGAGGAGCTTTTAGCTCCTCCAAAAACATAAGGGCATACCTTTAGAACAACCTTTTCAATTGATGCTGAATGAGGACACCAAATGTGGTAAGAACTGGACTTTATCGTGTGCATGTAGATAAAGGATGATGAAGTTCTCAGCTGTAGAAGACAGGGAAGAAAATGAACTTCCAGTAAGGATGCCTTGCTATCCAGCAGTCACAGATCTGAAGCCACGGAACCTACAGTGGATAACTTTACTCAGTGTTTGCTATCCAGTAACTGCAGAGTGCTTTATTAACACTGTGTGTTGTGTTTTGACACAAATGCTAAGAGAACTCTAAATATCTGAATTGCCTGTGTTAGCACTATTAACATAGGATATTTTAAAGCTTCTATCAGAATAAAATCTGGCAGAATTGAAAATAAGATACTACAGAATCTCAGTCTTTTGTCTTTTAGGCTTCCTGCTGTCTTTCTAAACCCACAGAAGTATGAAAAATTAGATACCTGCAAATAAATAAAGCATTTTTTAAGCATTTGCTTGGGTTCAGTGGGGAGATTCCTTTATTATTGCAAAAGTGTAGATTTTTTTTCTTAGTTTCTTTTTTCAGTTTACTCATTCACAGAAGGTCAAAATTGTTCCATGCAAAACAGGTTCATGTGAATATCACCATTATTTTATTTTATAGATTCCAGAAGATTGTAGTAATATCATAAGGACAGCCTCATTGTCTTATTTGGCAATGCAGACTACATTTAAGGTTTATTTTACCTATTAGCTGAAATATAACAGCAAGTAAGTATAGGAAGTATTGGCAAGCAAGTTTAGAGAAGTGCATGTGTGCTAGAGGCTTGAAATCACTGGTGAAGAGTCCTCTGCATGCAATCTGTTACATTTCTATTAATTGTAACTTCTAATAATTGTAGAATGGTCTCGGATCATCATAAAACTTTTTCCAGACATAATTTCTACCTGATCCTAATCTAGAAATCAAGGAATTTAATATACCATGAAAGATACCCTCTTGCAAATCTTACAAAATGGCATGCTGTTTATCAGTTTCTTTCATACAATATAATTTCATTTTATCCCACCCTAGAACTTACTGATGAAAGCTGCAACCTAAGATTACAGATCTTTGATATTGCTGGCTTTTTAAAAAGCTAGGACTTTTTTATTACAAATAAAAGTTCACTAGACTAGTTGTGGATAAAATCTGACTCAAAAAACATCAATGTTTGAATAACTCAAGGAAAACAAACACAGGCATACAAAATTAGAGAGTTTTTTAATACCTGCAGCATTATTTTACATATCATAATCAACTATGTCTCAACCCCATCAGAAGGCAAGGTTAGGTTCTAGAAAATGAAGTAGATATGTAATCATTTCACCAATTCCATAAACAAGTGTAACTGGAATCTAAAACCAGCAAGGGACAAAAGATGAGTTTATTAGAGGCTCACTAACTGAAAAAGGCAGATAAAAGTCTTTTGTCTGATACAGATGTACCTCCCGAGCACCATCAGTGAACAACAGGCAACATGCTAATCACAAGGAAGAGGTGTTTGCATTATTAGACTTATAAAGCATGACCATGCTCACCACAAGCTTTGAAGGCACAGATCATCAATTATTGCACTAATTGTTTGTTCTGTTTGTGTCTGAGGCTAAAAGGAAAGAGTCACTCAGGCAAAAATGAGACACACAGAATTGCTACCTCAGTGACAGTTCGGTTTCAGCATCTCATTATTCATTATTTGTTTTGTTGTGCATATGTGACTTTAAGTTGAATGTACTCATGTATACTCCAAGACGCATACTGTGCAACACTTGTGAAATCATTATGCACATTATTCTGCAACTCCAGGCATGAAAACTGCTTCTTAAATCTCTGCCAGCTCCTTTCTTAGGTTTTGTTTCCAACCCAAGTAAGAAATACCAAAGCCACTCATTTTAGGGTTTGGATATCTCTATTTAGATTTGAAATCCAGGTGTTAGCAAGCACATCTCTAGGAGGAAAATACCTCCATCTGAACAAGTGTGCCTTTTGACACATCTTAGAAAACAGATTTTTTTTTAAGCCCTAACTCAGTCATCCTTATATTTCTCTTCTGAAAAGGACCCAACTGCAAGATCTTAACAGTGTTATTGGCCAAATGATAAAATAGTGATCTAAGGAACTTCAAAAAGGACATACCACTGTTAGTAGAAACTTCCTTGATTATGACTGCTTCTCAGAATGAACCAAAAAACATAGCATGCAGATATGAAATTTAACATTTATATATTTAACCTTTTTTCTAAGGTTATAAAAATTATCTTTCACAATATCATGTATTATAAACAATATAATATATACTAAATGTATAGCAAGGTAGTAAGAGTGCTCTGGTAGCAGACATATCTGCTTTGCTATCTTATAGGTAGAGAACTATGGTCCTTCACCAGCAGCACATCATGCTGTCTCTTAGCTTGTATCATTTTCTTTAAAGTTGTACTTGACTTTGAATCCTACAACTTTTTTTCCTTTCCAAAAAAATGAGTCAAATAGATTAAGCCTGTAGAAGTAGATATAGATACCTAACTCTAAGATATGCTTTCAATGATATGTGATAGAAAGACCAAGGAGTTTATGGGAACTTATGTGTGAGACACCCTCCGCCCTCTCAAAAAGTACATTTTTCAAAAAGCAGGGACTCTTCTTGCCTACTTTTATTAGATGAACAAACATCTGATTTTGAAGAGTGAGTAGTGATACATCTGTATATAGAATCTTTTTCATTGTCCCATTCCAGCACTAACAATCCTTGCCTGAAGAACATCTGAAAAATACAATTCCTATCATATTCAAATTGCATTCAGGCTCCAAAGTCTGAAGAAAATATTTTCTTGCCTCTAAGTTCCTGTTGTTTCCTTGCAGGAATTTCTTTATAATGAATTTTTAATTTAAAGAAAAGATGTAGTGTTGCAAACATGCAAAAGAGTTATGTTCATTTGTTTTTCATTGCATATTCAGCAACTATATCAAAGTTTTAAATGTTTAATTCTCTAAAATTTTGTGTTCAATGTTTGTAATTAAATTCTCATCATTGTACAACTCCAACTATGGATTACATAAATCTTTTTATTTATAATTTACTTTAAAATATTCCAGATAATGCAGACATACTGGTGATCTACATCTATGTAGTTAAATAGAGATAAGTATTACATTCAATAATAGTCTTACATTATATTATATATAATGGTTTGATAATATCAAAGATATTACGCATATCACTTAAATGTTCAGAAAGAATTCACACTTTGAAGAGGTATCAAAAGTAGCTGATATTTTTTATGACAGTAAGTTAAACTTTTCTGACAGTGTACTTACATTTCAGTGTTGAACTGGAAAACAATCCTACAATTATTTGAAAGACTATTACTCTTTAATATTCTAAAGCATACCTTTAAAAATGATCTCCTAATATGAATGAAAACTTTTTGTGAAATGTGAATCTTCTAACTAATCAGATTTCCTTCTACTTCCTCCCATTTGAGAGGTACACTCAGGTGTATTAGGTGATTATTTTTTATCCTCCATATGCTTTTTTGAGACAAAATGTAGATTTTTTTTTTTTTAAATGCTGGATTTTGTGCACAGAACTAATTGACACAGTTCAAAGCAATATTGAAAGTCTGGTCATACTGATTCAGATCAGAGTTTCATCTAGTCCTGTTTACCTGCTTCCGCCTGGACCGGCACAGCAACTGGGGTTTCAGGCAGAGCCAGCCTTCTGCTGAGTCCAGGCCAAACTGATAGATCTCAGTCACTTATCAAAAGCTATGACCAGTCAATATCAAATGTTAGGAAAAGACTGAACTGGTGGGCTGCTCCTCCAGGAGCAGGGTAGGAGTCTTTAGACCCAGGGTCACCTGTCCTGTGTTGGCAGAGGCTCACTGAACTGAAGGGGAAAAAAGCACTGGCTAGAAATGGGTGTCTGGGGAGAAATAAGAACAGGGCAAGCACTCATCATTCCCTGCTTATACTTTCCCAGGCTGCAAACCCTTTCAGCTTAGGGGATTTCCTGAGCATTATGCAGTTTGTCACTGTGGTGTTTATCATTTACAGAAGTGCGAACTTACCAATAACAGACAGTTTGTAGAGACGTCTGTGACAGTGTAACTGGATCAAAACCCCCTGCAAAACAGAGAGCAATGCATAAAGAGGAAACTTGTCTTTATGTTTTTAAAATTGCAAGTTCAAGGGAAAAGCTCTTCATTTGTCATGGATCACACTTTGTCATGGATCACACTTTATTTTGAAGTCATTCTACTCCTGTAGGTTTGGACTTACTTAATAAAATATCACACATATTCCTTAAATGTGATATTATACAATGTAATTTAGATTCTTCTCTGAGTAGAACTAAGTTTAAATGTTCATCTGCTATATGTATATCAGAGTAGTAGTAATTCAAGGCATAGTTTATCAGCATTAACTTAAAGCCTTTTTCTTTTTAATAATTGTGTATTTGAAAAAAAAATGAGCATGCAATAGTAGTAGAGGATGTACAGGTGTGGTGTTTACCTTTCCAATGAAATGCCACATTTTAATTTTTTTTCTAAATTTGCCAAACAGTGACCCTAGGTAAGGTTTGACAAAACAATATTTCGAGAAGATGTTTTTGTTCATCTCTTTTAAACATCATTTTCTGAGAAATTCTAGCTCCTCCCAATTTTGCTATATATGCTTGTAGTTTTGTGGTGAGAGTCAGTGTGGTAAAAGACAACGCGACTTTCACCAGCCATATATAAATGTACTCAAATCCAGCCAGTGGCTAAATCTGAAAAATCTCAGTCATACAAATTCAGCAGAGGAAAGTTCTTAAAGTTTGTCTGTACAAGGAGAACTTTTGTATTCACTTTCTAAATGGACAGTTTCGCAACACTCCTGAAGAGAAACTTAAAGCCATGACAGGAAAAGAAAAATTGACAAAACAAACCCAGAAAGGATCTAGGGGGTTGCTGGTAAACAGGAAGCTGCCTTTGTGCAGCTTTCATACAAAATTACTCTTCTCCCTTGTTTACCTTTAAGCACATAATCAATGCATCTGGGTACACTAGGCCAGACATGAGAGACTAGTCACGCTCTGTAGCCAAAATTTTCAGTAGTGTTTGGGACTGAGATGGCTGTTTCCAGCAGCTAGAAGTGAGATTTCTGAGTTTTGACTTTGACAGCCTTTTTCATTATAGAGTCACAAAGGGACCCAAGTTTCCAAATAGGAATGAGAAATAATTGTGCAGAGAAAGACGAATATGCTCTTCCTCATTTTAAAAGACACAAAAATGAGAAAGAAGCCATGGTGAAGAGGGGCTATAGGCAAGAAAATGAAACCAGTGCAAGATCAAAAAATATTTAAAAGCAGGAAGAGTCTATGGTCCTATGGATAGCTGTTTCACTAGTCAAACTATTCAACTTCTCTGCATTAAATAGCTGCTAAATTTCCTTAAAACTCTTTCCAACTAGAAATGGGCAAGTACAATGATCTGGAGCGGATTTGTAGTAGCATACCTGGGCACTGATAATGACTCCCTACTCTGAGTGAACCGTGTGGATATCATTACTTCCTACATATCATTTTGCTGAAGAGTTGCTGCTGAAGCATTTTAATGGTGTTTTATCATGCTTCAGAATTCACCTCAGGCATGCAATACAATGAAAATGCAAAAGAAGTAGTGAAAAAGAATGGGTAGGAAGTATAAAGAACAAAACCAGAATATATTGAACTTCTTTTACTGTTTAGGATTCTGCACTAGTTAATTTGGCTTAGTCTATTTTGTCCATTGTCTTATATAGCTAGTTGACTTCTAATTGTCCAGCCAGCAAGCTGACAAATAAAACATTATGCGTCAGAGCTTTATAAATAAATACTTGTTCTTGGTTTGGAATAAAATTAAAAAAAAAGAATATACAACCACAGAATCACAGAATGGTTGGGGTTGGAAGGGACTTCTGGAGGTCATCTAGTCTAATCTCCCCCATTCAAGCAGAAGTCTGGAAGAAGTGTATTCTGCTCTCCCCTCATAAAGGTGTTCAAACCCATTTTACAGACTTACTAGAACAGTACTGTAAGTAGCTAGATTTGACTTAGGGGTACTACCAGTGTCTCTTATGGACTGAGTGATCTTTTCATCACTCAAATTTTTTTGAGCTATTGAGTATAATTCATTAAGGCAGTGAACCTGGTACATTCCTAGTATGTCAAATGTCTTCATTTGAATTCCCTTTCTCTAACTCATTAAATAATTAAGTAGTACCTGCAAGATGGAGCAAAGAGGTCAGCATGAGAAAATGAGACGAACATGTCCTTACAGTACAATATAGCGGATAGAACATATTGATGAAGACTTGGAAACCCCCATGAAGGACCTGAGGTTTTTCATGTTGCATGTAAGAGATCTAATCACTGGACAGTTAAATAAATGACAAACTACTATCAATAAAATGAAACTATCATGTAGTATTTATTACTCTGAAAATGAAACGTTTAGGAAGTTCTTTTGCTCATGTTTCAAATTTAAGTGCTGTGTCACTCCTGTTTCTTCCAAACTTGACCAGTAAATTTGAATTGAATTTGCTGAATAACTTCATTGCCTTGATTACATTTTGAAGCAAAAGTATATTTTATTCAGAAGCTATGTTCTTCTCTAATGAAAAAGTTTATTCATGTATTTCTTAAATTATGTGCTTCATAATTATGTTACCGTCATAATTTATTGTTATTTCCCAACTGCATTATTTTTTGGTTACTCTTAGAGGTATGATTTCAAGTGTACATAGCTAAACTAAAGGAAAGCCTCTGCTATGGTTTTACTAGGCCCGAGTATTTTCACAGGTTCAGTAACATTATATTTTTATCCTTCAAGAACAACAGTATCACTCACAATGATAAAAGTAATAGTGCAGATAAAATTCTAGAAACTTGCCATCAGTCTCTGTTCTGGTTAAGTCCTGTGAATCTGCAACACTGAGCTGGACATTTTATAAGAACATTTAATATTTCTGCATAGATTTAGTAAATATCACTTTGGTATAGTTGGCTGCCATTTCGATTTGCAGTCTTGGCTATAAGCAATCTATACAGAAGTATAAGCTGAGGAAAGGAAGAGAATTAAACCTTTCTTAAAAATATCCATTTGTTCATTTAAGGGTCTATAAATATCAGTATTGTACTGATGTGAATTTTGATCAAGTGCTCTTTTGCAAACATTTTACTTCCCTATTTTGCTGTCCCTTCTTTAGCCCATATGACAGTTTGAATTCTAGCTCTGCAAAGCTCGTATTTCTATGGTTTGCCACAACAGAGAATGGTCTTTACTCTGACAGTAGGGCAAGAATTATACCACTTGTTTTTTAATTTATTTCTGCAGTAATAGAAATGAAAGAAAATATGTCAACTGGCAAAATAGGTTGTGATAGACTAGGATGCAGGCTAAGAGACAGCACACACAAATCTTCAGTCTTGCATTTCTGTTAGATTTACATGAATTCTGAGGTTGTCATAAATCAGTCTTAAGGCTTATTAGAAAGTAAAACATGGTATGCTCAGGTCATCATATGGGCACAACTTCATAGAGAACACAAGCTTTTCAGTAAATATACTGACTTTTGCAAACTGTAAATCGTCTGTGAGCCACTACTGTTCTACTAATTACAGTAAGAAGCTGTGCTCATTAGCTGTTCTCATCTGGTTCACTGCACGAGCTAAATAGTCCGTAAATGAGCCAGCAATTATTGCTGTATTACAGCTACCAGCTCTGTTCATATCAAAATATCTTCACCAAATGTTGTGCTTCTTGGTATTATCAGGTTAGGAATTTCACAATTTCATGTTGAAGCAGCTAATTGGGAGATTGTTCTTGGAAGATGGAGGAGCTTCTAAAACTTCTATGAATGACTGGCTCTCATAAGTATCTTCAGCCCATTTATGACAACCTCTTAAACCAGGCAACTACATGAACACATAAATATTGTACTTAACGAACTGAGAAAGAAAATGCATACCTTGCTATTCATCCTCAGTACTTCTAATAGTAAACTTTAGTTAGGTACTAGATTTAAACATTTAATTATGAAGGGGAAGCTTTATGGATTTGGTAGCATTCATAGGCAGTGTGATAAATCAGTCATAAGATTTGTTAGTAGTATATGTACTATACTAGTAAAAGAGGAAATAGGCACTTTCTGTTGCATTCCCACCTGCACTTTCTACAGCAAGGTTTTTCAGGCAGTAATCTGTGTGCCAAATACAGCCTGTATGTCCCATCCAAATGTCCTGCAGATGAATTTTCAGACAGGGAAGTGTGCTTTAGACTCAGAGGGATAGGTAGAAGATATGACCTTCCCTTTTCTTACCTCCAGCTTCACACATATATTAAGCTGTAAACACTTGTCTGCTCTTGGTTTGAGTACATCTTCCTCTGTTTTCTGACTGGCTCTCATTTAAAAAATTCTGAAGTTCCTTGCCGTAGAATTTATACTGAGTCTGCTTATGTTGGTCAAAAGGCCACCCATTTGCTCTCCCCATTTTTTATCAATGAAATTCAGACTTTGTTCTTTTTCCTGCCTGTGTTGTTCAGGAGAGTTTTAATACATAATAACACATAATTAGAACTATTTTTCACATGGGACACTTTCTGATGTTGCTGAGAAAGAAAGCATCCAAAGAGGAAATAAATATTGATCTTAAAGTTATGTCTTGTCTCTCAGAAAGTCAAAAAGGCTTCCACTAGAGAAACAATTCCTAAACTACAGCATATTTCACGAACTTAGCAAACCTGATGATATAAATAACGTGATAGTAGCAGGATCAAAAACAGTAGTTACGATTTCCAAGATGTTTCTATAAGAACGTATGAAGTTGTGAAATATGTGAGAATTGCTCTAGACAACTTCATACAACATGAGATTCATTAATGCAGCTCAATTGGCACACACAAATGTCTCTTGCTTCTTAGTACCGGGCTTAATCCTGCTGGGCCAAGGCTTAGGAAGCTAGGAGCATTAACACAACAAAGCAGAGGCTACCATGAGTAAGTGGATAATTACAGTTACATATTTTCAAAACTAGCTCCAGTATTGTGGTGTGTTTCCCTGAGGTGCCTTTGTAGTGCATGATCAGTGACACCTTTCCCTACCTGGAAAGTAGGGACTGCCTAGCAGTGGCTGCTATCCTTCTGTGCCTGCTTCTCAGTAGGGGATGTTGAGCATCAGGGACACTTAAGGTCTGGCATGAGACAGGATTCTTCCAAAGGACCCTATGGTGAGTGAAGAGGAAACGGGAGAAGAGCATCAGGAAGTGGTCATTTGGAAAAGGAAGGAGGGAGGAAGTATTTTGAAATAAAGTGGTGGAAATACGCAGAACACTGAGGTTTCCAGGACTCCCAGTTTATTAGAATATTTATTCTCTTCTTTACATGTTGGCAGCTATCAGCTAAGTAAACCAAAGGATGATCATTTAATTATGGTTGTGGTAACTGCACTACTCTTAGGCATCGTTTTAATTGAGGATTAACAGAGTGAAAAAACCCAACATTCTACATAATTTATATTTTCCTAATATAATTATCCTGCACTTCCAATAGAATTATATGCTAAACATATTCTGAAGCCACAGAGTCCCATTGCAAATAGGAGAACAGGTGGAAACCATTCTCTTGGATAGCATTCAAGTGCATCCTACACGTAATATTGGTTATGTTACCCTAATACCCAAACCCTCTGCTCTTATTCCCATTAAAACACAGCAAGACTTGCAGACTGGGGATCAACAGTTGCCGTCATTCCTTTCTGTGGTGATCATAACTGATTGTCCACATTATTTTCTTGGTAGTTTCTGTAATACTGTTTTAAATCAGGACCTGTCAGAAAATCAAACTTTTGTCTTTCAGATACTTTTGAGGCTTGTAAAACTGTTTTGATCCTGCATTAGAATGAAAGCAAACCCTTCCAGAAACAGCATGAAAAATGTAACGTGAGAGAAAGAGGTGTAATGCAAAGGAAACAGAAACCCAGAATTTAGGACACCTGTCTGGGTATGGGAGTCCTTATGGAAAATCTCATACTCCTGAAGAAATACGTATTTATGAAATCATGTACATAATAATGAAGATTATATTTTTAAATTTAAAGCTTTGTTTTCAGTGAAACACAGTTTTCTGATGATAAACATGTTGTCAAAATATTCCAAAACAGCTCCAATTAGGACTTCTTCATATCAGGTGATTGTCCTGGGCTTGTTAGACATTATTACCCCTAAAAAGTAAACTATCACAAACTACTAGCATCTTAAACTGACTAAGTAGCCTGATTTTTCTTCTAAGATGGAGTTGTTGGCATGAAGGGATGCAAAGATAGCTTTGAAAGAATTTATCCTTCTCAGATGAAAAAAGCCAGATGCAATGTAGTACTCACATTGACATCTTTTTTAAAAAGTTAATTACCATGGTGAATGTAGTATGTAAATGTTGTTCTTTGAGAACTTAGGATCCCTGGTTTATACAATGAGGAGTTTTGACCTGTTTTTTAAAAGTACATTACACTTTTAACTAACTGCTGTTCAGCAGAAAAACTAAAGCACAACTGGTGCATGTCAAGGTAAATGACATCTTCAGCCAATAAGTAGTCATTTATTTTGATAAAAGGCCCCTTGGATTTAGCAGCCTTTACAGTAATTCTTCATTTCAATGAACATAGTTCATTTTAATGGAAAAGAATCTAGTGTGGATGGTGCTTCCTTTTGTTGTCGTCGTTACATGCAGCAACAAACAAATCAAGGGAAGACGGACACAAAAACAGGGCTGCAGTGAAGCAAAAGGTCATATGCTGATGTTTCGTGTTGATTCTGGAGAATTATTAGCTGCACAGTGACTGGCACACTTAACAGTACCTTCATGATTCATTTGCCAGTCACTCTGCAATTATTCCAGGTGCTGCTGGGGAAATGACTCTCAAGTTTTATAGGAGTAATCAGCATATAAATGTTGGCAGGATAAAACCTCCAACACAGGCTTCAGGTGCAGCACTCAATGCAGATGGAAACACTTCAGTCGGTTCTTAAAAGAGGTGGTTATATCTTGGCTGAAAAAAAATTGTTCTGGTGGAACCTCAGTTTTTATCCTAGTCTTATCTGAAAAATGGAACAGAAAGTAGAACTTAAGAAACCTTTTACTATTCTGTAATAAAGAACTGATTTTTTCTAAACTAAAAGTCCTTTGTGTAAGGAACAAATAAGAAATCAGAACAAAGCATGTTGGGGTTCAGGGGTATGTATGTGTATTATTTTTATTTTTATTATTTTTATTTTTATTTTTATTATTTTTATTTTTATTTAAAGGAGTTCCCTGTCTGATCTTCCTAGTTCCTTTTCTTCAGTAAAATAATAAGTGATGCTAACGTGGCTCGGGTCAAAGGAATACAGACAGCACCCTGTTGTTTAAGACTTGGCATTTCTGAAAGGTTCTAATTCTCTTCCAAAAGGGTTTGAGTTAGTTTTAAAAGATAACATAATAAATACAATACAGTCGGTCAGCCTACTTTACAAATGTCATTGACATAAAAATATTACAACTTCAGAGCAAAGTGTTTTCTGGGACTTAATCATCAAAAAGCAGGTTGAAGGGGTTAATTAGTAACGTTGTCAGAAATGTTTGGTTTTTTCATCTCAAACTATTAGAAAGAAAGCACAGTTTGACATAAATGAAATTTTACACCTGGAAAGTACTTCTTTCACAAGATTTTTAATGAAAATGCCTGATAGCCAAAACATTGGAAATGTGGAAAAATTGTATTTTGATTCGGTATGCTTCTTCCACATTTAGTGAAAGTTCCAATACATTGTCTCATGCCTCCATTTTTCTTTATGGTATAGATTAACCACATGAATCTGAGTTGGATCTACTGAGGTAGACATTGCTTCATTTCAGAGTATGGAATGTCTTAGAAGAGAGTACAAGCACCTAAAAGCAACTTAGAATTAAATCCTTTTTGCTTTCAGTTTTTCTCCAAAAATCAACGATTGCTCAATTGGCTTTAAAAATTATTTATAAAAATTAACCTCATTCAATTATGTAACTCCAGGAAATAATATAATGCCGCTATTCCTTAAATAAGATTTTAAGGTAGCTATAGATCAAAGAATCATTGGTTTGGTTTGCTAAACTGTGATTAATTCAGGCATATGCCTTTCAGCCAGTGAGTCTTAGGCTTAGTTTGGAAATTAAATTCCATTTTCTTTTAAAAAAGCATCTGAATGAGTATATCTTTAAGTATATTTCATCGTGTCCTTGGATCATGCTTCTTGTATTAAGGTGAGAGGATGCATCTGTTGGGTTCCCATCCCTGCACTGAATAGGCACTAGAAACTATATATAACACACTAGCATTGCCCCACTACTATTAGAAACCACAAGGCAAGGTCTTGTTAATATACAGTATCAGAGAAAAAACTTTAGAGGAAAGTCTTTACTGACAAATGAAAAATTGAACCGGAAAGAAAAGGATGAGTAAAAGAGAGAACAGTTCTAAAATCTCTCTGTGGCATAGGTGACCTGGTCCAGCAGGCCTGAGGTCTGCTCTTCTCTGCTTGCACAAGGACTGAAAACAAATTAGGATGTTGTGTCTTTCTAAAGCTTTATATTACTTGTTTGTTGTCTGCATGATGCCAACTACTTCACCCATCATAAAATAATATAACCTAAAGTTCTGCAATGTAGAGATTCTGTGAGACAGCACATTTAAGCTCTAGACAGTCTTGGGGTTTACACTGTTTCCTGCACCAGTATTGGGCTTGTAGCTGTGGCAGTATTTGTTAGCTGTGGCAGTATTTGTTAGGACAGACACAAATTCAGTGTCTTGAGTGCTGCTCAAGCTCCCTAATCCTAGAAGCACAAGGGATCCACAGACTGGATCAGCAACTTGGTGACTGTCCATGCAACAGCACTCAGGAAGACTGTAGCCATGTACATTGATGTTTTTCAATCACAGAGGAGCGATGTCAGAGGAGTGCATTTTGCATTTGGCTTAAAGAGTTTAAAGGAGATGGCTATTCCGATTTATTTTTTAAAATAGTCTGAGTTGCAAATTTGTTACCAAAACCTTGTCACTGTCAAGGCACCACTGTCAACACTGTGACTGGCAGTTCCATGGAGCGCAGCTGTCATAAGATTAAACACTGTAAGAAGATTTCTTGGGCATAACCTGGACAAACCTCGCTTCAACAGACCTTCGTTTCCCATACCATTCTGTACTCTCTATCGGTCACTTGAGAAAAACCTTCATTTTTCTATGAAAAAAATACGAATAGTTTTACATTTTCAGTTCTGAAAATTAGCACTCTGAAAGCTTTTCATGTGGCTGCTTACACGACTGTGAAATTATGAACGGCAGGATAGCATGTATACATGGATGCAATCATCTAAACCCATCAATATGCCACAGCAAGAAGAACCCTGTTAGAAGGCAGTTACATCCTCCCAGTTGTGCTTCTGTGCAGAGTTAAAGGACAGGCAGGAACTTTGCAGTTACGAAGCAATGTGTAAATGAGAAAAACATGTGAACCACAATGTAAGTAAGTCCATTATAAACTTAGTACATGAGGACTTTGAGACAATGCACTTGTGTAACTTTTCAGTTCCCACAAATGTATTGCTTCTGAAACCGAATGGATCTACATTACTGCAGGAAGCCTCTACAATTATAAGCTCTAAGAATTTGTCAACAATGACAAAAACTGCTAATTATTCATTCTTGTTTTCATTACAGGTCCCAGTGGGAGAAAAAAGTTCAGTTGGAGAAGGATTAAGAACCTAGGGCATCATTTCAAAACGCTTGGAAATGTTGTGGAAGTAGAACATGAAGCTAGTGTTGATGAGGAGACACTATGAGACTGCTTGTTAGCATGATGAAAACTGCCTGATATGTTCAAAGTTCATATCATTAATTAATACACAGTTTAAGTGCCAAAACAGATGAAGCCAAGTCACCTTCAGGTTGTCTACACTCTGAAAGCCAATCAGATTACATGTCAAAACAATGACTATTTTTAATGAAATTACATTACCTTGTCATCTTGATTTGCTCATGCAGTAGTTAAACTTAGTCATTTGGATCAAATTTATGTGGTCTTTTTTCCTCTAAGACGTTTCAGGCATGGAATACTACTAGTGTTTTTGAATCCACTTGCTATTTCACAGAGATCATCAGGGACCGTAAGTGTATGGGGCTAACACGAACTATTTGTAACTTTTCTGAACCGCTTATCTAATATGAAACCTCATAAGTGTTCTAGAAAAAATTCAGCCCATTGTTTTTGCCCGTGTACGTGTATCATTCAGTGACATTCTCTTCTAGTTCTAGCAGCTACAGTACAGTGTTTCTTCCATGACCTCCCCAAGACCCAAGGACAAGAAAGAAAATCTTTTCATTACGATGGTCTTCTATCAAACCTCCTTAGGAAACCGTGGAAAACTTCCTTTGCATTTACCAAATTTGTAAAGAAATCACTGAAGTATACTAGATTACCAGATAGTTTCCCAATTAATATAATGATTTACTACTACTACTATGGCATTTTAGATACATAAATAAATGGTCTTGTTATATTTAAAGTACAACCTTTTCTAGTTATGTAGTAATGAACCTTTCAGGTTACTAAATGAAGACTGCACTAGGTATAAATTATTTTCAAATAAATTTATTAAAAGAAGCCTGTGATATTTCTAAACATTTTGTAATAAAAAAATATTTTCTACAATTGACTCTACAGCTATAAATATTTCCTTAAAATTAAGGAGACACTTTAGAGCAGAGCTTTATAACTTTTTTTGTGTACAGGAGCTACCATCAGTAGTTTTAGTCCCAGGGCACACCTGTCTCAAAGTGGGAAAAGGATCTTTGCACCAGAGTTAGCAGGGCTCATTGAAAGAGCTTTAAGCTAGATTTGAAGGGGGAAAGGGATAAAACCAGGCTCACTAGAGATAAGCCTGGGGGCGGCACACAAATGTTTGAGGGTGTGCTAGCAAGGTCCTTTGGTCTGCCATCTCAGTGGAGGTAGGGGATGGAGATCCATGCAGCAGCAAAGACGCAAGGGTTATGGATGTGTTAGAAACCACAGAAGTGCCTGAGAATGGTCATGTAGGAATTAGGGCTTCTCCCCAAAAAAAGGTGGCAGGATCAATAGCCCAACTGAAGGGCATCTACACCAATGCATGCAGCATGGGCAACGAACAGGAGGAGCTGGAAGCCATTGTGCAGCAGGAAAACTACGACATAGTTGCCGTCACGGAAACATGGTGGGATGACTCGCAGAACAGGAGTGCTGCAATGGCTATAAACTCTTCAGAAGAGATAGGCAAGGAAGGAGAGGCAGTGGGGTAGCCCTGTATGTTAGGAAGTGTTTTGATTGCCTAGAGCTTGATGATGGTGATGATAGGGTTGAATGTTTATGGGTAAGAATCAGGGGGAAGGCCAACAAGGCAGATGTCATGGTGGGAGTCTGTTATAGACCACCCAACCAGGATGAAGAGGCAAATGAAATATTCTATTGGCAGCTGGGAGAAGTCTCACAATCGCTAGCCCTTGTTCTCATGGGGCACTTCAACTTGCCAGATGTCTGCTGGAAATACAATACAGTGGAGAGGAAACAGTCTAGGAGGTTCCTGGAGGGTGTGGAAGATAACTGCCTGACACAGCTGGTGAAGGAGCCAACTAGGGAAGGAGCCCCGCTGGACCACTTGTTTGCAAACAGGGAAGGACTTGTGGGTGATGTGACAGCTGAAGGCCATCTTGGGCATAGTAATCATGAAATGATAGTTTTCAATTCTCAGAGAAGTAAGGAGGGGGGACAGCAGAACTGCTACCTTGGACCTCCAGGAGAGAGCAGACTTTGGCTTGTTCAGGAGCCTGGTTGACAGAGTCCCTTGGGAGGCAGCCCTGAAGGGCAAAGGACTCCAGGAAAGCTGGACATTCTTCAAGAAGGAAATCTTAAAGGCGCAGGAGCAGACTGTCCCTATGTGCCAAAAGATGAGCTGGCAGGGAAGAAGACCAGCCTGGCTGAACAGGGAGCTTTGGCTGGAACTCAGGAAAAAAAAGAGAGTTTGTGACCTTTGGAAGAAGGAGCAGGCAACTCAGGAGGACTACAAGGATGTCATGAGGTTGTGCAGGCAGAAAATTAGAAGGGCCAAAGCCCAAATAGAACTTAATCTGGCTACTGCTGTAAAAGGCAATAAAAAGGTTTTTATAGAAACATTAGCAACAAAAGGAGAGCTAAAGAGAATCTCCATCCTTTATTGGATGCAAGGGGAAACATAGCGACAAAGGATGAGGAGAAGGCTGAGGTACTTAATGCCTTCTTTGCCTCAGTTTTTAACAGTCAGACCAGTTGTTCTAAGGGTACCCAGCCCCCTGAGCTGGAAGACAGGGACTGGAGCAGAATGAAGCCCCCATCGTCCAAGGGAAAATGGTTAGTGACCTGCTACACCATGTAGACACATGCAAGTCTATGGGGCCAGATGGGATCCACCCAAGGGTCCTGAGGAAGCTGGCAGAAGTGCTCACCAAGCCGCTTTCAATCATTTATCAGCAGCCCTGGCTGACCAGGGAGGGCCCAGTTCACCGGAATTTAGCAAATGTGATGCCCATCCACAAGAAGGGTCGGAAGGAGGATCTGGGGAACTGCAGGCCTGTCAGTCTCACCTTGGTGCTGGGGAAGGTTATGGAGCAGATCATCTTGAGTGCCATCACACAGCACATACAGGACAACCAGGTGATTAGGCCCAGTCAGCATGGGTTTATGAAAGGCAGGTCCTGATTGACTAACCTGATCTCCTTCTATGACAAGGTGACCTGCTTAGTGGATGAGGGAAAGGCTGTGGATGTTGTCTACCTAGACTTTAGTAAAGCCTTTGACACCATTTCCCACAGCATTCTCCTGGAGAAACCGGCTGCTCATGGCTTAGACAGGAGTACTCTTCACTGGGTAAAAAACTGGCTGGATGGCGAGGCCCAAAGAGTTGTAGTGAAAGGAGTTAAATCCAGTTGGTGGCCAGTCGCAAGTGGTCTTCCCCAGGGCTTGGTATTGGGGCCGGTCCTGTTTAATATCTTTAGCAATGATCTGGATGAGAGGATCGAGTGCACCCTCAGGAAGTTTGCAGATGACACCAAGCTGGGCAGGAGTGTCGATCTGCTGGAGGGTAGGAAGGCTCTACAGAGGGATCTGAAAAGGCTGGATCAGTGGGCCGAGGACAACTGTGTGAGATTCAACAAGGCTAAGTGCCAGGTGCTGCACTTGGGTCACAACAACCCCAGGCAAGACTACAGGCTTGGGGAGGAGTGGCTGGAGAGCTGCCTGGCGGAAAAGGACCTGGGAGGGGAGACCTTATCACTCTCCACAACTACCTGAAAGGAGGTTGTAGTGAGGTGGGCGTCGGTCTCTTCTCCCTAGTAACAAGTGATAGGACAAGAAGAAATGTCCTCAAGTTGTGTGAGGGGAGGTTTAGATTGGATATTAGGAAAAATTTCTTGAGATTTCTCGAAAATTTCTTGAGATTTTATAGAAGCAGAAAATTCACTATCGATATTTTTAGTCATGACAGGATATTTTACTCCCGACAGGACTCAATGGTCTAGATAGGACTAATTAGTTTTTCTTCTTGGTAGGATATTCGTACTTTAAAAGAAACAACTAATGGGATAAGGTATGATATAAATTGGGACTACCTTCCACATCAAAACACTACCTGTGTTTTCATTTTGATACTTATGGAGGAAAACATCTCCATAAAAAGCTTGAAAGTGAGGCACTTATTTTGAAAACAATATGGAGCATAACCTCTTGATGACATTCAGCTGTGAAACAACTCCTCTAGAAGAGAATGGGACTATAAGGCATTTTCTGAGTAACATTCATAAAGTGCTGCAAAGGCATTTTAATTTTTAAAAGTTTAATCATCATCTTTAAAATCTTAAGTTCTGATACAATTTTTATTTTTCATGTGGAAGTAATAAATGAAGTTAGTACAGAAAGGAAGCCTCTCCTAAACTAAATGGTATGATGCATTGTGAGGTTTGAGAGGGATGGGAAATAGGCATTTGCATTTACATTAATTTCCAACAGAAAATTAGTGCACTATAATGATAACACACTAGAATATATACAGTGTATACACATATACAAAAAATTTCTACTCTTGATTTTCTGAAAGAAATAAAACCAGTATAGAATAACAAAGCCACTTTCTAGTGGTAGCAATATTGCTGGGGAATGGGAAAAATGTTGGTTAGTTGAGAAAATCAGGTATTTATTTCTGCTCACGTGAAATATAGGTAGGTCAGTTTAGATAGATGATTCACATGGGATGAATACTGGAGTGCCGAAAGAATCTGGCATGCCATGAGCAAGGAAACAACTGATTGACTTTGAATGTTCATCCTCTGACTGACCAAAACTGAAAATGAAATTTAAGTAGCAAGAGTATGGGCGTTGGCTACTGCTCAAAGCTGCTTCTGTGGCACAAAAACAGCACCCCGAAGTGTGCCAGTGAAAAAAAGAACTATTGGATATATTTAGGGACTCCTGTCTCTCAGAGATATCACTTTAGTATTCATTTCTGGCAAGGATGTTTTTTTTCAGTCTGTGCAAAGAACCTCACATTAGGTCAATGTAAGTGCGTAGGTAAGTGTTTAATTGTAAAATGACAAGGTGGACTGCACATATTCAAGGAATTTTAAAAAAAATGTGTTTCCTGATGCATAATTAATTTATGTGCTAAAGAGTGCTCACTATTGAACATGACAATACTGAAGCTGTTGACCAACTGTCAGTTGTCCACATACGACTGACTGTCCTTGCTAACTAAACTTCAAATGAGAGCCTAGAAGAGTGTTTATCAAGGTGACAGTAATTAAATAAGAGACTAAGATACGCCTTTAATGTTAAATCAGAAAGACTGAAGATCTTTCTAAACAGCATAATGAACAAAAACAGAGGTACTTTAAAATACACAGCACAAAGGATAATGGGTTTTGCCACTGTAAGCGGGAATAGTAGCATTCTGTCAGATACTGAGATTGGCATATTCTGCTTTTTTCAGAGTGCTTATAAACCAGCATCTAATTCTGAAACATAATTAAAGTCGGATAGCAAAGATATTGAGCTGTTCTTTATAAATACTTGACATTTACTAGTGTATAGCTTCTCTCATCAGGATTGCTTTCTTCAAAATGTTTGCAAGCTGTACAGGAGCAGAAACATTGAAATGCACCATCATCTAAGTGGCCAACTAACTTAGGGAGCAACAACATGAGCACTTTGAGACATAAGCACAAAGTGCAAGCAACTTTTTAAATATCAATAAAAATATATAGAGAAATTTGTGCAAAGTGGCATGCAAAAGATACACAAGCAAGATCAATTTCATTGAGTTCAAATTTGCAAGGGGATGTATTACCTCTGCCAAAATTCAGACCTGTGTGTCCCTGCCACTTTTCTCAAGGAATAGCATTGTTGTTTACTTAATCTCAAAGCCTCAGCAGGAGAGCAGAAGGGATGGATTCTAAGAGAACTCTATTAAATCTCATGATTTGTTAAAAGGATGGGCAGGTCTGTCACATGATCTGGCTTGGACTACAAGTCTTTTGTAGTCCTATGCATTGGATGTGCCTCCTGAATGCTGTTTAGTTATTGATGAAATTATCACTCTTTCTGTGGCAGTAAGACTCTGAAGTAGCAGCAAAGAACTTCAGGTTTAGAATATTTTAGTAAGCTAGAGTAGAAATATGTATCATATGGGTATTGCTATCTGATTAATTTAGCCCGGAGTATTGTTTCTGAAGTAATCGGAAGTGGAAGGGAAAAATTTGTAGTCATCTGTGTGAAAGTGTAGGAATTTTGTTTTGTATAGCTATTTGGAGAAGCTCTTTCAAAAGAAAGAAAAAAAGAACAAGTAATATATTAGACATATTAAGTGACTTTGGTCTTCAGTTTCGGGGAATGATTTGTGTTTATATTCTTATGTTGCTTGCATATATGCATAGGTACTGCCTGATCTGATTTCTGTCTTTTTTAATCCTATTTACATTGAAGAAAAATCCCTGCTGCCAATTTGATAATGATGGAAAACGTGGTATTGTTCAGACTTTTCCCTTCCCTCTAGTCTGTTAATTGTTATTTGTGTAATAATACAAGAATTCACTACACCATATCAGCAATACTGTGTTTTAAAATTTAGGGAAATTAATATTTTATCATCTGCCTCACTGACCTATGAACAACAGTTCTTCTCCACTGTTGCATTATACTCATGTGTGTCATATAAAATGCTGATGGCTTAATATTTTGAGTATGCTGTGCAAATTTATGGGTAACAATTCCATCAGGGACTACAAGCATGAAATGTGATAAAAATTCTTATTCCCTGAGAGCAGAAAAAAGTTCCAAATGTGACTGTATTGGGTTTGAGTGGCAAGGTTTTGGTAGCAGGGGGGCTGCAGGGTGACTTCTGTGAGAAGCTGCTAGAAGCTTCCCCGGTGTCCGATAGAGCCAATGCCAGCCGGCTCCAAGACAGATCCACCGGTGGCCAAGGCCCAGCCAATCAGCGATGGTGGTAGCGCCTCTGTGATAACATATTTAAGAAGGGGGAAAAAAAGCCTGTGGAACTGCAGCTGGAGAGAGGATTGAGACTATGTGAGAGAAACAACCCTGCAGATACCAAGGTCAGTGAAGAAGGAGGGGGAGGAGGTGCTCCAGGCACCAGAGCAGAGATTCCCCTGCAGCCCCTGGTGAAGACCATGGTGAGGCAGGCTGTCCCCCTGCAGCCCATGAAGGTTAACAGTGGAGCAGACATCCACCTGCAGCCCATGGAGGACCCCACGCCAGAGCAGGTGGATGCCCGAAGGAGGCTGTGACCTTGTGGGAAGCCCATGCTGGAGCAGGCTCCTGGCAGGACCTGTGGACCTGTGGAGAGAGGAGCCCATGCTGGAGCAGGTTTGCTGGCAGGACTTGTGACCCCGTGGGGGATCTACACTGGAGCAGTCTGTTCCTGAAGGACTGCACCCCATGGAAGGGACCCACGCTGGAGCAGTTCATGAAGAACTGCAGCCCGTGAGAAGGACCCATGTTGGAGAATTTCGTGGACAACTGTCTCCCATGGGAGGGACCCCACGCTGGAGCAGGGGAATAGCGTGAGGAGTCCTCCCACTGAGGAGGAAGGAGTGGCAGAGACAATGTGTGATGAACTGACCACAACCCCTATCCCCCATCCCTCTGTGCCACAGGTGTGGAGGAGGTAGAGAATTCAGGAGTAAAGTTAAGCCTAGGAAGAAGGGAGGGATAAGGGGGAAGGTGTTTTAAGATTTAGTTTTTATTTGCTCATTACCTTACTCTGATTTGATTGGTAATAAACTAATTTCCACAAGTCGAGTCTGTTTTGCCCATGACAGTAATTGGTGAGTGATCTCTCCCTGCCCTTATCTCGACCCGCGAGCCTTTTGTTATATTTTCTCTCCCCTGTCCAGCTGAGGAGGGGGAGTGATAGAGCGGCTTTGGTGGGCACCCGGCATCCAGCCAGGGTCAACCCACCACAGTGACAAATAATTGAAGCAGCAAGAGTTAATTGTCAGGACACCAAACCCACCCATAATGAACCTTTCTCTTCAGCAGGATTTTGCAACTGTAGTATAAAAAAAAGTCAGATGAAGGCTGTACTGTGTTGTTGCTGTAGAAACAACGAGAACTGGTTTTATGTGTCGATGTGCGTGAAGTGCTACAAATATTTTCTTAACATCTTTACACAATGCTGTTAAGCATCTTAGGTGTGTCAGTAGCGTAGACAGTCTTAAGCAAATTCAGGCTAATTTCTTCCTGATTACGCTCACACTGGAAATCACTAAGCTAGTGTAGATGTCAATCTATAATGAAATATATTGTTCATCTGATGTGCTGGAAAGGTAAGGTAGATGCAGCATTGTCTTCTTTGGACAAGAGTGAAAATGATACATTACCGTTTAGGGTGACGTGAAAATTCTGTGTACGTGGTACATGATTTTATGGCATGTTACTTACCCTTCTGCTATGTAAATCAAGGTACCACAAATAGTAATCCCATGTGAACATCATATTATTAGTATGCTTTTGATGTTACTAGTATGCTTTTCATATATGGATAGCTCAACAAACTCACAACTCATTTGATATGATTCACACAATTATCTAAATTAACAACGTTATGCTATGCAGCAGTTGGACTAGATGATCATTGTAGGTCCCTTCCCACTGAACTACTCTGTTCTGTTCTGTTCTATTCTATTCTAATATGTTGTGGTTTTAAGACTGTTATTAGGCATAACAACACAGGATATCATAAATAACATAAAGTTAGTGGATTATCAGACAACACACAGCAAGACACAACAGAATGTGGACATCCTGGAATTGGTTTTTTCTCTGCCTGCTGATGGTTATTAGTTACCACTGCTTAGAAGCTTTCCCTCAGAGCTGGTTTTCTCATACAATTTTGCACAAACACCCAGGAACAGGAAGGATCTTCATTTTTCCAGGTGAATTTGCTTCTGCCTAAAGCATTTCCCTCTGAAGAGCAGATGGGAGAATGAAAAGAAATTGAGAGTGTAGCTAGGCCAGAAAGGTATACCATTTTCCAAACAGAACTCCAAGCCCTGCCATAATATACACTGTATAATTTTTTGTGAAAAAAAATATCAAGTGTTTTGCTTTATTCACCTAGCTGGGTCCACCCTCTCATAACACTTGTCAAGCACTGTCACAGGTGAATAATGACAATGAGAGAATCTTTTGCATTCAGTAGGAAATGTCCCTATTCTATGATCTCTAAGTCCTTCATGTGTTGAGAGAGTTTTGGTAGAGTTAAAAAAATAATAGACTAGAATGATGAAAGTACCTAGTGAACCCAGTAAGTACCCACTGAACTAAACTGCCCAGTTGTCTCACTGGCTGGAGTTTTGATACTCTGGATGCATCAGTTGTTCTTAGGAAAGATCACATCAAATTACACGTGAATTACTCTACATTACAACCAATATTTCTCGTGTCTCAGTTTAAGCTTTAGATAGACAATTTACTTTGAGGCTGCATCACTTACATGCCACCACCACCACCACCAGTCAGTAGAAAGATTGCATTGCACACACTGTGAGAAAATCTTGCAAAACTCTTACTATTTAGTCACCTGCAAAGGCTACAGGCCATGTGAAATATCCCGAGATACTCAAGAAAATTTGTGTAGGATCAAGTAAGGAATAAATAGGCCACCTAGAGAAGGCTGACTGGGAAATTGATTACGCTTAGTCTCTTCAGCAGTGAAATTTAAGAGCAGTTTAACTGCAACCGACTGTAAGTCTAACTGGTAATGGACCATCCATTAGGAGTATAAGTAAACCCCTCCAGTTGCTCAACATGCACTTACAGGGTCTGGAATAGCTCTGATTTGAGTGCCTCTTGTACCTGTGCCTCTGGCCTCCTGTCATTTCATCCTCAGGTCCCACTCAGCTTCTGACCAAGGGTCCTCTTGACAGGTATATTCTTGACTTATTCCTTTCTTCATCGTAGGCTGATCCTAACTGCAGCTTTTACTTCCTTTTTTTAGTCCTTTCTGGAAGCCTAATTCCATGTCACTACACTATATACAGTTAATGAAATAATGCTTTAGTATATTGTGCATCTTTGAAGAGAGAGGTTATAGTAATAAAAGATATAGAACATAAATGCCTCTGTCTTTAAGATTTCTTTCTGCTATCATATTTTGTATCGCTCCATGTTTTGCAGGTCTTTCACTTAAATGACACAGGCCCAATCAGCAGAGAGTGTAGACTGTTATTTGAGCATTATATGAGTATTATTTGAGCATAAAAGTTGGTTTCCCAAGGAAGTAAAATTATCAGAAGACGACAGACGTTCAGTAACTGCTGACTGCAGATGGCTGACATGGATATTTGCTGATTTCTCTAAAAGTCAGCAAAAGGTAACTGGTGTTAGACAGGAAATAATCACTATGCAAAATGGATGATAACACACTCCCACAGTGTTTCTCCTGACAGTTTACTGAATTTTCTTTAAACATTCTTACGCTAACCAAGGATTTATGAGAAAGTGGATTCATACTTACTTAAACAATTACATGGTTGAGCCAATAGAACAATATGTTTTTCAAATTAGCTTAAGTGTAGCTTATATTAAACTATAATATAAAGTACCTTTCCAGGTTGTTTGTGAGCAGTCAAACACACCTCTCCGTGATGTTAACATACTTCAGGTCACCAACACTTGATGAACAGTGGATAATACTGTCACATGGACACAGTGTCTTGTCAGTGACGAACGAAACTTATTCTGAGCTTATGCTGCTGCCAGAGAAAATAAGGATTACAGCTTTTATGTCACGCATAAACTTATAGACTATTTAATATATAGGTTTGGTTGAAACCTGGATGTTGCATACATCAACTAAACCATGGAAGAAGTGATGAGGGAGAAAATCAGTCAATCAATCAGCTTACTAGATGAGATTCTTTTTCTTAACTGGAAAAATAAATCTGCTTTATTTGCTTACTGATAAGTTTGATAACGTTTTGCTTGTTCCTTATTATTATGGTTTACATTACACTCGCCTTCTGGGAGGCTTTTGTTAGACCAGCATCACCAATGTAAATAACATCTTGCTATAGCAAAGCCAGGAGAACAGATGATGTATTACTGCTTAAATTAATATAGCATATATAGGTTTTGTTTTTCAAAAACTCGACTGCTCAGATCTATTGACTCAAACTCAAATAATTTAATAGATTGCCACCTCTCTCTTTTTCTTAGGCAGACAGAAGGCGAAGCACAGTAATAAAAAGGACCGCCTATGTCCTTTGCCAAAGCATATTTTTTACTTTTTGGAATTTCTCCTCTCTACTTAGCAGTTGTGGAATACCCGTGTTTTCTCTCTTGTAAGGCTTTGCTGGCAAAGGTGCTGTACCTGCATTGCAAAAAGTAGAGCATATAGCCATCGTGTGTTCCTTTCCACAAATAATATCACCTGTTAGGTCTCTGATATCAAGTATTATTAAATGCAGCAGTTCCTTGAGGCTATCTTTTAGAGAACAAGTACAATGCTACAGGAAGTTTTTCCTGTGTTTGATTAAACAGCTTTTTTTCTAAGTGAGCTCTGTACCATTTTGTCAGTTTTTAAAGGTGCCTTCATCCTTTCTACTAAGGAGGGGTAAGTATGCTCTTAAATTATTGAAGTAACTTTAAAATTCTCCCCTGTTATTAGGTTGTTTTGATATCTGAGGGGAGAAATAAAATTTTAAGTCACAGCAACTTGTATTACTTACAAATTCTAACATTGTTAATTAGGCCCTGACTAAAAAAGGGAAAAAATTCTGGCATACCTATACAGAATAGTAATAAAGTCACTTTCTCATTGATTTAAGCCCTCGGTTATGGTAATTACATATTGGACAAGTCTCCCAGGGAATGTTGCTCACACTCTTTTTAACCAGACTTAACCTTGGGAACACTTGTGCTTGTCAAGCTGGGTGGAATTCAACAGACGCCAGAAATATCTCTAATTCTAGCCTCTCTAACATAGTGTTAGAAGGCAGACATTATATTTAATATTATTTCTTATAATATTGCAAGGTGTCATTTTAAAGATAAATGATCTATAAAATAAAAAATGTAAGCCTTGCATATATGCTCAGCTGTTAAGAAGTAAGAAATAATTAGGGATATAAGCAAAACAACACCTTGGTGCAATTTCTCCCTCCAGCTTCCTAAAGCCTCCATGAGAGGCTTCCTAAAGCCTCCTTTATTTCAAGGCCTCTCAACTCTATCTCCACTGATCCACTCCAACTTCTGCTTTCTGCTTCTATAATGAAGTAACGCATAGCAACCTAGGATATTGAGTCTCACTTGCAATTGCAAAAAACAGAGAAGAAGCAAAGAAGTGTCCACAGGTTCTGATACCTCAGAGTTTGCTCTGTTTTTATTGGGAATTTCAATACTCCAGCATGCAGTGTTGATAGAGGAGGGCAATCTGTTCATCAGTACTGCCTGAAGCAACCACATTATTCTACCAGCCTTCCACATTCACAGATTAAAGAAGGCTCTGCTTCCATCTGCAGCATGCAATGCTTCATTCACCTGGAAATTTGTAATCATAAATGCTAGTAATAAAACAGAAGGGAATTACATAAATTGCTATATGTGTTCTTTAGTTAGATGTGTTTGTATTCTTCATTTTCTTTCTTATAACAGAAGTGAAAAACAGCTAATTGAATGTAGCCTATAAGATGACTCTGTCTGGTTGCTACCTTTGATTCTGAGATATTAAGAAACAGCTAAACTAGTGAATAAACACTAATAGCCTAATACTTCCTCCACTGACCATGTAAGGCCAAGCACTTAGAGGCAGAAATAGTTATACTGAAACCCCTTAGTCCATGAGAGAATGCCATACTGGAACTCAGCCTTCTTTGCAGGAAAGATGGATTGCCTTGTTTTGTGAGATGAAGTGATTTGTTTTTTATGGTTGGTAGGGTTTTTTAAAATTTCTGTTTCCTCTGCTCTCTTTTCACATTATATTGGAACTTACGGATTTCAGTTTACTTTGGACCACATTTTGGTTATAAATAATTTCATTCTAATTGGAAACTATCAGCTGGTACAGCTGCAGGAATGTGAACAATAGCAGCGCATCTCTGAGAGTCAATGTCATTTATCGTAATTCTGGGGCTTATTTTCTTTACTAAATGAAAATGGGCAGTTCACATCTCACAGCTATTGCTTCACCTCTCTGCTAACTGAGAAGGGCATTGTTTGGTGATTTATACTGAGGCACACTTTATCAGTTTCCTTCACAACTGTTTTGTCTAAAGACTTGTTAAAAAAGAAAGCTCGGATGCCAGGTAGCCAATCGGCTTGTCCATATACCCATGATGTCATCTTGCCTTGCAAATGGTTGTTCACAATCCTTTAGATGGAGAACAGCTCCGATTGTGGGAGGTCCCATTCCACTGAAACTTTGCATCACATAGCATGTTTTGCTGCTGCTAAAAGTAAGCAGTCTGCACTTTTTACAGGTACTGGAAACATGCCCATGTCTCGTCTAGGGCTCACTCTTAGATATTTTTTCAATACATTAGCTTTAGCATGACTCCACGTTCCTCCATGATGTACTGTTCCAGCTGCTAGAAAACCTTAGTAAAGACAACTGAAATTACTCCTTTAGTTTTGGGTAGTTAATTAAACAATAATTTAAATCTAAAATGTAGTCTGGTGACTTTCCACTATAACTGACAGTATAATCTGCTAGACCCACAGTGTATACATATGTTCTTCTCTCTATTTAGAGGATTCCTGTAAGAAGCCAAGTTAAATGCTTTAAATACTAGTTATTTTGTTTCTCTTCAGTAGGCATGTGCAGCTCCTATTAATTGTAATGGGTACTATGTGCAGTTATCATGAGTAGAATATTAGACAACTAATATTGTTTAACAACACCCCTAAGGCCTCCTCATTAGCATTTGCTTACATTTACACACATGGGCATATAATCTTGGATTCTTATAGGCAATCATTTTAATGTTATTTAGGCTGGCATTGTCTCTAAGAGATTTCTGCTAAAAAATTAATATAATGGGGGAGGGGACAAAGTGATGGCAATTACCAGTGAATGACATGTGGTATGGCGTATCACCAAATATCTGCTACTTATCTCCAAAACAAGTCTAACTTGAAAATACTTAAATTTGATTAAATCTTATGCATTTCCATTAAAATAAATATCTAGAAAAAGTCATATTAAAGAAATTGCACTCTGTTGAGTGATATTTAGAAGGGATATGGAGAAGGCTGAGGTACTCAATGACTTTTTTGCCTCAGTCTTCACCAGCAAGTGCTCAAGCCACACCGCCTAAGTCACAGAAGGCAAAGGCAGGGACTGGGAGAATGAAGAACTGCCCACTGTAGGAGAAGATCAGGTTCAAGACCATCTAAGGAACCTGAAGGTGCACAAGCCCATGGAACCTGATGAGATGCACCTGCGGGTCCTGAGGGAACTGGTGGATGAAGTTGCTAAGCCACTATCCATCATATTTGAGAAGTCGTTGCAGTCCGGTGAATTTCCCACTGACTGGAAAAGTATGTTACGGAAACATAATCCCCATTTTTAAAAAGGGAAGAAAGGAAGACCCAGGGAACTACAGGCCAGTCAGTCTCACCTCTGTGCCCGGCAAGATCATGGAGTAGATCCTCCTGGAAACTATGCTAAGGCACATGGAAAATAAGGAGGTGATTGGTGACAGCCAACATGGCTTAACTAAGGGCAAATCATGGCTGACAAATCTGGTGGGCTTCTGTGACGGGGTTACAACATCGGTGGATAAGGGAAGAGCAACTGACATCGTCTACCTTGCTTGTGCAAGGCATTTGACACTGTCCTGCATGACATCCTTGTCTCTAAATTGGAGAGTCATGGATTTGATGGATGGACCACTTGGTGGATAAGGAATTGGCTGGATGGTTGCCCTCAAAGAGTTGCAATCAACAGCTCAATGTCCAAATGGAGACCAGTGATGAGTGGCATTCCTGTTTAACGTCTTTGTCGGCGACATGGACAGTGGGATTGAGCACACCCTCAGCAAGTCTGCTGATGACACCAAGCTGTGTGGTGCAGCTGACACGCTGGAGGGAAGGGATGCATCCAGAGGGACCTGGACAGGCTTGAGAGGTGAGCATGTGCAAACCTCATGACGTTCAACAAGGCCAAGTGCAAGGTCCTGCACACAGGTCGGGGCAATCCCATGCACAAATACAGGCTGGGCAGAGAATGGATCGAGAGCAGCCCTGAGGAGAAGGGCTTGGGAGTGTTGGTTGGTGAGAAGCTCAACATGACCTGACAATGTGCGCTTGCAGCCCAGAAAGCCAACAGTATCGTGCATCAAAAGGAGTGTGACCAGCAGCTTGAGGGAGCTGATTCTCCCTCTCTACTCCACTCTTCTGAGACACTGCCTGGAGTACTGCATTCAGCTCTATGGCTCCCAACATAAGAAGGACATGGACCTGTTGGAGTGAGTCCAGAGGAGGGCCATGAAGATGATCAGTGGGCTGAAGCACCTCTCCTATGAGGACAGGCTGAGAGAGCTGGGGTTGTTCAGCCTGGAGAAGAGAAGGCTCCAGGGAGACCTTATAGCAGCCTCCCAGTACTGCAAGAAAGCTGCAGAGGGACTTTTTACAAGGGCACATGGTGATAGGACAAGGGGTAATGGCTCTAAACTGAAAGAGGGTAGATTTAGATTAGATATAAGGAAGAAATTCTTCACTATGAGGGTGGTAAGGCACTGGAACAGGTTGCCCAGAGAAGATGTGGATGCCCCATCCCTGGCAGTGTTCAAGGCCAGGTTGGATGGGGCTTTGGGCAATCTGGTCTTGTGGAAGGTGTCCCTGCCCATGGTAGGAGAGTTGGAACTAGAATGATTTTTAAGGTCCCTTCCAACCCAAACCATTCTATGATTCTATGATTCTATGATTCTGTGATTCTATGATTGAAAGCTTCCTATTACTGTGATGTAACCCCAAGCACATGACTACGCTGGCACAGTAGTAATTGGAATCAATATTGATTTTTAAATTATTTTGCATAGCAATAGGAAACCCACTTGCTACAATTTCAATAAAGTTCTGACACGGAAATCCATCCACTGTACTAGGTCTTAAATGTTATTTTTAGTCAAAGAACTCAAACCATAGGTAATATTTCAGCCATGAAAAGCTGAGGTACACAGAGATACATGACTTGTCCTGGCTGACGCAGCAGAACAGTGCCAGGAACAATCAGAAATTTTTTGAGTCTTTGCCTGGTTTCCTTTCAGAAGAATACTAATTTCTATCAAATTATCACCTGACTTTCTACATAATTTAACCTCTGTAAGAGGCCTTCGTTACCTCAGAGGTCCCCCTCTGTCTTCTGCATACATAAACAACATTACGTAGGAAACTGACTTTTTTATACTCTACAATTAATTCTTGAACATACACAGCTATGTGTCACACACTTATGAAATGTAATTCCTCTATGTGTCTCTTTGCACCTTAAAAAGAACTCAATTCAACCAGTCTCTTATGTTTGCACCCTCAGTAAGTTTGCAAATGACACCAAGCTGGGCAGGAGTGTTGATCTGCTGGAGGATAGGAAGGCTCTACAGAGGGATCTGAAAAGGCTGGATCAGTGGGCCGAGGACAACTGTGTGAGATTCAACAAGGCTAAGTGCTGGGTGCTGCAGTTGGGTCACAATAACCCCAGGCAAGACTACAGGCTTGGGGAAGAGTGGCTGGAGAGCTGTCTGGCGGAAAAAGGACCTGGGGGTGTTGGTCAACAGCCAGCTGAATATGAGCCGGCGGTGTGCCAAGGTGGCCAAGAAGGCCAATAGCATCCTGGCTTGTATCAGGAATAGCATGGCCAGCGGACGAGGGAAGTGATCGTCCCTCTATACTCAGCACTGGTGAGACCACACTTCAAATACTGTGTTCTGTTTTGGGCCCTTCACTACAAGAAGGACACTGAGGTGCTGGAGCGTGTTCAAAGAAGGGCAACGAAGCTGGTGAAGGGTCTCATGCACAAGTCTTACAAGGAGCAGCTGAAGGAAGTGGGGTGGTTTAGTCTGGAGAAAAGGAGGCTGAGGGGCGACCTTATTGCTCTCTACAACTACCTGAAAGGAGGTTGTAGCAAGGTGGGGGTTGGTCTCTTCTCCCAAGTAACAAGCGATAGGACAAGAGGAAATGTCCTCAAGTTGTGCGAGGGGAGGTTTAGATTGGATATTAGGAAAAAATTCCTCACTGAAAGGGTAGTCAGGCACTGGAACAGGCTGCCCAGGGAAGTGGTTGAGTCCCCATCCCTGGAGATATTCAAAAGACATGTAGATGTGGAGCTTAGGGACATGATTTAGGGGTGGACTTGGCAGCACTAGGTTAACAGTTGGACTCGATGATCTTAAAGGTCTTTTCCGACCTAAATGATTCTATGATTCTTCCAAGATATACTTGTCTCCATTACTCTTATTCAGGTGCACATACAATAAAACCAAAGAGCTTGCTCGTTCCCTTACTGCACTGTATCCTTCCTTCATATGCATACATTTGCTGTCACACTGCTAGTACATTTTATATATCCCCCTCTGCCCTAATGAGTACACGTGCCCTGTAGAATTACTGGTTACTTTTACTCCAGCCGTGGTTTTGGGCACATAAATGTGTAAGTAGGGTTTAAGTGTTCCCAAGATGTTCAGAAGGAAAAAAAAATCTTCAATTTTTCTCTCTATCCCATGCAACATTGCTGGCTTCTGTTTGGTTCCCTTCTGTACATATATGGAGCGCTCGTGGTTGTTTACCCCTTGTGCAGCCCTTTCCCACACATACACACATTCCACAAATGTACCATAGCTTGGTGAAAGACTATAACAGAAATAATTGTGTCAACATGAAAAATTCTAAATTTGACTGTTTTTATGGAAACATTAATCAATAAATGTTGTATTTGTAATAAAAGTACAGAGTGCTACCCAAATAATTATTTAAATAACTTCTGAAAGAACATTACAGCTGCTTAAATAATGAATGAATGCATTCCTGAATAACATATGAATACAAAACTATTTTGATCGTATTTGTAGAGTACTGAGACAAATTGTGCCACTTGAGTGTCCAGTTTGGAAGCTTGAATACCACATGCAAAATAAAGTACTTTTGAGTATTCATAGTCTTCCATTTACTAATTCCTGATTAAATTAATCTTAAGAAGTGAGACTGCTTCATAGAGCAAAAACCTCACATTTCCTCTTCCACTGGTTACCCACACGCCTGCTGATATTTCAACTAACAATTTGTGTGAACTTTTATCATATTTAGTATTTGCAAAGTATTAATGTACAAGTTCTAAATAAAAAGGTATCTAGATGCCTATGCATAATAAATATTGTGGTGCTTGGCCTGATGCTCTGAAAGATAAACAAGTTACTTCTAGGTAATGCACATTCTTCTCACCTGGTATTCAGAAAGCAGCCTGACACTGTATTTGTTAAGAATCTTATTCTTTAAGTTTAACTTATTGTTACATTTTTTTACATGTGCAAACAGTAACAGTAGTTTTATACACAAAACCACAGGTATCATTTCTAGCTGTCAAAATTCCAGGGGCCTGTTGCGGCGCTGAGTTGAACTGATGTCCTGTAGTGACATCTAGTGGGAGCTGGAAATCACAATACTCACTGCTTTAAGTAATTGTCGCCTTGGCTTCAAAATGATGAAGCTGTGCAAAACAAAAATTGACATTTGGAATATTTTTCTTCCTCCCCTCCCCCGAAAAAAAAGTTTTACATGCATTCTCCAAAATTTCTATCTTAAGCAGATGTGTCAGTGTTGTGGTTTAACCCCAGCCAGCAAGTAAGCACCACACAGCCGCTCGCTCACTACCCCACAATGGGATGGGGGAGAGAATCAGAAAAGTGACAAAACTTGAAAACAGAAAAGTGACATAAAGACAGTTTAATAGGTAAAGCAAAGGCCGTGCACACAAGCAAAGCAAAACAAGGAATTAATTCACTACTTCCCATCGGCAGGCAGGTGTTCAGCCATCTCCAGGAAAGCAGGGCTCCATCACGCCTAACGGTTACTTGGGAAGACAAACGCCATCACGCCGAACGTCCCCCCCTTCCTTCTTCTTCCCCCAACTTTATAGGCTGAGCATGACGTCATATGGTGTGG
This sequence comes from Platalea leucorodia, assembly GCF_965183815.1. Classification (NCBI taxonomy): domain Eukaryota; kingdom Metazoa; phylum Chordata; class Aves; order Pelecaniformes; family Threskiornithidae; genus Platalea; species Platalea leucorodia. The sequence goes on along the minus strand of NC_138829.1, from coordinate 31,531,007 downwards.
AATAGCCCTTTGGTCAGCTGGGGTCAGCTGTCCTAGCTGTGTCCCCTCACAACTTCTTATGTACCCCCAGCCTCCTTGCTGGTGCGGTGGTGTGAGTAGCAGAAAAGGCCTTGGCTCTGTGTAAGCACTGCTCAGCAGTAACAAAAACATCCCTGTGTTATCATCAACTCTGTTTCCAGCACAGATCCAAAACATAGCCCCATACTAGCTACTGTGAAGAAATTTAACTCTATCCCAGCCAAAATCAGCACAGTCAGTGGATGAAGTTTATACTGATTAGCTTTGAGGTCATAGTTGTCACTATAGAAAAATCAAAAAAAGGTTATTTAGGCCAGGTTTAACAGACAGATGATCACTCACCTCTTCTTTGAGATGTTTTTTTTGAGTCACTTCCCCTGTTTTCTCTACTTAATACTATAATATCTCTAAAAATAATCCTTAGAAATAAAACATTGTTACTGCTACATTTTAGCAATAAATAATTACTTTTTATAAGTTATTTATAGAAATCACTTTTACTTTCTATGAACAATGTTTAGATCTATCTCTATCAATAAATTTAAAATCAAATTGCAATCTAAGTTACTTAAATCAGGTTTAAGTCATTTTTATTGTTAACCAACAGCCCAAAGTAATTTGGCCATGTTTGATGCTCTGTTCATAAAGTATGACTCTGCATTTGGGTCCCATTATCTGCTGCCCCCCAGCAGAAGATGTAAAATGAAAAGGCTTTTAAAATCCAACAAGGTAAACACAATTCCATCTCACACTAAGCAGATTATTCATGTGGGGAAGAGCCTTTATTTTGCTCCATTTTCCTTCCACCCTCTCTCCACTCTTAACACAGTAAGCCAATTCCTTGGAGAAAATCTCTTTAAAACACACAAGCTACTGTAATGCAGAACAGACTCATAGGAACATGAACACATAAGCCTTTCCTTTGCTTAACAAAAGAAAGCCCGTTAGTGTCAGGCATCATCATGTCAGTAAAAAGTATTGTAGCCAGTTACCTACATAGCAATTTTCTAAAAATACTTATCTCAGCCTCCTCTCAAATGTATTCCTGAGTTTTGTACTTGACTCTCCAGAGATTTGTTTGTTATTCAGTGTACTTGTAAAACAGTGTCTGTTAAATATGAAGAAACTGCCATTTTGCTTCTGTAATATTGCTTTTCAAAATGAAAAGGTTTTAATTTTTATGAAGAGTTCTGTAACAGATATTTTTCTGTGACAGACATTCTGTTAAGACTGCAGAACTGGTTGAGCAGAGATGAATATCGTACCTGAAAAATAGTCTAGGATTATATTAATCTTTTTCAGTGACCACCATTTGGAAATCATGGGAATTTTCTTAAAACCCAAATTACTTTCATCACTAAAACTCTTGAAATGTGATTCCAATTCACAGAACAGCTATGAATTGTGGAGACTTAAGCAGAGTCTCAGAAATCTTCCCCTAAGACAATCTAATGACACGGAGATTTTAATTCCATTAGTGCACAGATAATTTTCACAAATGAACAAGAAAATATATGGAAAACAGCAGAGAGAGAGAGACGAGCAAGACAATCACTCAAGAATAATTCTGGTTCTGCTTCTTGTGGTGAGGTCTTTCAACACAATCTGAAACCACAGAAACTTTGCTCTTTGTAGTGATGAGTAACATGTGCTGTAATATCTTTGATCTACCTATTATTGGGCTCTGAATATTGTCTGAGAAAAAGAACTTTATACCAAATTATTGCTATTCATTATAATTGATTTCAGATTATTGGAATCTTGTAATAATGATGCACGGGGAATGAAGTTTTTTTGCAATTTGGAAAAAGTTAAAGCAAGAAAGCCAGAAATACTGAACTTTAATTTGGAAGATAATAGAAAAACAGATTAATTTAAGGGTCAAGTATACACACTGAATCCATACCATTAAGATAAAACCTCTAGAAATACTTCTCAGTAATTTGGACAGATTCCCTGATTCTTTCTTGCCATCAGGGATGATCTAGAAAGATTATCTAAGAATGATGAAAATAATTTTGCTCAGGTTTGCATAGTCAGCTTATATATTTAAAGCATTTGTTTTCCTAATACATAGCATAAACTGATGCAGAATCGGAGAAATCTAAGAAACAGAAATGTACTCAGCACATTTCTTTGGCATAAGATACACACAGGATTTTTCCTGAAGCACATTTCTTTTTGTCAAGTTTGGTTTAAAAATTCTCTTTTGATGGCATTTCCATCATTTCCCTCAGGAAATCACTCCTCTTTGTCAGGGAACTTTTCTCTCTTCCTTTGGCTGATTAGCTTTAGCTACCTTCCCATGGATTTTATCACTCAGCTAGCAGTATTGTGGCCTACATACTATGGTTGTTCAAGTTAATATATTTCTGTTGACTAAACACAATACAAGTGTCAGCTCATGAGAAGGATCAGAGTCAGGAAAACCCTTTGTATCTTCTACTTCCAGCAGTTAGAACTTTTGAGAGGTATAAACGTCTTAATTTTTGTGTTTCTCAGTAGTAAGGTACCATACTCTGTATTTGGAGCAGGAGCACTTGGTCCACCTGCTTAACAGAAAACTGTCTGAAGAGTCTAGGATGAAACCGAGGAGAACAGTGTTTTCCACATACTCAGTTTTGCTGCTGTGTGGTGCCACAACCTCTCTCCAAGTTTCCATATTGTGAATGTAAAGTTTGGGAGGAGTTACATCAGGCATATAGGCCCTCAAGTTACAATGAAGCTGTGGTGCTGCTTGTGTTTGCGTCGTGGCATTACTCATGGAGGCCAAAGGCCGAAGGCGTGACTCCTGATATGCCAAGTGTTAGAGTTGATAGAGATTGAAGTGAAGAAAGGACAGAGGGAACCCTCCATTCTTCTGTGGAGGGATTCAGTGGTGCCCCACAGAACATACTGAAGAGACAGGGCATACCTGGGTTACTACTGGGTGACAATGCTGTGTTCCTACTCATGGCTGTGGTACCAGACTGCTCAAACTATTAGTCTGTTCTCCAAAATTAGTGGATCCAAGATTATTAGCTCTGGAGGCATATATATGCATATATGCGAACTTACTGTGTAAATACACAGCATGTTTGAGGCATCCTGGGAAAAATTTGGCACAAACATAGGTGAACTTATTGTGTATGTGCTGTAGATCTGATCTATTCAGGACATATTCAACTCACTGTGGAAACAGTATGGCCTTTATGCATATAGGCACTGGCTGTTCATTATATACCTGGAAATCCAGTAGATCACCATCTAAATGGGTAAAATGAAAGGTTAAAAGCAGAAGTCTATTGCCAAAATTGGTATGACTGGCAGATTTTTCTCCTTCTTTTGTATTTACTCTTCGTGGACCTGATTGGTTTCGCATGCTGCTTCTCTTGTCAAAGATTTATCGGCGCATATTAGTTCTGTGAAGTGACTCTTAACATGAGCTTTCTCACCTGGATGGATGATTGCATCTCCAGCTTTAAGCTGTATCTTCCTGAATCATGAACCATAATTTTACTAGTAGTTATTTATCTTGCTATGTCTCCCATAGCGAAGCGATACCCTCTATATTTAAAAGTGGTACAAATGACCCAGGTGTTTTAAATATATTTTAGATAAAATTTATTGGCTTTACTGCTTAGCATACCATCCCTTTTGTAACAATCTGGAAAGATGCAATGCAATATTTGATGAAGCAAGCTTTTATAAAGAAGACATTTTTTACACAGCAAGGCTAAAGATTAGGTATATGAATTGACGATTAGCATTTATGACTTCCACAGATTAAATAAAAATATAAATGTCTTTTAAGATCTAAGCAATCATTTAGAAGCCTTAATAAAATGTGTCATCAGGCTCAAATTAGATTATATATAATGGGAAGCTACAGTTATGATATTTTCCTTATATATCCAAAGAAGACATGAACAGAAGTGAAACAGCTGGAGAGCAAAATGAAATGTGCATTTTCTCTCAAGTGAAGGAATATATAAGAGGTTTCCATTTATCTCTCTGTCTATCTACCATATAGCAATATTAGTGCCTCCAGAGATAAAGATGAAGCTTCTTTCCTGGGAGAAAGGAATATATTTTCAACCTCATAGATAGAATTTCTTTAGAAAGATGTGAAAACATTCATCATAATTAAATTTTCAAAAAGTATGTAAAGAACTTGGAATATAATATCCCATTTTCAGTAGACTTAAGAACCATAAAAAATGCAGTAATATTTTGGGTTTGGAGACTAAAGGCAGAACTAATCAAGGCAGAAGAAGGAAATTTGCAAAGGTGCTTTTATTTCACATGTATAGTTCAATCTGTTCATTTTGCCAATCCAGCAAAATGCTTATAATAAACATCTGAATAATCCCATTATAATCAGTTAAATTATTCATGTGCTTAAAATTAAGCATATACCAATGAGTCATGGATCTTGACCTATAATCCCCAAACATTTAAAAAATGCGGCATCCATAGAAGTGCATCCATTCTGATGTTCTTTTTCAGTTCATTTTCAATAGCATCTATGGCCACAGGCAATTCAGTATTCTTTTTGATTTAAGAGACAGGAAAACACACCAGTACTATATTAAGAAGCAATATTGTTGAACTTAATGTGTACTTTAAAACAATGATAAATTTGTAGCAATAACAATTTCACTGTTAAGAGCATCACAACAGTAATTTCCTCTGTGTGTTTGTGTCTTCTCTCTCATTTCTGTTAGGGTTCTGCTATGGTGTTACAACTGTTTGGTTTGTCCTTTTCTGTGCAGTTGCAGGGAGACAGCCTTTCTTCTCAGTACCTAAGGAAAGAGAAATGGCATCCACAGGTTTCATAAGTCCTACATGTTATCTTTTATTAAATTATTTGCATGTTTTTCCTTTCAAAATAATAAGGCAGGAACATAAAATAAGTCAATCACAAAGCAGCATACAGTTAACAAATACATGATGACTATACAGATAAATGTTACCAGATTGGTGCACAAGATTGTTCTTGCCTGTCTCAGGTGTTGTACACAGGGATTGAGGGAACAGGTACCGATTTTGCATTAGACACATTAAGGTGTCCTACTCTCTAAGAAATCAACCAGAAATAAAATTAAAATTCAGATCTTAATTGCCTTCACCATATTTTTAATGAGGGCAAACTCCAGAAAGTGTCTTCGAAATACAAATGCACAAAGCCACATCTCCTGTCAGTGTACTATGCCAGTAATTTGCCAAGAATGAAAAGCAAAGAATTTAAGGCCTAAAGACTTCTTCATGTTAAGAAGGCCTGAAATGTTTATCATGCATGTTTTGTTTTTTAAAATCATCCTTGTTTTTTCAGCTGATGAATATGAGGTCTACTGTTTCTTTTTGTAGATTATATTACTTGTAGGGCCATGGGGGTGATGGAATTGGGCTTTAAAGACCAACTCTTGGTGCTGCAAACTGTAACCCAAATTGCACTTACACCTGCATGAAACTGAGTATGTAAGTAGTAACATTGATACCAGCATGGCTACTTTTTGTCTAAAATAAATTATTCCACCAAATAAGGAAGAGACTGTAGCATTCTCTCAATAGAACTGAAGTATCGCCCATTCTTTCAGGATTAGGGAATTTGAAGAATGCAATAAATAACCATTTTTCTTTCAACTGTTTGTTAGACATTTATGATAAATGCTAACAAAGTTGAATTAAATAGTAAACATCTTTAAAAAGTCTCCTGGTACATTCCCTTACTCAGTTTGACAGCTTCAGCTAAAAATTTTTGCTTTATTGTCCTGGTACATGTCTTAAATTCCTGTTCATCCCAACCAAAGCTTAGGGGGGCTAACCAGCTCAATAAGATGAATGCAGCCGTTCCCCCTGAGGTGTGTGACATGGCATGCCATCCCTAAGAGTGAAGAGATCTACCTGTACCTCATTCTGGAACACCCAAAGGTCAGACTTACATACCTTCAATATATTTGGCACAAATGCTGATTCCCCTTCATTAACTCTTACCTCCCTAGCGGGGCTCTTCACTGCCTGTGCAAGAATGCACTGACTCTGTTATCCTCTAAGTGGCACAGAGTTCCTGCTGTGCTGTCATGCCACCCAAGAAAAGAATGTGTGAGATTAGACCATGAACCACAGAAGCTCTAGTTGACCGAAGGACCAACAAGGTTGTCTGACTGTTGTTACATAGAAAATTGAATCTGGCTCTTAGTAAACTTTCCTTATCAGTAATGTCCATGCTTGCTATTGTCTTGGGCGTCTCTGGACACACTGCTCTACTTGGAAATGCTTCTAGAAATGAAAAATGCCCTTTCTGAGCTATCTGAGAGCACTTTCTGGTTTTCCTGTTTGCTTAAACCTAAATCGCAAAGTAAAACTTCATTAACACAGGAAGGAGAGCTACTGTTCAGACTCATCCTCATCATGTTCATCATTCTGACATAATAAAGACATCTTTCAAAAGCAATGGTCACCAATAATCTGTCACAAAATGCCCTAGCAGGTGCCATTGCCACATACAAGGTTACAGAAGAACCTTTAAACACCCAGTTAATATTTTTCTATCCAATTCTGCTCTCAAGATTCTCTTTTATTATATCAGAGACGGGATTCACCCAAGCTAGTCTCCGATTTCAAATACACAAACTTAGGTACCAGGATTTTACATTTTTCCTTCCTCTGGAAGAAGACAAAAAACCCTCATTTTCCTAATGCACCTCTGGTAGCCAGAAATACAGCTGAAAACTGTCATATGCGCTAGTCTCAAGCTTGCCTGCAAACAGGTAGCTGTCAAGATCATGAATTACCTGTGACTCCCAGCTTGCCAGACTCAGCCTCTTTCAGCATAGTGCTATGCCACTGAAACGTTGAAATGAAAATGGAAAAGGATAACCTGATCAGAAAAGCATTGACCCATAAACCTGTAACTTAACACATTGAAATTGAAGGAATGAGCTGGCAGGAACAGGACCAAATATGATATTTTGTAAGACACATCCCAGATCTTGGTCATGACCAAACCAAGTGAATAACGTACTGCAGCTGTGCACCACTTATATCATTTACCAAATAGTAAATTACTGGGGGAACAAAAATGATAAATCAGCCTACATTCATCTGGCCCTTTTTAACCATGAAACCAACAGAGAAGACTCATGAATTTTGGATTGGTAACTTCTGTAACACACCAAGAACCTTCCTGTGGTCCTAATCTTTTAGAACAGGGGAGAGTGTGTTAGGGGTCCTAACACCTTACGGCTTTAAAATATGGATTGAAGGTCCTGCCTGGTAGGACATTGCTTCCTACACAACCTGCTGGGCACACAAACAGCCACCTATTAGCAAGTGCATAGTAGACTGTAATAAGGTTAACCAGAGGTTCATGTGTTTAATTTGCATTCTGGGTGTGAATTCCATGCATCTCAGACCTAGAGTTTTCTCTCAATATACCTTGATAAAGATTACATAATTTTGCCTGTTTTCTAACTAAATCATAGAATCATAGAATCGTCAAGGTTGGAAAAGACCCTTAAGATCATTGAGTCCGACCGTTAACCTATCACTGCCAAGTCCATCTATACCATGTCTTCAAGCACCGTATCTATCCGTTCTTTAAATACCTCCAGGGATGGAGACTCAACCACTTCCCTGGACAACCTGTTCCAATGCTTGACCACCCTCTCGGTGAAGAAGTTTTTCCTAATATCTAACCTAAACCTCCCCTGGCGCAGCTTGAGGCCATTTCCTCTCGTTCTATCACTCGTTACTAGGGAGAAGAGACCAACCCCCACCTCACTACAGCCTCCTTTCAGGTAGTTGTAGAGAGCAATATATATAAATATATCGTATGAATTAAAAAAAAGTCTAATAACCTTAAACAACTGATAAAGAAGGCTGATTGTTTTCTGGAGGGAGCTGGTCCCTATGTGCCCTGGGTTCTGCCTGATTCTTACTCCTTTCCTTTCTTCTCTCACACAACTGATATCTTTCCTTTTAACAATGTACTGGAGATGCCAAGCCAGAACTAGGTTTAAGTATTTAAGATTTGCCTAGAACACCAGTTTGGCTCAAATAACAGATTTCAGACTCTGCTTCTTTGGCAAAAGTAGCAAAACAGCCTATTAATCTCTGCCCCCTACCTGCACATTCAGATAATGTCAACATGGCTGTTCCTCAGTCCCTGGAGCTGAAGTAATCATCAAAACCAAACATCTGTTCTAGTCCTTTAATAGTTGAAAGAGAAATCACTGCTCTTTATGTCTCTTATCCTATCTCATCGCCTCAGATGTATAGTTTTATCTTTAGCATTAGGGAACTAAAATCAGTTAACACTGCTGAGAAGTCTTGAGCTGGCTCTGAATCACTTCTGCCAACCTCTCTGAATTCTGTTCAGCAAGTCCCCACTGACAGCAAGCCTATTTTTTTAGAAGCATTACAAACCCCAGAGTAGGAAGATGAAACTGCAATGATGATGTGATGCATTTAACATAAACTTCCTTTGCTCCTCCAGTCTTTTTGCTTCTTTACTAACTCAAGTTCAAAATGTTTCTACCCAAAATTTCCTTTGATCAGAGAGGCAAGAGGAAATGCCTGGAACTTTTAATTGCTCATCAGCACTGCCTCCAGTACTTGGGCTGCAGAAAGGTTGCTGTTGGATTACAGCTGCTCCTACCCACAGTAAGCAAACCAGGGAATATAAAGAACTCAGTCCTGGTCTCAAGGGACTAGTAGAAAACTCTACTCACATCCTGGGTCTGTGCCACATCATGCAATGCTGGGTGACCAACAAGTGAGCTCCTGCATCCCAGGAGAAAGCCGCATGCCCCACCTGCAGTTTCTATAAAGACTTAACTAGCTCTTTCAGCATGGCATCTGATCCATTCCCAGGCTCCCTAGTGGGGTTCTGCTCCTACCCTGGCTGCTGTGTTGAGTAAGCTGAGTACCCTTCTTATGTGTTGACCTCCCATTTAGTTACATACCTTAATACCTGTCTTCTTGTTGGCATGATCACTCTTACCACATCTAAACCTGGACCGAATTCTGGGTCATAAACTTTACTGATGACTTCTTTGAGACAAAAAATGGCCAAAGGTTCTCAAGGAGGTAGAGCCGAGGTAATACATCTAGGACATTTTAACCTTTATGTCTTTGCCTGTGTTCAGCCAAATCCTGTAACTAACTACAAAGGGAGGTGTGAATTATCCACTGGACATAAAGCTTTCAGGAAAAGGAGGAGACAACTCCATAGTTCTTGCATAAAATATAGCTGAAAAAATAGCTAGGAGAATAAAAAAGAAAAAAAATGTTCCTCAGGTTTTCTTTATATCATATATGGAAAAGTCAAAACAAATAAAAGTATGCAATTTTTTTTCCTTTAACCGGTCACCTATAAACTACAATTTTATTTTTAATCCTCTTCTGTTTAAACAGCAGACCTATTTTTATGTAGTACTTCTGTTGGCAATTTTCCTCCAAGTGCTTTGAATGTGTTCATAATAAGAGCGTTAGTTTAGTGATTGCTGCACTAATGTGATGTAAGGAATGAAAAGAATGATTCATTTCTTATTCTAAAGCTTTAAATACAAATTAACACAAAAAAAGCCCCACTAATCTCCTTTGGGGGGATTTAGATGTTACAGTATTACACAGACTACTTAAAAGCAATAAAAGAAATAACCTTAGAAAATTAAGCGAAATGAATTTTCAATTAGTTTCAGAAACCACGACAAATGCATGTTGAAAGAAAGAGTAAAATGCAACTTTGTTCAGTATAAATTGAAATTGCCTTTTGTGCTTAATATAGTTCACTTATAATTAGCTGAAGATTTTGTTCTGGTTTGAAACAAAGTTCCATCTTGAGATTGCTATGTACTGTGTACACAGAACTTTTATCAAGAAAGGCTGGTGCTGCAGGGTTTGCTTTGACAGCCTTTATCATAGCTTTATAGAAATGAAAAGTGAAAGAACACAGCTGGTTTTAACAATGGGGCATGTTCAACATTACACCAAAACACATTAGATATTGCAAAATATTGCACATTGTATTTATAGCTACATGCAAGTTTTTGAAATTCATGCTGATGCTGCTCTAATCCAGCTTCTTAGAACAATCTGTCCCCTAATGATGGAATTAGATTTCACTTTGAGAAAGTGCTTTTTAAACCAGTGGCAGGAGGGTCGGATTCAGAGCACTGATAGCAAAATAATTAATTTAAGCATTTCCTAAAACCACTTTGTGGTGCAATTTGAAGGTCTCTCTCAGACTCTGAAACTACATTTGCAGTGCTCTGTTTGTCATTATGCCATATTGTTTTTGAAAATGCCATTGTGAGAACTTCCTGGCATCCAGTTGTGAGGTCCTTTGAATTATGCCTATAGTAAAAACATTTAGGATGAGATTCCCCAAATATATTTAAACAGCAGGTCCAACACTTAAGCGCCACTGAAAGCTTCAGAAACCCCATTCATTGCTTCATCATCCTTGAGTAATCTAAATTTCATAAATTCTGCTGAACATACACAAGGTCACTTAAATCTTGAGGTCACCAATCAGTGTAACACCTAAACCTTTGCAAATAGATTAATCAGTCAGGCATTTTTGTTTTGTTTTGGGACATGGGGCCTTTTTTTAGCTACTCAGAGCACACCACACAAAAGACAGCAGAAAAGAGATAGCATTCTTTTTTCTAGCAGGCTGCTGGTTACATCCTTTACCAAATGTATGAGAAACTGAGAATCTAATTTCACCTCTCCCAGTTTAGGAGACAATTTCAACACAGATCTACCTTCTATGGAACCATTCTTAATATAACAAAAAACAGAGAATAGCTCATAGAAGAAAGCGGCTGTATGGCATTAAATGAGAAGCTTTGAAGTAGATCAGTGCATGTACTGGTCTAAGCAATAGTCCATAAATCACTAAAGTCAGTGAAAGACTCAAAAGATTCTGATCTTTATTCCATAAATCCCTCTGGTTTATGTATTTATAAGACTGTAAGGCTGAAGTAAAAATGAAGGACTACACCCTTGCCAGTGAGAAGAGGCATTTTCATTTTAGTATGATTTTGTCCCCTAAGCACTCTTGGACAATGGAAATGATGGAAATGGCAGATCTAGAAGATATTACAGCCTCAAAGAATAATACTGTTTTCTTTCTGTCCTCTGTCCTTCCCTCCCTTTTCCAGAACTTTCAGAAAGCTATTAACTCTAGTGTTTTGGGACTGTATTAGACCTGGGACAAGGAACCGCCACTTTCATAAGACTGTCTCAAAAGGTTGGCATACCCCAATAGAAAAACTATTCTCAGGCCCCTGGAGGAAATTAGAAATGATAAGGAAGGGGCTCGGAACTGGTCAGTCTGTTTACACATAAAATAATGGCAGAGAAAAATGCTACATTGTACTACCTTATCTGTAGACATGTAGCATTCAGTATTGGAAAATCACAGATCAAGGGAAGAAGCGTAGCAGCATTTTATTTCATATGTTCTAAATGAGGTAACTGTATGAAACATTAAAAAGGTTCAGTTAGAAATGCCTCTTTTCTTGAAGGTGTGGTTCAGTTTGATCATATCTGCTGGTAATGATTCTCCATCATCCTTAGTGGCAAGATGCAAGTGTGGCTAATGCCCGCACAGCTAGCGAAACTCTCCTTCTCCCACTGCACAATAAGGGCTGATCCCTTCTGCTGCCCCTGCAGAAGTCTGAGAACAGTCCCCAGCCCGTCCCATCCTGTGCACCATGCCTGCTCTTGGCAAGGAGAACGCCAGCTGATCCAGGCCAAAAATACACCAAACAGTTAAACAATGTGGCTGATCACACGACAGTGAGAGAACTCAAGCCCTAAATGGTTTAGTTAATTAGTATAGATTTAGCCATTGCTTACGTAAGAGAGTATAGATAGGACTGCTCCTGATTTACTATAGAAGCGAAAGCATATTGATACCTAATGCGGAACAGGTTGCTCTTTATAATGTTTAGAAGAGATTGCAATCTGCTGCTGCAAAGTCAAACACATTCCAGATTGAATCTTTTGATCTCATTGTATGTGATCAAAAAAATTCAGTGAAAATAATTTTCAGTGAAAAATTGAGATAATACTCCTGTTTTTCAGTATTTTTGCTTATATTTGTAGTCAAGCTTTGAATCCATTATTGTAAGCTTGACAATAAACAACAGCTGAGACTGAAATAACAAGATTAATATTTATAAATGCTATCAAATATCTTTGTCTACCCAGTGGTATACTGAATGTAATTTCAATATCAGAAGGGAATCTTATGTCATTAAAAATAACATGATTAATATTTTCAATATGTAATGAATACATTCCATTGCTGAGCTGTGGAATGCAATCTTCATGTGCTCTAGTTTGATTCTACTGATGTTAGCAACTCAGATGACCTGGCAGGCAGTCTAGTGATGCACTGTGAAAGTTCAGTCTCTTTACAAGCATGAGTATCAGAATTCTGCTGATATAACTGGCTTGACAAAGGATTTTTAATAATGAATTATTATATAAATATTTTAACCTATTTAACATTAGCACCAGTACTTGTACTCAAGAAGTACAAATGCTGGGTGTGAATTTATTTGATAGACTGTGAAGGCATAAATAATGGATATTTAAAGCACTTCAGGTTTCAAATCAGAAATTGCCACTATTAAGATAGTCAGGATATACCTTTGGTTACATGAAATCATTAAGCATGGCCTTTTTTTTTTTTTAATTCCACGTTAGTGGAGCTACTGCACCAATGGTGGCATATAAAAACTTGAAAAAAGTGTAAATCTTACATTTTCCATTACCATAATTACTAGATCAATTTTGTAAATGAAGGGTAAGAGTATGATTTCGGTGTTTGCTTAACTCAGCTGTGGGAAGTTGGGTGTCAATAATAAAAAATATTAAATATGAGAAGGCATGAAAGCTGGATACCAAGTGTAGCCAAGCACTCTAGTTCATATCTACAATCAGTCCCCTTTCTACAATTTGTGGCTGATATGTATGTTTCAAGAACTGCTTGGTAAAAATGGTAATTTGCTTATTCCATACACTGTGTGGAGTTTGTTTACTTTGTAACATATGTTATTTCTACACAGTGTAATGTCTAGTTATGTGAATGATATGATATGCATCTTTAACTGCATTAGTTCAACATGTGTTATTAAAGTTCAGAAGAAGAAAATGTGTTTTCACTTCTGTTGTTTTTTGTTTTCTAAAGACCAGTTTTGTCTTGGCAGAGATATTGTGCTGAACTGCCTAATGATAATAATTCATTTAGGTGTAGTACTTCACACTTGTGGATGCAACATCAGAGCCCTACACATCTTCAGAATCGACTTGGCAGTAAAAATGTTGTTGTTCTGCATAAAAAGGAGCATCACTTACTAGTTGTAGAAATAAAATAATTTATTTTCCCTGTTTTTTGTTGGTAGTTGTTTGGGGGTTTTTTTGTCCTAACTTGCTGAACAAAACATATTGCATAATAAATTAGGCTGATGATAATATTCTAAATGAATGTATGTTGTAAATAAATTATTATATGGCCATTTTATATTTTAGTCATATGCATCCTTTTTGATTATAGATAAAATATTACATTGGCTAGTCACATCCGCAACTATTTTTTCTGGCTTAAGCATTTATGAAGATCAAAGCAAACCATGATGTGGAAATATAGTTAATGACACTAATAGCAAGGATCTACTTAAGAGAGTAAAAGAAATATAGAAGCCACACATTGTTTGATATGGAGAGATGTAAATCTGATGAAGGCAAATGTGGCATTTTTATAATAATCTTAATTGGGATTTTACCCAAAGTCCTCTCTCCCTGCTTTGGAGATAACGGTACATGTCTGAAATGTTTGGTGTCTGGATAATGACATTCTATCCTAATCAAGCAAAAAAATTTTTAGAAGTGTGACTGTGGTAGAATAGAGCAGAAGAGTAACAGCAATGAAAATGATTAACATGTGGAGATATTGCAGCAACCTTTGTCATACATCAGAAAGTGTTCCTACAAGTTTCCAATCACACAGAAAATGAGGGGTATATGTGTTCTTCTGGTTTCCTAACAACCGTGTCTACAAGTGTGGCTCATGATTGTGAATATGGAGACATGCCCATCAACAAAGGCTGCAAAACATTCTTTCAATTCAATGTAGTTGTCAGGTATATGATCATGTTGTCATTTAATGATAGAAACGCATATGAACTTTGAAGTCCAAAACATCAAACAGTTACGAGTATACACAAAAGATCTGAAATGTTACTGTATACATAATCTAACTCTCAAAATGGCATTAATCTTTATGTAAAGGTTTCATTATATAATTCATATGGAAAGAAATATGTGAAATATCGATTTATTGCAAATATAAACAAAAAAGCATTGAGATAGTACAAATTTATGACCTAATTTTTTTTTTCAAATCAAAGCTACAAAAGAAACAAGAAATTTAAAAAGCTGACCTCTGAATAATACTCCTTCATATTAAAATATTAGGTACACTAACAATTCTACTGAAAAAACTATTGTTATATTTTGCTGGAGATTTTTGAAACATGAAATAGTTATATGAATAGAAATCCACGTACTGTTTGACAGTTACAGGTACATAGAATTTACCACTATGAGATGATGCCATTGATCAGTTTGCTGAAAGAGCTGAATTATCATTTGGATTACTGAACATTCAACTGTATAAATGGAGTAAATAATGCATTACAAATGCATAACTGAATCCAACAAGTCTATGACATTCTTGCTAATGTTCAATCTTGAGTAAATAAATAAATAAATAAATGGACTTTGAAGTGGACCTTATAAGCCAAGAGAGGATGCCTCTAATTCATTAAGATACACACACGAGATGTGTTCTGCTGCGGTCAGACTAGTAAGTTTGGCCATCCGCAGCAACATTCTGTCTCTGACAGCGATAGCAGATAATATTTATGAAAGCAAGTGAGCCTGGCAGCTTCCTGCAGTCCACCCCCTTCCTGCTCCCCACCATCCACAGTTGTTTCAAGGGGTGCTAGAGGGTACATCCCTGCATGTTTTCATTAGTGCTTGTTTATGGACATTTGCCTGTGAATTTACTTAATTCTTTTCTGGATTAGACTTTTGTACTTAGGAAAGATCCAAGTCATCCTCATTTAGCCACTCCAATTTACACTAAGTTGCTCAGCTGATCTTAATTTCTGCCAGTACAAAGAACAAAGAGAAAAGCAGTCACCTAACATAGCCAAGTCAAGACCAATTACTGAGTAACTTAGCAAATAAATTATCAGATTGTACCTGAAAACAAATAGAAAACCAGTGCGCTTAACATATCAGCAAAGGTGTATGTTACTACATTACTAGGCAAAAAATGTGTAATAATCCAGAACCGTGAGAGGATGCTACACTGTTACACTTTGCAGTTGACAAAGGAAGTTGTAGGAGTATACAGACACTGAGGTTTATATACAACCTTATACTAAATACTCCCGGAAAAATACTAGAGTGGTGATGCACAGAAATTAAAAAAAAAAAAAAAACAACAAGCAAGCAACTCCTTCTTGAGTGAATTTACTGAATGTGGAATTCAGTTTGATGAAAAATATTAGTATAGATGACAAAGTATGATTCAAGGTACGTCGAAAATGCAAGAAGCTCAATTTGTTTCACACCTCACAGTTTCAATTTGGAAAATTGTGCTGCTTAGTAAAACAAACTGGTATAATCAATAAATACCTTCCAGTTAGCTGTAGGAAAGTACTGATGAATGTAGAGGTTGTTTAAATATGTTTTTATTTTCTCTGGGATACCTATCAGATATGACTTTAAGCAAGAGCATATGTGTGTGAATGAGACTCAGATCCTCTTCTGCTGTTGGAACAGACCCACTTTTCCATAATTTTGTATCATCAACTGTTTTCAGGAAAGGAAAACTGTTGAATTAGCTCAAAATAGCAGAATTAATGTAGATTCTGCCATCAGCACTTGATGTTGAACTAGCTAATTTCCAGTTTGGGGTACGTTGTTATGCCTGTAGTGCTAAGGGTTTTGAAGGTGGGAAGTCGTCATGTTTTTGTCAACATGGCATAAGTCGATGTCTTTGTTAACAATATATATTTATATTATCTATATATTTATATAATGATAAATATTATTTTATTACAGTGTGTACTATATATTTATATATCGATTATACTAAAACAAGACTTATTAATGAGGGTAAGGAAAATGGTTCCTACTTTTATAATCTTTCTGTAAAACATACGAAGTAGAAAAACATGTTTAATGAATGAGTCAGGTGTCCACAGTATAAGTGATCTGGTGAAACTGAGATGCTTGCTATTTCACCATCAGAATACCAAATACAGTAAAGACTATTAGAACAGTAAATCATAAGAAAAGCTGTGATCCTAGTTCATACTTTTTTTCCATTTCTTTGCTTTCTGTAAGAGATTAATTTTATTCACAACAGCTTTGTGCGGTAGGAAGACAACTACAGGCAACAAATTAGTATTAACGTACACTTTAAATGTACATGCGGATATGACGTAGGACAAGGCTGGTTTCAGAAATTAAAACTCATTAGACAAAAATGATTGGGTATTTTCTAGAATATTTCATCCCATTACTTGAAAACGATTCCTTCAACATCTTGAAAATATTGTGAACCATTCATCTTCAGTAAAGGTATAAAGAAAAAAATTATTTTTTTAACCTTTGTGCTTAAGTTTATTATACCCCTTCTAGAAACAATAGTCTTACAGTCTTGCATTTTCTGTTCCTGTGATTTCTTTTAACTTTTGCAGCACAATCTCTGTGTAGACAAAACCTCCCTGAAGTCTATATTAAATCAGTCAATTACCAATTACAGAATGAGTTTGACGGTATTTAAAATATATCAGTTCTCTTCTGTTTAATTCTGTGCTCATTGGTAAAACACACATAATAAAAACACTTTGTAATGAATAGTATGACATATTTCTTCATTTTTTCCTCTTTTACCTCTTTTCATTTGCATTCTAGTTTGCTGATAAAAATAACAGATTCCAAGTTTGCAAATTGTAATAGCTTTTTTGCCAATCATAAGACATTCTTACCAATTCTAATATATCTTGTACTATTTGTGAAAGCATCAGATTGATGGCCTTGAAATCTGACCTCTTCCACCACCAAAGGATGGGGGGTGGTGGGAAGAGGGAGGATTTGAAATTCTCCATATTCTCTTACAAGTGTTAAATCACAATGCATTGGCAAACAATGCTTTAAAGGACAAGCTCACAGCCTTTGATTCTTGGCAATCTGTAGTTTATAAGACCATTGAATTTTGCTTAAAGCCATGAAAAATGAAATAGAGAAGCTGAGCAATATATTGCATAACAGAGCCTTGGTTAAGTAGTACTGCCCATAGGCACCTGAAAGTTCAGGACCTGTGGAAAAGACGATGGAAGGAAACTGTACAGGTTCTCAGTCTTTGGCTTTTCCATTAAAAATGTCTTTGATCTGTATCTCCAAAATTTCATAGTTCATTAATGGTAAATTAGAGCACATACAGGATTGGAAATGTTTTTTCCATTAAATATCAAGTCTCTCCTGCAAACAACAGCACATCTGTTATTAGCTGTCCTTTGTACCATTGAAATTTGTTGTATTAAAGAATTAATCACCATTTACGCCTTTGGTTTGCCTTTCTACAGTAGATTTTCAGACTAACAGATTTACTGTAACACAGAGTCCTACTGCAAAAAGAACTAAGGTTGTCTTCCCACATATTCCTCCAGCCCTACAGAACAGGATCAGTTACCGTACAGAAAGGCTGGGATGGATTCTATAGGCCAGAAGTTGTATAGGCCATTTTTATTAGCTACTGTTAATAATAACCCATTAGCCTAATGGAGAGATACTTAATCTTCAAAAGTTCTCTAACTTTTTTAAGTCAGTTGAGAAAATGTCTCATTCAGGTATTTTGTTGTCTGTAGACAATTTTGTACCTAATGTCACGAAGGTTATACGGTATCACTAATCCTGTCAGTAGGGTGGATGGTGTTTATGGAGATGATACTTTTAAAAAATCCAAAGCAGTGAGTAGAGGTAATGAATGCCATGTTTGTGAATATTTTGGATTAGGGAGAGTTGGGTAAATTGTCCTCACTTCTCACCCCAGTTTTTGTGGTTTTTTTTTAATGCCTAGGTTCTTCTTCTAGTGTACATACACTAAAGATAGGGTCGAGTGGGGGAGACTTTGGGGGAGGGAGTAATTGTCTGTATAATCCTTGTTATTATATCTAAAGTGATAGTTGAGGGCTAGGAGCTGAAACAATATTTTATGAAAGTATCATGTTGAAGTTTCTGCAGGTTTCAAAATATTTAAATATGTAAATTTCAATGAAGAGACTTCAGATTTTTTGATAGCCTAATGATTTTAAGCATCTCATTTCTAGTCAAACACTGACAAAAGATGTTCAGATTGCAGTGTGAGATGGTTTCTATGGTTACAGTTGTTTCCTAGCATTTTAGTGACATCTTTTGTGAGCACTGGCTGTTTCACTTATTTGTCACTAATGTATGTGTAGAACTATAGTTAATAGCCTTGGGCGGACAATTTTTTTTTCTCTGAATGGTGGTATTGTTTTTTAGCAGCATTTTTCAATAAGGTGACAATGCACTAGAATACTAATGGTATGTATGGTATTTTAAGATGTCAAGTTTTCAATAAAATGGTAATGAAAATTTTGCATTTCATTTAATAGCTAAATATTCATGAATTTTTCACAGCATGATCAAGTGAGCAAGAAAATAAAGAAACTGTATAATGTGTAATACTAAACATCATAAATTTAATTTCTTTTCATAGAATCTATTGAAGACTTTTTAATAAGTAGCTCTTTATAGATTTAAACCAGCTGTAATAAAGGTATGTAAAACTGAAACTTTAAATGAATTTAAAATATTTTGATATATCTTGTTTATATTGTAGTGTGAATGAAACATACATTATGAATAATACCCTACATGTGCAGAAAAACTGTTATGACCAAAGACTGGGCACTTATGTGTGATAAATGAGGGTAAACAATTATATATTCAGATGCAAAGACCACTCTAAGTCAGTGACTATTTTGTTAAAAATATTTGGATTTATTTGAATTTATTTAATCACAGTGTTAAAGTGTGAATTATAATCAGCTAAGAAGAAATGGGTGCAGCATTATAATTTGTAGAGCATAGTGCTATTAATTCCTCAGCATATTAAGAGTTTGGTTCTGTTTCAATGTTAGACAGTAGGAGTTTTGCTGTTTTTAACAGAAGCAGAATCAGGTTATCAGGTGAGTTAATTCCCTATATATTGCCAGTAACCGTATGTGCAGTGATTTATGACATGATTTCCCCCTTTAGCCTGTACTTACAAAGCTCTCTTTTGCTGAAAGGTAGCCACTCTATGCTGGGCATTTTTTGTCAGCCAAGTCAGTATTTTAAACGTAGATTTTTAAAATGCAAGTATAAAATGTGTTATTCAACAGCAATACAGTAAAGGAACACTGGGCTAAGGATTGTTTCTCCTCTGCATATGAGAGATCTTCTTATGGATTCAATTTCAAATCATAAGAACCTGTACCATCAACATCATCACTGTTGCATTATTACAAGGTATATTTTTCCTTACCTCTAATTCCTTGTTTCTTTTAAAGGTTGGTGTGTTATTTCAAGTTATTCATTCTACATATCTTTCCCTACAAAAATAGTACAAGTAAATATACATACAGCACCAAAAGACACACTTAGAATACAGACATGCTCTAGAGCAATGGAATGTATAGTCAGTTTGCTCTGTTACCAACCTGTCATTTGGTTTGAATTCAAGACCTACAGCAAAATACATGAAGTGAATGGCTGGAACACTTTAGGCAAAATAAAAGCAGGGGGCAGACAGATCAACTATATATGCATGTAGGTGATAGAGTAATGTGCATTCTCTGCGTAGAGAAGTACTAATGCCATGAAGAAGTCAACCACCCCTGTACAGGGCATCCATTCTCACTTCCATGACATAGTCACGACAGCTAAAGGACCACAAAAAGCCAAAAGCCTCTGGTTACCTGGTGATTGCTTCTGACCAAACTATTTGCTCTAAGCTACCCTCCAGACTCTCATTACATACAGTTGAACTGAATTCTTTACACAGATATGGCCTGTGACCACAATGAAAAAATCATTATGTTAGCATGATTTTATTTTGGTTTTAATATGCCTGAATAAAGACAAAAGGGTAGAAAAATCAAACCTTTAATCTAATTTAGATCCTGGCTTCCTTCCTGACCTTTGGGAAATTGTTAAATTTTTCATCATACAGGTTTTTTTGCATATTTGTTTAGACTCTTTTTCCTGTCTCTTTTTAGGGAAATGTTATTTATTAAGATGGCTAATTGACTGAGACTTTGATTTGAGTGGTAGAATTATCCAAAGGTCTCTTGCTAATTTGCTTCTAATAGCAACTGTTTCAGGTTTAGCAGTAAAACAATTAGATCACGTTCCTATCAAATATGTCTACTTGAGTGACTCAGAAATTCTAAACAGAAGAATCAAATTCAGTACTTACAGATATGATTTGCTATATGTAAGTCTTCTTCCTATAATTTATGCATCAGTATGTCAGCTTAAGCCACAGCAGTGGCTTATGCCAATTTAAAAGGAGAGGTAATGGTTTTTGTTTTTTTTTTTTTTTATGTAATCCTCTTCTGATAACCACACCTTCTAATTTCTAACAAAAATGGAGTAAGAATGCCTCTTAATGATTATACCTGCAAGAGAGGAAAGCTCACTTCTTACATGCTGTAAAAAGCCAGATCTTCATGAGTTATGCTGTAGTACTCCATGTATACGTCATTTTGATTTCCTCTTTTGCATACCAAAGGAACTGACTAAATACCATAGAATAAATACCCCAGACAAACTGTACTACACAGGATTATTGGCTGAGTGATTTTGGATTTGACATACATTCCTCATTAACTTCTTCATTCAAAGATCCTCTTGTTTTATAATAAGCTTTCTTCACAAGTTCTATCTTGGACTAGAAGTATAATGCTCCATTATTGTTAAAACAGTTCAGTTCACTTTTAACTACTCAATAACTTGGATAATGAGAGGCATGGGAGGAAGCTTAAAATCTAGGAGTAAATGTAATGTAACTGGGACGCAAGTGCACTGTACTTGCATATAAGATATGCGCACTTTCATTGGTAGAAGCTTAATTATAATCTGTCAACCATGTCACTAAAGTTACTTTATAAGAAAAAGGGTTGGCTTTTAAGAGTGCTTTAAGAAGTGTCCAAACTAAAATGAAAAATCCACCTTACGGCAGAGGCAGCACTGTTGTGTTTTTTTTCACATATAACGTAGCAAGTGCTATAATGAGATATAAGTTTCTATCTGCAGTTCAAAGCATCTTAGAAAACAAGAGATAATGGCCCATTATTGTATTGAGCATACTGCATTGTATCACTGAGCACAAAAGTAATATCAGGTTTTTGACCGAGTAATCCTTCAGCAAGAGGCGTGTTGTCAAAATGTCCCTGCAAGGATTTCCTCTGTAGAAGGATATGCACATTGATGAAGTGTATGCCAACAATATATTATTTGTGGATCTGAGAATAAGTTTAAACAAGCGTGTAACCTTTTCTTTTCTACAGTGCTGGAAGTTATCTTAGTCCTTTGCATCCAGATTGTACTGAGAGTGCCGTACTTGGGATATCTGTTGCTGCAGTAGTTCATAGGATGTCCAGGTTGCTACTCTCAACTTACAAAGTGTTGAGTACAGGCAAAGGTCCAATGTTAAGTCTTGAAGTGATTTTTTTTTAATGTCTCAAAGCATAGCCTGACCCTAAGCTGATGCACATCATATGTTCTGTAGACGTAGCCCACCGCATGCCAGAACATGACTCTTTCTTTTAAGGTGTTTTTCTTCCAGGTGTTCTTCCTGGGAATACAGTGAAAGTTTAAGTGTAATTAAACTGAAGACAAGCCTCTGTTAAAATTGAAGAACATTGCCTCCTCCTCCTCCAAGCTGCTCTTTGGAGAGAGAGAAATCTTTCTTGAGAATTTATATTAAAGCTTCATATCAGACAAGCGAAGTTTTTTTGTCTCTGGGAAGATCAACCAGCTGCTCCAGCTCATTATATTTATTAGAGGAGCAGGTGGTATGTGGTGGTTCCTAAAGATCAAGGAATCGCCAAACTGCTGAAGCTGCACTTTTTAAGCACTCTGGTTGAAAAACAGGGCTTCTTTGTTGTCCATTTTCTATGTCTTCAGAGGTCTATCTAAGGCACCAGCACCACAGAGGCTGTCAGGGAGCAGCAAGGGCTGCTGCTCCCTGCGGGACAGGCAGCCCAGCACAGTCATACAGGGCGCTGGGCCAGTGCCGCACCAGCCAGGGCCCAGCCCCACAGCACCGGAGTGGGGCAGAACCAAAGAGGGCAGCTAGAGTCCAGATCATCAGGTAAATGTATGCTGCCAAGGCAGGTCCAAGGTCAAGCCAGGAAGCCAATCCACAGGTCAGGATCAGGGCTGGTGAGGGCAACTTCATTCAGACACGGCCTGGTGCTACCAGGGTAGGCCCAGCAGTCCTACAACACAGCTCAGGCAAGGAGTGAAAGCACAGGCCTGAGTTCAAATGGAGCGCCTGGGCCCATGGGCAGAGGGTGTGGGTGGAGGCCCCAGGTGAGGCTAGTCAGGGCCATTGAGGCCTGTCACAGGGCACTCAGGGCCCTGACAGAGGCTTCTCCTCTTCTGATCTGCACTGGGTAAGCATTCAGAACGGTATCGTGTCACACGCTAGTCCCTATGCACAATAAGATTTCAGACAGCTGTTTTTAGGATAGTCTAATAACAACCCTCAAATTACACATCGCCTCAGTGAAAAAAAGGGAATCTGATGCAGTCAGTGTAAGACTGAACATTTGAATGGTCTACATAGATGAAACCCCACATCTTCCATGTCACAAAATGTCTTGCAACCCCAGCAATAGTATTGCAGCGATACCAGGCACAGCGGTATTAGGCATAAACTCTAATCTATACAAAATGTAAAGTAAAAAGTATATTTAAAATGTCTTCCAAAATATTTTATTTTCATGCTTTTATTCACAGTAAATCCACTTTTGTCATAGAATAATTTTTACAGATCTGTATTTCTTTATATGTACTGCTTTTTTATGAACAACAGTATCTCTTTTTACCTGAAGCAGTGCCCTTTCCTATTCAGCAAAACTATATTGCATTTTATAAATGTTTAATGACAATAGCTATTGTAGTACCGAAGCTGCTGGTAGACAGCCTCTGAAATTTTGTAAGATGCAAGTGATACCAGTGCTTAAAAAAAGATGGGAGAATAGTCAAAAAATCTTGGAATAAACTATGGAAAATCATGAAATCTTTCTAGAAAGTTGCCCTTCTCAAATGTGCTGCAAGTCCTCCTTCTGCCAAGGATTATTTTTACAAGGCAGCTCTCTACTAATGGAGAGGCCCTCCACGATGCTGTGCCTGCTACTGACTGCTAAGGGTTTTTTTTTCCTATTCACTATTCATACTAGATTTTGAGCTGGTTTTGTGCCCATGAAACTGAAGACTAGCAGTCTCTGGAGCCAAGCATAGTCTCTTTGTTGGGTAGAAATAAAGCCTACAGGAGAGGATGGATGTGCTCAGCGTCCCAGCAAGTGGCTTGAGATGAAGTGATATTGGCAGGATTCAGACTGAAATTATTACAAAACATGAATGCCACATGTGCAACTGCTGCTTGGCTGTTTCTGTGCTTCTCTCCTTTTGTTAAAAAGTGCTATCTTAAAAAAATAGTAATAACCTTGATCTTGTGCCATTGCTATCTGAAAATTGCAGGGTCTTATAGATCCCAGAATGAAGGATCAAGGGGGAAAATGATTGTTCTGCCAAACATGAAGCTTTTGTAATGACAGTATTGTGTATTGCTTCCACAGAACAAGCCTCCCATTTAGTTTAGCTTGTAAACTAGCCTTACCTAGAAGTTTGGTGACATGCTGTCTCCTTCCCAAAACAATCTGAGAAAACTATTAATGATGGTTATTATCCAGGTCCGGCAGTTATTAATAGTAGATTGGCATATCTTCAGTTTTATTCATTTGGATTGCACTAATACACAGTTATATGGGATTTCCTTTAGGTTAGGTAATCACACTAGATTTTGTGATATCAAACTGAAGAAAAGCACTGTCTCGAGCCAGTTGCAGGCAGGCTCCCTTAATCCTGCCAATACTTCTCAATACTAGTTGTGCTATCCCTTCTAGTCAGTCCTGGGTTTGTAAACAAGAAATCATGCCAGCTGAGTAGTGGTTTTGTGATAAGAACAGTTCGAAATTAGTATGAGATCATTTTCACCTTAGAAAGAGTTTGAATCTAGTTTCAAAAGTGAAAAGCTGGTACTTACATCATTGTCTCTTGTTCTCCTTTTGTGAAATAATGT
Organism: Platalea leucorodia; assembly: GCF_965183815.1. Classification (NCBI taxonomy): domain Eukaryota; kingdom Metazoa; phylum Chordata; class Aves; order Pelecaniformes; family Threskiornithidae; genus Platalea; species Platalea leucorodia. The sequence goes on along the minus strand of NC_138829.1, from coordinate 31,506,529 downwards.
TGGGGTCTTCTACCATAACCTTCATTATTCCTAGTATCATGTGCCACTCTATTTTTGTTAGTATAAGAATAAGATCATTATAAGCATGTTAATCTCAAAGTCATGAAAGCTAAATTAAATTCTTGACTTTGCCAGAAATGTTTTAGTAGCAGTACAGATGAGAGAAGATGAAAATATCTTAGTAGATATCCTATGGTCTGAAATTAGAAGCAAGGACATTACTGAAGCCCAGTTGCATTCCTTGATCTAATGAATTGGATTAATTACTGAACTGGCATCGTTACTGAAGCCCAATTGCATTCCTTAATCCTGATACTCTTCAGAACAGCTATTATTATTATTTCTTTGGTAATGTTACTCATTTTGGAATTACTGACCATGCATACTTGCAAAATCTCAATTATGATCACACACTGAGGCATGACCCTCTAATAAACTCACTGTTCTAGGACAAGCCTGGTAATTGTTCTAGAAAATGCATTTTCTTGGCATTACTCCAGAAAGCCAGGCATTTGGAACTTGGCCTCTCAGTCCAACCTGTTTAATGTCCTTCTAACATAGTAATATCCTTCAACAGATCATGACAAACATGAGCACTGAAGTTGTTCTGTTATTGAATTAGATTTCAGTTTCTCCACCATTTTGTGTTCTTAATCTTGCTTAGTCTTTTCTCTCTGAAGATGGCTTCTCTCCTAGCACACCCTTTTTTGAGTTGTGCCTTCCTCATAAGTACCAGATGGAATCCTTTTGGTAGCCAGATTTCTTTTAATACTTTCTTTCCATTTCTTGGCTTATGTAAAATATAGCCAGTCTCAGTCTTTAGTGTAGTCCCACGCAGGTACTGTACTCAGCTACTGTCTAGCAATGGTTAACAGAATCTGATGAAGCTAAATTTCTGTTATTCTGTCCCTTCATATATTGGTTTAACCAGTACAACAGTAGAATGCCTTCATTCCGAGTCACCACAGTTCAGGATGAGTTGTAGCCTGTTAATTTTCAAATGATACAGAATCTTTAAGTGAATGCAAAATGCTTGGGTTTTTAGCCTGTAGTTTAGGGGGAAAAATAAGGACAGGATTACTGACATTGCCACCAAAAATCTAGGGTAGCACTTTTCACCTTTATTCTTGTGTAGTGCTGAGAATGTATTTTCGTAATTTTTAAATCCTGTCCTTAGAGCAATGAGTGTGATCATGCTGACACGTGAATAGGGTATTTACTAAATTAATTAATTTAAATTTTATACAGTATAAAGAACTAAGAATCACATTTTATCTTTTTTCTTTAAAACTTACTGGCACTTTATAAGCACATACTGAAAATAAAAGTAATAACACTCTTGGTTTTCCAGCTGCTGTTTGATGATCATCCTAATTTTTCTTCATCTTTAAAGGCTGTGACCAATCTAGAGCAAGTTTACAAAGGTGTGTTGGAGGTTTATAGTTTTCTTCATGTGTTAGAGCTGCTTTGGATTAATCTTTTTCGCAAACTTCCAAAAACTATGTTTAGAGGAAAATTTTGTTCATGGCTTTCTATTATGGAAATTTTTGTTAGTAAGAACATTCTTTTTCCTACTTTTCCTCTAATACATTAATTTAGAATTGTTTTTTTATAATTTTACTACTTTAAAAATTATAATCAGGAATATATTGGACTCTGTTACTACTTTGGACTCTAATGGTAACCACACATTCAGCCTTTGATTTACACCTGATTCTAAGTTTTGACCATAGTTATAAACTTACAGTTTCATCTGAGTCAATTACCTGTGCTATAACAGGATATTTTACATTCTAATATTGCAGTATATCTAAGAGTAGTTCCTATTTCTTTATATCTCTTGCTGAATTTTATGTTCATGACTCTGCTTCATTCCGCTCAATTTTACCTCAACTGATGATACAGAAATGACTCAGAGTCCATCACCAGCATCTTTTAAATTGAAACCAAAGATAATTTACATCATTGCCAATACTATGACAATGTGATTTTAATTTTTCTGTTTTCTATAAAATGCTTGTGGAGAGATGCTGTAGAAAATCAAGTGCTAAGGCAGACATTTTAAATGTATTTTATTACAGTTTCCAATTTAAATTACATACACAATATATAGCATTACTGGAACACAGTTGTGATCTGAAAGGCCAGTTTGGTATTTCTCCTGCAGCACTGGAACAATGAAGATGCATAGTTTTGGGGCTGAAGAGGAAAATCCCTGCATCTATGTAGTACATGAATGAATTTACAGTTGTAATTTTGAGTGAGGAGGTCTTCTACAGGGACATTTGCAGGAAATATGAAGAAAACAAGAAATACTGACTTTCAATTCTGTAGCCTTTTTCAAAGTGTTTGTATTGAATAATTTTCAATTTTTTGACAGGTCATGAGAAGAAATGTTTATTAGGGTAGCACATATTTTAGATTGGTTTTATCCAGGGGGATAAGCTCATATAGTTCAGTTTACAAAGGGCCCGTTTGATGTTGATATGATGTTGATTTTCAGATAGCAAATGATCTGTAGAATAGAGAATATAGAATTTAAAAAAAGACAGAATTTGAACTATTAAATTCTGTGCTTTTCAAAGAGTCTATAATTTCATTTCAAATGCCCTACACAGACATTTTACCAAAGGACAGCTATTCCTGATATGATGTAGCTTAAAAGCTGCAGCAGCCATAGATCATTTTTAATCGTCATTTCTATTTTGGGTTTTCAGAAACTATTTTATTAGTATATTTTATGTATCAGGATAAATTTCTAAAATAATAACTTGTGACAAACCTAATTTAAGTCCACAGAGAGGTGACCATTGTCAGAGCAGTCTTTCCTTTTCTTTTTTCTTTCTGCTCACTGAGCTGAGGAGGTGAACGTACTTAGGATCACTGAATACTACTTTTCATGCAAGCAGCTGCTAGCTGCCACATCAGAATTCTGGGAATTTGGATGCAAGGTTGCCAGAGAAGTTGTGGCATGTCCGTTCTTGCATATGTTAAAAAATTCAACTGGATATGTAACTTAGAAGTTGGATGTGACTTCAAAGTTAACCCTGCTTTGAGCAGAGGATTGGAATAGATGACCTCCAGAGATCCCTTCCAACCTAGATTATTTTATGATTCTGAGTATGCATGATCACTATGGAAAGAGATATCTTCTCAAAAAATAATCACTAAATAGTCTCAAATTTCTTGGTCAGATTTTCTAAAAATTCTAGTTCTGTGCTCGGAATTTGGGTGATACTTATTAACTCTATAATGCATAATAGTCTTAATTTTCATAAACATTTTTTCCTGTCTTCTGACCTTATAACCCTGTAAGGGGAAGATCAAAGTTTTTGTTGATTTCTGTCTTTTATAATTGATTGTATAATTACTTTATGATGACGTTCCTTTCAGATATAAGCTTTGCCAAGAAGGTTTTATCCAGTGAATCTTGATTCACAGAAAATACGCCCAATATGAAAGCAAATATAGATAAACCTAATTCACGTTTAAATGTGGGTAAATATTCTCAGGCACATATCCTCTGCTTATTCCATTGGTGTAAATGAAGAGTTGCCTTAATATTCCCAGCAAGATATCAATTCTAGCTCTTCATAGTAGATGTAATGTAGATGACTGGTTATCATAAGGATAGCATTTTATCAGAGTGTAGGAGTAAAAACAGCTCTATTATACTGGACCATTTATTTCTTTTTAGCTAACACTTCCCTATAAGACATTTACGTTGCTGAATTCTATATTAAGGTAACTGAGTGACAGTTTGAATTTTAAAGAAAATTTTATAAAGTGTACAAAGGATTTTTTTGTTTTCTTTAAAAAGTGCTTATGGTTTTGTCCTAACAGCATTCAAATTCAAGAGAAGCTGTTACTGTCATCCTCTCAAACTCTAAGCATGGATTCTATTTTTTGAGGAATATGACTCATTTTCCAACAGCTTCAGATTACAAATCCATATTTTCTGAGAAACTGGAGTCTATTTGTATGTTGTACAGAGTGGCAATGTATTGTTCTTCAGAACAGTTAGAAATCTAGAATTACTCCATGGTGGAGTTCAGCACAGTTCCCTCAAAATTTAGGTCATGGTTTGAACCAATATCTGTAAAACTTCTTATGGGGACGGAAGGTCTATGAAAGCTGATGCATAGACTGTGGCACATTTTTCTTGGCAGAGAAAGATCTGTCTTCTACTCCATAACAGCCTCTTTGTAATTTGCAATATTTTGATTTTAACCTTCTTTATCTTCATAGCATGAATTTTTTGAACAAAAATGCATGCTTTGAAAATATGGCTTACTTAATTGAGTAATCTCCAGTCTATGTTATTGAAAGAGTTTTTCAACCCAGATAGTGTGTCAGTGTTTTCTACCAATCAACTTTCAGAAAGGACAAAATTTGTTTTGTATTTGTTTTCTTTTTAAACCAAAGTGCCAAATTATAAAGCACGACAGGTCTCAGAACCTGATAGTCCCCAGGATTGGAACTGTGGCAAGAATTCTTCACTGTGTATTGTAGTAAATCATCTTCTGATTTCATTTAATTTTTGCCTGTGTATTTCAGTGCAGCATCTCTCAGGTGGGGTTGTGGTAGGAATGTCTTTAGGAAGCAGCTAGGCTCCTTTTTTTTAATCTTATTTGCTGAAATAACTGAGTATATGAAAGCTGCTGTAATTGTAATGTTTTTGTCCACTTAGTGGAGGTCTGTAAAAAGTCTGACATTTTCTGTGGTATGTTATTATTCTTCATCATGTAGATTCAGTAAATTAGTTTTTACAGGACTGTTCCAGAATTCATTGATAATGCCAGTAATGCTTCTTTCTCTGAAGAGAGAAAAGAGCATTTAATCGTGTATTTAAAGAAACCCTTAATAAATGATTTCATGGTCTGTAAAAGCACCATATTAAGGAAAAAAGGAATAAAAATCAACCAATTTGAAACTTTTCCTGTGAAAGTTGGCACCCAGTTCTGGGAGTGTTCGGTAATTCTAACTTTAATACTGCAGAGAGTTGTGCTTAGAAAATCAGTATGAGTTACCATTTTTCGTATTACAAAATAATTGTTTATCATATGCATAATGATTTGTTTATCATATGTTTATGCACATCAATTTATTCTTGCAATTTTGATTAACCTCCACCATCAGAAGGTGAAAATGTTTTTGCCAAGTGGTGATCGGTTTACTTCATGGGATTTTTTTCTTCAGTCATTTCCAGATAACACACAGAAGAATACCTTATTAAAGTACTGATGGTTAATTAAAGTATTTTTACATATGCTTATTATTTTTTTGACTCATCCATATGATAATTTTTTCTGTTCTCCACAGTGACGCCACACAGTGTCACGATTTTTCAGCAATATCGTTGTGATAAGTAAAAGATGGTTAAAGTCACCCATTCCAGGCCAGTCAGAAGAAACAAGGTAAACTCTATTGCTTCCACTTACTCTCTACTAGAAGGATGTTTCTTATTCAAAGGTTAACCTAATCTGTTATACCTCACAGTCATTCAAATAAAGATATTTCATAATACATAAATCTATAAATGAAATAGTTAACAGACTGTAACACTACTAGTTTTATTCTGAATACTTTATGATTCTTCACTGATTTCTTCCTCCACTATCATTAGCTATTTTTCTGTTCATTCTTTAAACACAAAGTACTTCACAGAAGAATTTATTGATGTCATTTTACCCATGTTTACACAGCATTGTTCTCAGAGAAATGAAAATTACATAAGGATCTAAGTGTTACAGCTGCTTAGGCAGTTATGTTACTGTTTCCTAACTTGAACTGCAGTAACTCCTGCTGATCCAGTGCAACATGATGCTAATACTGTAGGAGAAAGATCCTGACATAATTATTCCAGTTCAACATCTATGCTTTTTCTTTTTGCATTGAGTTAAAATTCGTTGAGATAAAACTGTGTATTATATCTTTTGCTTTCATTTTTCCCACCAAAAAATAAAGAAGGCCATTTATTTAAAACCCTTTTAAAAGTAAACAAATATTGTAGCCCTCAATGAGCAGTTTTGCAAAGTCTGAAATAGATGTGAATAAGAAACGTCACTGATTGAAAGATGAAATAGGTTCAGGAAATGCTTGGGACTTCAGAAGTGAGTTTAACTATAGAAAAGATCTTTTAAAGTGAAGATCTTCAGATAAAGGTGATTATATATGTAAGACTATACTGATGACTAGAACCAAATAAGAAACAGCACATTTTCAGCCCTGCAACTCAGCCCACCAGGCTTTCTAGAAAGTGATATTGCTATTATGGACTGGCAGAAATGCATTAAATACTTTTCTCAAAGTTCACGTATCATGGATATTGCACTTTTGAGTCTGTTTTCCCATAAAGAGCTGTCTGGAAGAAAGGATAGTGTTTCAAGGATATTCTGTCTTGCACTGTGAAAATAGTAATGAAAGTACTTCCCTTGTTGTGTCATTATAACAGATAACTGATGAGCCTTGTTGCAATCTAAAGACTCACATGTTCACATCAAAATGTTCTTTGTATTTTTGTTTGAGAAAATTGTTCAGTATTTGTGTATTGATGGTCATAAACTGTACATTTTTAATTGATACATTTGAAAGATTTTTAGAAATGAGGACCTAAAATTGGATTTTTCAGGTATTTAAGTTTGAAGATTTTTTGCATTATATTTTGCCTGTTTAGCTGATAATGTAAAAACTGAAAGTCAGTACTTAACGATTTCATTTTTATTTTAGAAAAAAAATTGAAATGCCACAATATTCTGTAGTAGGAAATACATAGAAATGTAATAAGTAGGACAATAGATACTGTTAGGAACAATAGGACAACAAATATGGGTTCCCAATAAGGGAAGAAGCAGCCCTAACATGAATGGGAGAAGGAAGATGTAAAAGAACTCATGGCTTGTGAAAGAACTGTGCCAATCACAGTGCACTGTGGCTGAGCAGGGGATGGATTACAGCTCTGTTAGTTCTTCTATCTGTCCATGTCATTAGATCTGCACCTAATAAACGTGCAGTCAATAAAGGGACCCAATTTCCAGAGGAAATCAGAATTTTCTGAAAGTTTGGCCTATTATAAGAAGTATCGACCTCCATTTGAAAAAAGATATTAAAAAATTGTATCATGTTTTTTTTGAGCCTAAAAACAAAGTTAAGACAAAATATCAATTAATTTTAAGAGGAGATTATTTGTGATCTCAACAGTTAATCTCCATTCTTTCTTGGCTGCTAATTTGCATGTTTCAGGTCATATTGGCTGTGTAAATTAGTGGTATGAGGAAGACTGAACTAACGTCTCGGGAGTTGCCATTAAGAAATCACTCTTCCTAAGGCTCTTTTGAAAGTTATGTGGCCATATACTGGCTTTGGCATCACTTGTTGAAAAGGGCTGCTGTCCTTTTTCAAATGCCTGTGAAAGCAATGCAGTGAAGTACACAAAATTAATACTTTGAAAATTCTAATTTAAAGTCTAGAAATATATATGAAGATACTATAGCAAACTTTAAGTCTTTCTAGTGGCATACTAAGAAAGATGGGAAATTCCTTGTGTGCCTTGGTTCAGTTTGGAATGGCAAATACTGTAATGCAATAATGATAGTTATTTGGGCCAAGTTGTTTGCTGTCAGGGTCCCCAAATGGAATTTCGAAGCACATCTTTGTAATAGTTGCACATCTCAGATTTGTAAACTCCTAAACCTAATTTAGACTGAAGATAAAGACAAACTGTGGTATAAAAGGACTGACCAACATAAAATGAGAGAGACAGTACTGGAGGGCAACAGAGTGAGAAATGAATGAGAAACTTAAGTCGGTTGCTTTGTGGATTTCTTAAGCACCAATTTTGTATGGACATACTTGGCATTCTTTGTTTATTTTCTGAATTCTTTTTTTCTAATGCTTGTTTAAATAATAATTGTTTGTACATCTGCATATCAAAACTATATAAATATTTGTAACATCCTGATTTATATTAAGAAATTTGAGAATAGCCTATCCAGTAGCATTACAAAATTTGAAGTATGATTCTCTCTTCATATAAGGTCTTTTGCCTGAGCAAACAGTAATTTTTCATCATCATCATATAGTCATGTTCTCTTTGGTACTGATACTCTGAACTACCAAGAAATCTGAAGGTTTCCATTCCAGTTATCATGAATGCTAGGACAGAAAAAATGGGGAGGACACAATATTTTAAAAAAATATTTAATTGTTTTGGCTGCAACTTGAATAAACTTGGAAATGTTTTAACCTTGCATCAGCAAAATGTACTACTAAAATGACTTAATTATTTGTAAGACTATATGTATTTAATATTGATAATATGGGTGTCACATCTACATTTGATTCACTAGTCTACTAATTACATGGTCCTGTTTTATCTAAACTATAACCATTTCTCAATCCCTTTCTAATGAACAAAACAGCCTTTGGGATTCTTAATGCTGATATTACAGCAGTGTCAAGTTCTAGACTAAGGTTCTACAGTTTTCCTCTGCAGCTGAAGTCCCTTGATTTTAAGGATTTACAGTATTCAAAAGCAAGTGAATTCAAACATAAGTGAAATAGGGTTTAATAAAAAGCCTGAATTTTGCAAAATGTTGAACATATTTTTCTTTCCACAACAGTCAGCATAGACAGTGGGACTAAAGATTGGTGGACAAATATACAGTTACAAATATACAGTTCAGCTTTGGTATTTTTTAAGTGCCATGGTCTATGTTACTGGCTAACTGCATCAGATAAATCTAAAATAGTCCATCTATGTGGTATTATCTATGTTTCATATTTAATAGCACAGCAGATCTAGTTAATTTTGATCCAAAAGCATAATTTATTAAAAAAATTTAACATAAATATAACATAAGAATATATCACCTCAATAAATATCAGTTGTCATGTATTCAGAATAATGAAATGCATATCTCTATATAGCATGGTGGCTGTGTAGGCACCACATTTCCATATAAATCAAATTATCTGTGTGACTGAAGATTTTTTTTTATTTGGTTTCTACAAATGAATTTATTCCTTAGACTTCCTCTTTACTCAAGAAGTGAGAAATCTTAGTGGAAATTCTAAGGCAGCTGAAATCAGAGTTTTTTTCTAATAATTAATCAGAAATTATAGGAAATACCATTTTGTAACACTTTTCTTTGAAGCATGTGAATCATTCTCACAATGGCTTCTAAATCCACAAAGCCTAGTAACTACTTGGTGGTTTGTCCTGGGATTTTACATACACTTTATTAAACCTGCATGCACAAATATCATATAGGCCTTGAAATTTTCAGAGTCTTATCATGTAAATTCCTCTTTAAATATTTAAATAAGTGAGATTAGCTGAGGCTCTGTCCCGAAGCTGTTTTCACTAAACAGTTTCATATATGGCTTTTCTGGAATAGCAATACAGAATCTAATAGCAATTGCCTCATTTTGATTTTAAGTCATAAGCAGTCAGAATACTTTGAACTATTTCTATTAGAGGAGAGAAATTATTTCATAGAGCTTGTTCATTTGCAAAGAATTTACAAAATCTTCTTTCTATGAACACAGCAGGAATCAAGTAACTGGAGACAATTTGTCTTCTCACATTTCTCAGCACTTTCCCAGGATTCCTCTCCTCAGAGACATTTCCACTCTTTCCTCTGCCTCAGGGGCATTTTGCTTTTATGTCTCTTTGGCTTTTTGACTGCTTCTCTGACTTTATTTGTCTTTTCCTAGGTGATTTGTACACAGATACACCCACATCCACTTACTAGTGCCAAAGAAACTCCTTACTCTTAGTGTCTAAGCAGTCTTATATTTCAGTGAGGTATCAATTTTTTTATGTTTCTTGTTCAAAAAAGAAGTAGTAACAGCTTGCTACATCTATCCTCAATAAAGAGTGACTGTCAGCTTTATCATACTAATTCTCTCCCCCAAATAAAGCCTTATGTGTTGTCTGGGGATGAACTGTTTACATAGTTATTTTAAAAACTGTTGAGATGATAAAATACATTTCACATAGAATTCCTAGCCAAAATGAAATGCGTACCCAAAAGTCTTAAAGAAGTATAGTGCTTAAGTTATTTTGCTCCTCCACTGATGAGCTGCATGAAGAATTTTAACCCATAGTCAAGGCCTATGTCAGCTTTTGAAGGAGTTTTACTCATGTTCCTCCTAATAATTTTTTTTTCCCCTGGGCTGACAGGAAGGGTCTAACAGAAAAGGATCACCAATAATGCAATGTATTTGCCAACAGGTCCCAGCAGAGTCTATTTAAAATGTCAAAGTGAGAAAGACAATGGCAAGTGGACCTAACAAAGTACCTTCTGTTTACAGGGGTCATAACCTGTAATATACAGTTTCTCAACATTGAGATAGACTGCAGTAAGCCTGAAGGATTTCTGATGCTTTAGCAAAAACTTTGAATGATTCCAAGGGCTTGAGATCTCTAGCTTTGAAAAATTAATCATTGATTAACAAGGAAAAGTTATTCTTTTTCCCAGAAACATTCATACAAATCACTACATATTCTGTCAGCATCTCTTGTCGAGAGCAGTGAAGTTCACAACTGTTAAGAAGATCCCTCAACTGAGTAGATAACAAAGAGCAGAATAATTTATTTTTCATTCACTCTTTGTGTCCTAACTAAATTTCGGACATAATCCAGTGAAGACCAGTAATTTACAAGAAGTTTTCTTCCTAAGAGTATGAATCAGAGAGAAAGAAAACGAAGTTAATTAGCAGAAATAAAGATGAAGGAAATTATTTGTATAATTTGTGAGTCACTATGCTGTACCAGCCCTTGTGAAAACCATATCACATACCATGCAATTAACAATCTTTTCTGTCTAGCCACCAAGATAGGCAGACATGTAACAAGCTGACCAATTTATTATAACAGGTCTTTTTAGACTAGACTGATTGCAGAAAAGACTGATTGCAGAGAAAAGTATGGAGAATGTTGCAGATGACATTAAAATATAGATGCTACATACACTAGCATTTTTCCAAGTCCTTATTCATGCTGAATATTACATATCTCTCAGTATAGGGGACCCCATACGCAGCCATAGAAGAGGACTGAGCAGGCTGTCAGGATTTTTCAGATAACACATGGATAGACCATGGCAGTTAATTTTGCCCAGTTCTGCATGTGTCATTTTCAGGCTGCCAAAGGCATGTGTAAACTGGCTTGCAGTGCCATTATTCAGCCTTTTGCTGATCAAGAAAGAAACCACATTTTATTATTACACTATGTACGGACTCATTCCTTAATAGACTAGTTTTGGTGTTCACAGCAGATCATTCCTGCTTGCTCACTGAAGTAGTTGTAACTCTCCCCGTTTCTTGGTACTTTATGTGAGAGTATTACATTCATGAACTGAACCTCACTTCTTGTGCAGCTGAGAAATAAACATGCAGAACAGTATCTGTTGGAGCAGGACCTAGACCTACTGAGTTGTAGTCCAGAACAGTATCAATCAGAACTTACTTCCTTCCATATACATTGAAGTCTTTCTCCCTCAGTTTGTGATCTGTAAAATCTGCATAAACATGAATTTAGAGGTTTTACAGATCTGTAAAGAAAATTCAAGACCTTCAATATATGGTATTGATTATATAACATATGGTACTCTTTCCTCTGGTTCCTTATAGGTGTAACTTGCCTTGCTATACTTACTGTCAGTTGCTGAAATACTAGACATGCCAACTTGTGAATGATATTTAGAAAACTCTTACAGTCATTAAGTGTCCCATGATTTTTTTACAAGAGCATCAATTTTGGATGAAGGTCAGCTGGAATTTTGCCTGACTCACACTTCTTTTGTATTTTAAATTATTCTTCATAATGTTCAGTCTTAAATTATCGTGTACTTTACTCAGCACTTCTTGAAACTGCTATATTTCACACTAGTATCTGTAACATAGCAGGTGAACTGATCCCTGTTATGTTTTATATGAATACTACCTTTCTCATGTTTTCAAAATTATAAATTCCTTAGTTTCTAAAATAATAGTTATGGGATTCTTCTGCTAAGATATTATTATTATTTTTAAGCCTACTTTGAATTATGCTCTACATAAATTAATCTGCATTCTGATCTTGTTTATATGAGTTCATATGCTCATGCCCTTTAGAAAGAGGACATTGTGCACACTTTCAAATGTGTGACGTGTGTGAGAAGGCACAGAAGCCAAGCAACAATGAGGTAAAATGAAGAGAATAGACTTCTTAGCATTGCACGTACCATCTGTTCTGTAGAAACGCATCCTCTGTGTTGGCATTGCCACAGTGGTATGACATGTGTTATTACTTTTAATCATACTTTGTGCTGAAGAAAAGTCTGGTTACATGACAGATTCAGAGGTTGCAGACTCCCTCAGAGTTAGTGCCTAGAAATCCAAGACTGCTTAGAGTGTTCAATATTTTTCTTTCTGAAATATAATGACCTGTGTAAAATTATGCCACTGGGGACCAAGCTACCAGGGCACATATTATTGCATTTGTATATGAGATGAAGGAAGAAGACAGTATTTACGTGAAAAAGATGACAATTTCATAATATTCTGGAAAATTGTATGCTGAAGAATTTGTCATCATTTTCATAGGGTAAAATTGTGGAGTATTACAGGATAATACTAGACAGAAAAAATGACGGAAGGTTTTCTGTCCTGACTCAGAATTTTTTGCCAGATTTACTAATAATAACAATTCTTTGTTTATCAAAACAAGGAAACCATTCAAAGCCATTATGTAAACCAGTCCTTACTGAGACACCTGTTGTAAGGTCCTAGCATATGTAAGAAGGAAAAACTTACAGACCTAAACAATGTTCTTTATGCATGGTAATCACTTTGTTTGTATAATACACAAAAACAGATATCTAATTCTTGTCTTATTATTAGCCACTGTCAGCTAATGTAGATGCAAGGTGTTGTCCTTATACATTAAATAGAGAGACAATCCATAACTAATATGGATTGTCTTTTTTACCGTTACTGAAGTATTAATAACCACTAGTCGTGGAATCACACATTCTGGTTCTGTAATGAAAACCAAATGATGTCATATTTCTCTCTTGATTAGACCTCACTTTTATGTCATCAGTGACAATGACCTTTCAAACATAGACATGCGGGTATATGTAACTTCTGCCTATGTGCTGTCAGGAGGCTGTTACTAATATCTGGAGTCCAAGGTTTTCTGAAACAGGAGAAACAGCCTTTTGGTCTTGTGTTAGATTCAAACAGCATGGCATCTAACTCGTTTTACAGTCATGATGGCCAAAACTACAGAAGCTTGGCAATTCACTTAGGAACTCAAGTACTTTTTGGATGAAGATTGAATATCAGAGAACTATTTTGTTTGATAAAACATTTAAATCAATGCTGTTCTGAATATATTCAAAAATATCTTTTCCATGGCTATTTTTCCACATAATATTTGTTTGGTAAAAGTCTGTGCAATATTTCGGTTTAAATGTTTATTTTTTTCACATTCTAATTTGACTTGTCAAAATTCTTCTCAGTAGATGCCTATGGTGTATTCTTTAAAATTCTTCAGAGTCCTTTAGTATTCTAGACCATATAGAGTTAATCATAATACACAATTTTAGTTTTATAATATTGATTGGAAATGATTAATTAAAGAAAATTAGATTGTCAGTTTTTGTAATCATTTTCAGTTGTTACTAGAATAAGCTAATAAATCTGTGCTCAGAATATATGCTTTGATAGTCTTCATGAGTCACCTGGGAAAGGACATTGTTGATTAACATTTGCATTTAGGATATTGTCTTCCACTTTATTAAATCTGAAAAAAATGATTTTGTAATATATTTATGTATTCTGTTCTAGCTCAGTCTTCAAAGGGGTGGATATTAGAAATGCTGTAGTTTGCATGCATATTAGACCAGATGTCAATGAACTTGTACCACTAAAAAAGCTACGTAAAAAGTGCAAATCAAAATGTATTCATCACAATCACTTAATATAACTGCAGATACAGCATACGCCAAGACCCACTAAACATGTATTTCTGTGAAAAACCCCCAACATTCTGCATTCTTTTAATTCTTTTTTCATCATTCACTTTGAAATCCATGGAATTTTTACCCTGAAGAAAATAATAATATAAGTGATAACACACTATTATCCATATGATTAGTCACATCATTCTAGTCTTTGGGAGATATAAAAGAGAAGTACTAAAATCTACTCATTGTTAAACACCAAATATATTGATTTCTTTCACTTAGGATTCTCAAAAAGTAACAACTAATACAGCAATATTAAACATCTATTAATAGATAGATTAATTAAAATGTTGTTTTCTATCATTGTATTTCCCAAACTATTTTCAACAGGTGCACTGAGTTGTGAGTCCTATACAAGCATCAGAAAATGGTAGCAGAGAGGATGATATGTCACAATTTTGAGAAAAACATGGGCCAAGTCCTCTATTGCAATACTAACTTTAATTCTAGACTGAAAAGAAAATGTAAAGTTCAACTTACGATAAGCCTTTCTAAACATAAACATATCCAACTGGTTCAGGACCTTCTCATTTTTATTGTCTGGCTTTCAAATATGTTTTTATGAGGTTTAGTAGCTGCAGCTGAAATTTGCTGGAAAATAAATATTGCAAGCTGCAGCCATCTATGAACACATCCGAACCCTTTTGATAGTAGTTAAATCACTGGACTTCAAGAAGTGATGTATTTTGGTTTTCAATAAGTTATCTTTTACCTAGTTGTAGAGATTTATGCTTTTGGAGATTACAGAAGCAGGTTCTAGACTTCCTTCTTACTTACATATGATTTAAGTACTACTTAACTCCAAAGTGTGAAGTTTGTTCTTTGGGTGGCAAAAAAATTATTTTATTAATGCTTACAGAGTTCCCTTACCAGTTTACTCTGCCATAACAATCTACTGATTAAGAAAAACACACAGTCCATGAAACTCTGATGGACATTTACAGGAAAAAGATTCCTAGGTTTTCATTCCTACTCAAAATGAACGGCTGCTCATCCTGGTGTCGGAAGCACCAGATACTGGCACTGGGAAATAGGACCTCTCATTCCTTATGGTGGCTTAATATTATGTCAGAAAGGAAGCATTCGGTTAAACAATCCGTACCTCTACACTTTCACTTGCTCCTTTAGCTGAACAGTTTGCACAGAGTGCAAATATTAGATGCCCAGCTTGACCTGTAACCTTCTCTGAAGTCAGGCCACCACATTATGTACAAGCTGTAGCTTTCATATGCTCCTTATAGGCTTTCCCAAAATGCATGTATTACAATTATTCAGTCCAGAGGCTGCACATCTCCCTGTGCTGTCTGTTTCCTCCAGCAGTGCTTGAAAATGTGCTATTATTGAAAGAGTTAAAAAAAATCCCCTTGGAAAAGCTAATTATTGCATGCAGATACTTCTTTGTGTGATCAAGGAGGGGACAATTTAATAGGCTCTGTAATACAACCAAGAACAAAATTGCTTTAAAGGAAGTCTCTTGTTGAGTGACAACTCTGTTGCCTGAGCCAATTAGGTCCCAATAAAGAGTGTTGAATTGGCTCCTGCTTTCTCATTAATTATGTTCTGTCACAGACATGGGGCTTGATTTAGCAATTTTGTATTACATTAAGATACTGAAAGGAATGGAACAAATGGCTCACTCTGATAATAGGCATTCTATACACGGTGTGACATTTACTATCCAGCTGTCCATAAGGCAGCCTAGCACTTCAGTTCAGGGGTTTATTTGTCATTGCTTCAAAGGGACACTCAGCTTTTCACAAAAAAGAAACAGAGAGGCTAATAGATAGGACAAAATGTACTGCTGATATGCTTTATTAGAGATAGGATGCTAGGGTTTTGCTAACAAGCTCATCCGTTGGGACTAAGCCGAGTTTGCTGTCAATCATCCTACACACAAAAGCACACTAGTTAACAAGGAGAAATGAATTACAGACACTTATTCCTGCCTGTGGGATCACAAATACACCAATCTGTGAAAGAGGCACAAACTCAGAAGACAAACTACATATTTGTCAATAACCTCCTAGAAAGAACCCTAGCAATTCTTTGAAGACCTTTGATTTAGCTTCCCTCTAAAATACATGTATAGGAAATGTTTTAGTTACCATGACATTTTTCCTTTGTTACTCATACAATTTTTCACCACATTAAAAACACAAATCTGAGGAGGTCTGCAAATGTTGTGCTAGGTATATACACTGCTTTTTATACCAAGCCACAGGGGGCAGCTGCTGTTGTAATATTCATTAATAGCAACAGAAAATTAAATCTTACAAACTTTAGGTTCAGGCTATCTTGCATCAATGTGTAGAGCATAATCTAAATCCCAATTTATGTCTTATATAATAATTAAAGTAGCAGGATTTTTTTTAGGCTGTGCTTATTTTTTTACCCTCCATTGTATGTTTTCATGGGGAGTTTTGATCTATTGCTTGCATTGCAGGTTCAGATTCAATGTGTATAAATAAATATATTTATATATGTAAGTAAATATTATTAATATATACATATATGTGCAAGTGTGAATTTAGACATAACTATTTGACCCCGGTTTCATCTTCTTGTCAAAGCACTGCATTTATAATGTAACATGTCCAGTGTAACTGACTTCATCTAGAAATAAGAATCCTTAGGAAACTGGGGATTTATTTTGCAAAATGTTAGTTTCATTTGAAAAAAATTCCAAGAAAAAGCTCTAGATATGAAAGAGCAAAGAGGAAAAGAAAATGAATGTGTGTTATTGCAAAAAGAAAACTAAAGTTCATTTTCCAGACAGAAATGTGTAGTCAATAGAGGCTTTACTGGTGTGTGTATAATCCTTGCCATCGGTCTTACCTAAACTTAAGCAATGATTTCCATAGTTTTCCATGTTTGGAGGATTTTCTGCAATAATATTTGTTGTTTCAGATGCATGGAATAGTATTTCTGAGATTTTACTATTAGCCGGTGACATGACCTATTTGTGAATACCTTATTTTATACTATTTTGATATAGATATCCTGCAGATAAGTCCTTCATTACCTCTTCTGATACACATGGATCGCCCTGAGAGATTAGAAGGGGAGGGGTGGGGATGTTCATTCCAGAACATTGGGTACAGTCCCAGACACTACAGATCTGCAACCACAGGGAAAAGCTAACAACATCTTCTCAGAACTGTCAGGGTTTGGTGCTCTTCCACCAAAATAAAAAAAAAGCTCCTTGAAGCTCCCTTCTTCCTTTGCACTTGCTAACGCTGCAGGCTGGGAGTGTGAAGGAGTTACCCTTCAGGAAGCTGCCAGAAGTGAAACTAAGATGTGCTGTTTGTTCTTGAATAATTGAGGAAAGAGTATACAGACTTCTCCCAGTAACCCAATCAGGCCTGCATTAGGGTAAATGAACTGGTTCATTGGCAACGCTGGCAGAGGAACACAGGGAGGCTTTTCCACCTGAAAAACCTGGATAACAGACTTGGGACCTCTCATGAAAGTTAATTGAAAAAAACCTCTTCCCAATCCTTAACAGAAGTATTAGTGTACTAGATATAGGAAGGAGTGTTTGTAGATAGGCAGGCAAGACACTATGCATTTCATGAGTTAGGTAGAAAGTTCTCAGGTGAGTTAAACTGCAAGCTAATTAAACCACTTCTTCTGAAGTGTAACTTTCTTCCTGAATGTCTAAGGCTCTGAGTCTCTGCACAGCATCCCCCCAACAAGCATCTTCCAAGGAACTCCCAATATTTTTTTACTTTTTGCTTCTCCTTTACAGCCCTTCAAAATAATATGAGAAGTTAATATAATAATCACGTACTGCAATGGATAAAAACAAACTCCTAACCAGTTAGTTGCCTAATGCTACTTCTGACCCACAAAGGGCCATCTAAACCTGGTTATTGTTTTGTAGCATTGTTATCCTTCCGTCTTGCTTTCACACTCATTAATTAAGTACTCTGCTATTTCTGTGATGATTTTACAAACTTAGAAAGGAAAGCAAACATGCTACAAAATATACTTCAGTATTACTGTTATCAACCTCACCCTCCATGTCTCCTGCTGTGTAGGTGGTGAGAATCATCTATTCCCATTATCTTGTCAGGTCTCGTGCTTGCCTTAATTTCAAAATGGCTGCATCTCTTCCTGGTTATAGATATTTTTAGTCAAAATTTCCATTAATTCCTTTTATTGCTATAATTGTCTCCAATTTCCTTTTCTAAATAAAAATGAAGCATTAGAAATATGTAACTTGGAAAAGGAACCTATCCAGAGTCATAGTAAATTGAGATTCAATAGCTTCAAAAGCAGTTGTATTTGAAAAGCACTAGCCATGTACAGCTAGAGAGCTTCTGTGCAAAATAACTTGACCCAGACAGTAATTTAGGTTGTATTGAATTATTTTTTTAAACATTAACAAAGAATGAAGAGTTCTTACCTTGGTTTCCTAGATCTTGAAAAAGTTTTCCCCCTTCAAATACAGATTCACTTTCATATAAAAGTCCTAATTCTCCAGTCCAGTGAACACAGGATCTGAAGGGTTAGAGGGATCACATTGAAATTAACCTTTTTCTGAAACAGACTCACAGCCCTAGGTCTTGTTAATACTAGTCTGGCATGGGTCACAAATTAGGCTTTAGATTGCTTTTCCTTGCACCCAGAGGTAATGAGCCCCTGAAGAGCAGTTATAGTAGTAGTAGTGTCCCATCTATGCCCTCTCCGTGAAATATAATTGTGAGACAAACACCCTCTTCCAAGACATGGTTGCAGATAAGAGTGAAAAAGCCAATTATTAGAAATCATCACTGCCCGAGATTTCTCTACAACATACTGCTAAGGGATTTACTTATCTGGAAGAGGGCAAGTGGGCTATACTATCTGATGACAAAATTGCTACTTATAGTTCCTGCATTAGGAGGACAGTTTCCATGTGTTCTGTGCATGGCAAATGTAGGAGAGATTCTTGCAGAGGATGACTCAGAGGGCTGTTAGGAATTCTCAAAGGGCCCAAGCTCTCTTCACTGACTATGCAAGGAAATTAATGGAGACTGGCTTCCTGATTTAGAAGACTTCAGGTACAAAATGTGGCCTTCTGTTCATCTTCCAGTGTACATTTAATAATTTTAATGATTTTCCAGGATATATGACAGCAGAGTTTGGGGTTTTGTTCATATAAGTTCTTACATTGTATTCAAATGGCTCTTTGAAAAGTGCTGTCTGACTCCCTTGGAGAATGTACTTTAGATTGCTGGGGTATCACGAGAATATCCAAAACAAATGTGCTTTTACCTGAGAAACTAGTTCGTCTGGTGTGTTTCATTTGGATTGTTGATAATTTCATGGCCATAGGTGCACTGATCTGTGGTCTTCATACAAATTATATTTTTTTAATTACTATGATAATAATTACAATGATGCCAAAGGAAGCAATATTGGTGCAGGAATTTGGGGGAAAAGCAGTGATTCTTGAGTTTTGATGGAGTGCTGAGGGAATCTATGTTTCCAGTCATCTGTACAACATAGGCTCACTGATAAAATTATTTAAAATCTGTTCCTCAAAAAGAGACAATGAGAAAGTTACACTGTGGGGCTAGATTGGCAGACAAAACCTAAAGGGTGTTCATTGTTGGAGATAAAACTGCTGTGTGATGACAAATGTAAGACTGACAGTATGTCCAAGGTGAAACTCTGAAGTGCCCAAGAAAAACTATGGTTACATTTTAGTATGGCCTACTTGTATATAGTTTGGGGATGTTCATTTTAACTAGTCTGTTACTAATGAGGTGATTTACATAGTGGTATTCTCCGATAAGTCTTTTTTGTCTTGGAGGAAGATGGCTTTTTGGATGACAATATGTTTGAGGATGGCTTTGACAGTCCTAGTACTTTGTCAGTGAGAGTTCTGTGGCTAGATACTACAGGACTCCTTGAGGGAGCAGTCTTTTGGGAACACATAAAAAATATCTAAGGAGTGGACCTTGATGAACCACTTCCTCTAACATGAATATGCTGAATCAGCTTTAGCCAGGATAACTCAAAGCCATGTTATTTAAATATATAGCTAGAAATGAATTGCCACCAGTTTAGAATATATTTATTCCTGACTGATTAATCACAATTCTGGTCAATTTTCTTTTTACATTTGTGGCTCTGCCTCAACTCTCCTGCACTGTAGCTTAAAGAAAAAGTGACTTTACCAAGGAACTTTCTACTTAGTTTTCATATCAGTAAACAAAAATCCTATGCGACTCTCTAAGCTAATGCATGATCATGCAGACCAAATTTGAAGGCCAGGTACTGCCAAGCTTAGAATATCCATTTCTGTGCACTGACAAATGAAATCTTCCTTCTTCACAATGAGCCTCATTTATTTCAGTATTGCACAAGGAAGCAAATTCCTAATGATGATGAGCATTAAACAGTAATCTTTGAGTTTACCTTAATATTCCCTCAGTCCTTTCCTCTCAGTTCAGTTTAGAGTTATGAGTCCTCCTCAGCAGCTGTTGGTATTTCCCTTTGCCTATTTATTTCCCTTGTTCGTTCTAAGTAATTTCAGAAAATTTTTTAAATTAAAGGTATTTTTTTTAATTGGATGTAGATTCAGCATTTTTCTTCTCTATAATGTTCATTTCTACTAATATCTAAGCTTGCAAAATGTTATCTTAAAATTTTATCTAAAATAATAAATAAAACGAGTCTCCAATTTTACTTTTATTGCAATCAGCCTGATGTATGATGTTGTCTTTCATCTGGGAAATACTGAAAGGCACTCATAAAAAAAAATTAGGATGCATCTTGGGAAGGAATCTGAAGAATCAGAGTAAGAGCTCAGTTAGAAGTTTGTCTGTGAGGTTACCAAGACCATCTGCAGCACTGTCACTGAACACAAGGCACAAGACCAGGAAATCCAGATATTTGCAAGACGAAATACTTAGGAACTCTGATAAAAAACTAATTATTTTCTGTCTTCATAAGCCATAGTCACAAAAGATGACATGTTGGGAACAGTTTAATATCCACAGATGCCCAGTGACAGGTAGTATTCTGATCTAAAATAGCTTTCCAATTATACTACATTTTTTGACAAATACTGTTTTTTGCTTTACAGAAGTTCAGACAAATGTTGTTCGGTGTTCCTGATGCTTCTGTAGTCTAAAATCAGTTGAACTTTGGCCTCACCAGTAGCATGTTAAGTATCACTGACACATCAGTCAGTGTCCCCTTGAGATTTTTTAAATATAAATTTGTCCTTTTTCTTGGAAATAAATGTGATATTCAGCCTGATTGCAGATGGTATCACTTTCTTTTCAAATTCCAAAATGATTTTACATTTATAATGTAACTACGTTTTCTTTCTATTTTCCCTGTGCTGGTTTCTGTGCTGGTTCTTCTGTGACTATTTCAGAACTCTGCTTAGATCAGGAAATTTTACATGATGGCTAAAAGCCTTTCACCCTTTTTCTCCAGAGGTCTGGAAAACTTAAAGCAACTATGATGTAGAGATAGTCTATGAATGTTATTAAACGATCCCTGAAATCTCTCAGGCCTTACTGCTTTACTGTTGAGCTTAGGGATTCTAGAGGAAAGGAATTATCTTGCAATCTCCACTGACTTCGAGGAGGATGTGGCCAAGCATTGTGAGGTATGCTAAAACTAATATATGAATGTAAATTTCCAAAATCAGTTGGGCCTGAGTTATGGACCATTGTCTGCTATTAATTCACATGGAATCCAATGATGATCAAATGGTTGCAGTTAACCTCTTGGAGCAAGATTCTAATGACTAATTAAAGTATCCATAAAAAGTAAGTTGATTTTCCTGTTTAATTATTTTTTAATTCAGTACAAACATTGAGTCTGGGAAAATCAAATGGTTCTGTCTTGCTCAGTCTTACTATTTCAGATTTTAAACTCAGGCAATTTATTTTAAGTGGAAGAAGTAAGAATAAGCTAGAATAAGGTATCTTTTATTATACATCCAAGTAATTATAAATTTATTAAGACATGAAACAAATTTGGTGCAAATGTTTAAGTAGACAGTGTTAGAATGTAATACATGAAAAATGAAAGGTGTGCCCCAATTGCAGCATAGCATTTCAGATCTGAAATCTGTTTGACAGCATTCTTAGGTTGGCTTGGCTATATTATAGAATCTCAAGGAAAATAATAATGCATAGGAAATAGTAGCTAATTACAGTTTTTGTTTATTAACTGATTCAGTGAAACACGTTAGATTGTATATCTTCTCTACAACTACATTATGCTAATTAGCTAATAACACATCTTCCAAATGATTTTTAAATAGCTCTGTTTAGATTCTGACTCATACAAGTAGCAAGCTGTTACTTTTTTTGCATGAGCTACAGTGAGTGATTAAAAATTATGTGCATGACTCAAAAAGAAAAGTTCATGTTTTATGCAATCATAAAAAATGCTTAGGCAGTCCAGTTGAAATAGAAAATGCGAAAGGATTGCCATTATTACAGGAGTGGACAAAATTAGATTTATATTCTTTCTGTTTAAGTATATGAAAACAGGTCCTGCAGTTTTCACTTGACGCATACTCAAGAAAAATTAATACACACTATAAAATACATATTATTGTTTTATAGTTAGTATAATCTATAAAAGGGCAAAAAAATAAAGATGCATTTCTGTAAATGTTTTAAGCCAGAATTATCACTTGCAATTTTCTGGTTTACTCCCCACTGACGAATCAGACACAAGTTACCCAAGAACTGTCTGAATGTGTTCATATTGCCAGTGCAAGACTATGAAAAAAACTCATGAAATAGAGATGAAAGCAAAACATCTTGAAAAAAAAGAAGTATAACATGTCATAGAGCTTTAGCCACTTCAAACAGTTTGTTAGAAAATAGCACAGTTGTTTCAATCACTTAAGGAAATATCAGAAGAAAACCAATGAAGAACTTGTATATTAATTTTTATTTAAAAGCATTCTTGTTACTATAGGTTGTAAAATGAAAAAGAGAAAGAAATCCCTGCAGATTCAGCTTTTTCTAAACATTACCTAAGAATATAATACATAGTAGGAGCACAGATCTAGAAGAACTCAAAGTACTCAAAGAACTAGAAATAATGCCAATATCTTATGCATTATAATTGGTGCTTTAAATAATCAGTATTGAATTCCAGTCATTAATACTCATTTCCCTTTTAGTGTGACAGTGTGTTTATAAACATATTTCTCAAAATCAACCTACACAGAAATGGGAATATTCTAACCTGTAATGAATATTACATTGTATCCTCATTTTGCAAATTTGCTACTGAAGGATAAGAAGAGGGATCACAAGTGCTTGCACAGTTAACAAGAAGGTTCACTTTCATTTTCTTCAGCCATCTAGGAGTGTATTGTATCAATACTCTTTCGGCAATCCTTCTGAGATCATAATTTTCATGTTTTACAGCATTTCAACTCCAAGGTAATACCCACATCAGAGAAAATAAATATTTCTTCTTCTAAATAAACCTACCTTTAAAGCTATTGCTGAGAAATTTATGATTAAGAATTCTAATTTCTCAATCCTAAGTATTTACATGATTTTATGGGCACATATGCAGCACAGTAATTATGCTATCCTCGTCTGCACAGAATATTCCTTTAGAGCAGACTTGGCTGAGGAACTCTTTCTGCATCTCATATGGCTGGGTTAAGCTCAGAAATTCTATTGATCACTGGTTTACTTTTACAATACACAGTTTTGATGCCGTACTGTAGTATTACTTAGTAGGATGATCTCATCCTCATTCTGTGTCCTCTTCCTGTCTGCATGGAAAGGGCAAGACAGAAAAAGATAATGATAAATTACCCCATCTATGAAGTGTCCTTCTAAACCTCTTAAAAGTGCTTCATTTTTTTTCGTCTTTCAAGAGCTATTGAGTATTCTAAAACTCCAAGCAAAAATTCCATCAAAGAACTGACCGTTTCACTGCTTTATATTTCTGTAGTCTACATTGAATTTTAAATCCCAAGACAGCAGGAAATGTCTGGATATGCTTTTAGCAAAAGTTAAAATATACAGAATTTTTTTGAACTCTGTTATTCTTTTGATTCCCAATATTGAATTAAGTTTTTTCACGGTGAGCGCACTAATGATAAAACTTCAGTTCACATTTAAAAATTAATTTAAGTAGTCTGCTAACTCCCCTTTCCTCCATACATTTTAACTAATGACAGGTCCATAGAAAATACAGAGAGCTAACTGTAGGTGCCAGAATCCAAAAGTCCTTCTTCCCATAAAAGGAAATCACTGGCCCAGAGAACCACACTCCTATTTCCATGCTCTTCTAGATCCACTGAATTTTGTATGCTTTCCTGCATGGAAGTACAACTTTAGGAAAGTTGGAAAATATTCCCTAATAAGTCTGATCAAAAGCTAAGCTATTTTGGACTTCTGTTGCAGAGCTTTTAACATTGGTGTACTTTCATATTTAGGAGCCAGTGGTACTCCGTTTCCACATTAGCTGTACAACTCCAGCTCATGTTCTGATATTCTGCTCTAGGTAGACAAATCTGCTCTGAGCGTCTTAGCAGAACTTGTGGAAGCATATTTCTGGGGGAGTGCCAAAGACTTTTTGGCAGCTCAAGGATATTATGGATAGATAGAGGAACTTACCATAATTCTTTGGAAAACCTCTAAGAAAAGAACAGATACTGACAACACATGCTAGACCTTTTCTCAAGAAGGAAACTAGATAAATGCTCTGATGTGAGCTCTTGCTCCAAACTCGGAATCTGAAAAGCAGCAGTAACAACACAACCACAGTATGTCAGCAGAGGCAATCCTGGCAATGAGTATGAGGAAGGAGAGAGGAAAGCTGTAGCTGATAGGAGCTATTGCCATAGCAGTTCCCCATCTGTGGTAGGCGCTATGCAGTACTTTACAATGATGTCACCTAAGTGGAACATCTTTTTTAGACCTAAACATTGCTCACAGACTGGTGGATCAGAGTCAGATTTTCATTCTAGCATGTGTCTATCCTAGATACATACATTCAAACCGAAGGAAAAAAAGCTTGAATACCTTTTGGCTTAGTGACCTGTAACACTTCAGTGTATTGTAATCACAGCAGCAATACTGTTGCCTGCAAATGTGGCTGTCTAGCTGTAAAAGATAGGCATTTCTGAAAATGTGACAGCTATTGTTGATCATTCTGACACGCTTCACCTCCAGTAAGCCTAAGGGAGCTTCCGCATTCCTGAATGTGTAATAGCAGGAAGGGGTAGTGGTTGGTATTTACAAGTCTTTCTTTTGTCGAAGTCTGGCAAACTTCTAGTCTGCATTTATTTTCTTTCCAGGCAAAAGGTTCAATGCCAGAACTTTAAAGGCCACACGCAACAGGAATTATTTTATCAGTTTACTAATTCTCAGGTTCCCAAGGGACTGCTGCTTACAATATTTCTCTACTTTGATTGTCAGTTAGGCACTCTGGTCAAGTTACTAGCCCTGTGGCTTGTATAATATTGGTCTATTGTAAACTAGGTACACTGTTGAAGCATTTAGTGATCTGCTAAGGGAAAAATGATAGTCAGGAGCTAAGTAACAATTGCTTGTGTCTTGATAATTCTTGTTCAAAGGCTTCATTGTCTCCTTTCTGATAATGAACGTAAGCTTCATTATTATTTTCTGAAGTTTGAATTCTTTTTTTTTGTTGCTTTGCTTTTGCACATTTTGCCAGTGACCATATGTAAGTTATTCCGCTGCAATGAATCCTTTTCTGGGGCTTCCATATTGTTGATTGTCAATGCAAAATAGACAGAAAAAACAGACAGGTGAATGTTCACTGATGGTGATACACTCATCATCCTCAGAGGCACCAAGGAATGCAATGAAAATTGCAGTTGTGATTCTCGGGTATTTTCCCAGTCTCTTTCTCTTTAGAAGTGAAATGGAAACACAAAGGTTTACAGAATACAACGGTTTTACCTTAGTACTTTCAAGTAACTCTATTAATAAAAAAAATAAAAAATCAAGAAGGCAGAAAGAAAGAATATTCTTTTTAGGATTTTGTAATGCAGAAATCATTGTCTGGATTTAAGATACTCATCAGTGATGGATGATTCATAGATTTATTTGGAAGTATAACACAGATTGCAGAAATAGGATTTTAGATATCAGTGTAATTATTTAACCTCAAATTTGAAAACACCACATCATTTTCCATATATGTTCCATAATCACTTCCTTGTTCTCCCTAGTATTATACTGAATTTTGGGTATTTACTACTGAAATGAGAAGAATCACTTTTGCTTTCCATACACTTCTGTAACAGAAAAAATCCACCTTGGAAGGAGATCTCCAGAACTCCAGATTCCACTGAGGTTCAGCTACTGTGTATGAGAATATTTTGCATTCCACCTGTGAGCATAAATTATTAATATTTTAAGTCCAATAAGTACTTCTCCAAAATTATGAAATGGCACATATAAACCAACACAGGGAAAATCAAGTAAATGCATGCTGCAACATCTCAGTCAATAGCACTATTCTTTGAGCTGGAATTTGCAAAGTCAATTAATTATATGGACCTGCAGCATAAGCACTCTCTAGCTCAGTTTAAAGAGTGACAGGCTCTGACCCATCTCTTCAAAGAACATGGCTGTCACTAGCATCTCCGACTCATGCACGTCTACACTCCCTAAGATAAATCAGTGTTGGTTATATAGGGTATCTTCCTCACCATTTAGTGAGGATGTTTTCTCTGCTTCATTCACCAGCTCAGAGCAATCACATCTTTGCATAGCTGGTGCTTCTGCAAAAAAAGTTGCTCAGAGATATGTAGTATGTGCCAGTAAACCTGTTGGGCTCATACATGTTTCTCTTCTGCATCTTCACACAATTCTTCTGCTCATGAGGCTTCTAGACTGATGGCAACTACAGTGGCTGCTGCCCAGCCTCTAGAAATTTCAGTTTCTACTAAAGTAACCAGGAAAGGTAAGCAGAGGGCATATGTGCTATACATTCGTTGACTCACAGAGTTTTCTCTTTTCCCCGAATGAAAAGTGATTCTGTCTCATCTGGAGACGGTATTCCACTTCCAGAAAACAGCTGTAGACATCCCACCTATCTAGACAGTGATGGTCCCCAAGGTTAGTAGTTTTGTTTTATTTTCAGGAAGTCTGTGATGTGAAGCTTCCATATATCAGAGCAATAGCATCAGAGGTGTCAGCTGAAGACTTCTACAGCCAGGCAGTCTTTTAGACAGCAATGTCACAACCACCTTAGAATTAGCTCCAGAAGAAATGGCATCTACTTGTTTCTTGCTGATATTCCTCACTGATAGCAAATGCTGGTAGCCTTTTATTTTGCAAAACAAGAAGGGCTTCTCTATTCTGGATTTCATAGAGAGAACTAGAACTTCCTTCTTCTATTTATGAAGAACTTTAGTAAACACTGGGGAGCTTGAAAACTTGATCTTGGAACAATGGAGAACTAGACCTACTCACATTTTAAGATCTAGCAAGACTGAAGGAATCCAAACTATTTACTTCTTACAATCTAAAAAGTACTCTGTAGTAAAAATCATAGCTTATTTTTTAGCATATCGTGTCCATGAAAAGTAGAGCTCTTAAGAGTGAACAAAAATTTGTAGACCAAGTATGGGATAGACAGTGTTTGCATAGATTTCTCTATCATTAACTAGATTACTGTGAATATTTCACTCCATTTTGAAGGAACTACTTAAAGCTGTGTTTCCAATAACAAAGTCTTTTTTTATACACTTATAATGTCATAAAAGAAACTGTCTCAGTGAAACACGGACAGGAGACACTGTGATCCAGAAAAGGTTTCGTTAGAGCACTAAGAACCTTCCTTATTCATTTTAAAATAAAATACGTACTTATTTCAACTGCAGTTTCACAGTATGACATATCAGCAGTGATAGTGTTGCCCACTATGTAACCTAAATATTAAACATGTTTTATGCTGTAAAAATAACAAAAATTAGTTTTAAACCAATATTTGGAACTTACCAAAATAAAAATTTCTATGGTAAGAATTAGCTACTTCTTTCCTAGCCAGTTGTTGGTCATGCCCAATTTGTCAATTTTTTCCCTTCCCATCTCCCATGCTTAATATTTTTGCCCTTTCAGTTCCAGTCTGAATTCAAAATTTCTATTTTCAGTCTCTGTGTACTGATGAACTTGAAAATATTTTTTTTCTTTTTTTTTTTTTTCACTTGGGAATTTGGCTAGCAGATGGAATCTTATTACATATCCCAAATAATAGCTTTTACCGGATGTTAATAAGAAATCATATGCTATCAGCCACTGTAAAATGAGCAAGTGGAATTATTCTTCTAAGCAGTTCTCCATATCAGTAATATAAATTCCAATTATTGGTTAAACAAATTTTCCTAATTTCATCTAATCTTTGTTTTAAACTCACATTGATGGTTAATTTTCATGAATATATCAGTGTTAATTGAGGCAAAAATACATCTTTCAACTGGATATCAAAAGATAATCACCATTGGGGTGTCTGAAAACATGAAACACTGAAAACTAAGTAATTCTGTATGTCAGGAGCTGTGATTATTATATGAGAACCATACTGTTAGGTTGTCCTTTTTAAAAAACATGACATACCAAATTGCTGAAAACTGGTGTTTACCACTGTAGCATTTCATTCTTACTTGTCATGTTAAATCTTGTCACTTTTTGTTATGTTGTTTCTCATCATATCGCAGTTGGATGTGACACATTCAGTTACATGACATGACTCATTGCAACCTGAGAAATCATAGATTGATTGGAAAAAAATGTTACTATAGAGGAAGAAGCTTTTCAGAAGCCTTCTTGATGGAATATATGTTAGTGACATTGCTTTTTTTCTCTCATAAATGAGTAATCTTTTACATAACTTACACTTCATTCTGATTCCCTACTCTTGCCTATTTATTGTAAGAAGTTATTTGTGGTTTGTGCCTTTAAAAATCTACATAGAGGTCATATATAGTTATACTTTACAAATGTAAAATACATATAAAATGAACATTATCTTTTGACTTTATGGCCACAATATCCTGTTACCCAGTACCTTTCTATCACAGATCTAGGTTGACCTAGTTTTGCAGAATGTGATCTTAGATTCTTAGGAGCAGAAGTTAGGTATACTTGAGTTCTTGCTACCAAATTTTTGTTGAAACTGTTTCTGGAGTAAGTTGTATGTACACTTAGAGAACCTAATAAGCAGATTGTAGCAATTAAGGTGACAGATCATAGAGTCAAAGAATCACAGAATCACAGAATGGTTGAAGTTGGAAGGGACCTCTGGAGCTCATCTGCTTCCAACCCACTGCTCAAGCAGGGCCATCTAGACCAGGTTGCCCAGGACCATGTCCAAACAGCTTATGAATATCTCCATGGAGGGAGACTCCACAACGTCTATGGGCAACCCGTGCCAGTGCTCAGTCACCCTCACAGTAAAAACAAAGTGGTTTGTTGTGTTCATATGGAACCTCCTGTGTTTCAGTTTGTGCCCATTGTCCTGTCACCAGGCGCTGCTGAAAAGAGCCTGGCTCTGACTTCTTTACACCCTCCCTTCAGGTATTTATATATGTTGATATAACGTATATATACATTATATATACGTTCTGAGCCTTCTCTTCTCCAGGCTAAACAGCCCCAGCTCTCTCAACCTCTACTCATAGGAGAGATGCTCCAGTCCCTTAATCATGTTAGTGGCCATTGACTGGACTCTCTCCAGTAGCTTCATGTCTCTCTTGCACTGGGGAGCCCAGAACTGGATAAAGTACTCCGGAGGAGGCCTCAATAGTGTTGAATAAAGGGGAAGAATCACCTCCCTCAACCTGCTGGCAACACTCCTCCTCATGCAGTCCAGGATACCATTAACCATCTTTGCCTCAAGGGCACATTCCTGGCTCATGTTCAACTTGGTGTCCACTGGGGCCCCCACTTCCTTTTCTCCAAAGCTGCTTTCCAGCTGGTTGCCCCCTCAACATAATACTGGTGCATGGGGTTGTTCCTCCCCAGTTTCAGGACTTTGCACTTCCCTATGGTGAACTGCACAAGCTCAGTGACTTCCTGTCAGCCCATTTCTCCAGCCTGTTGAGGTCCCTCTGAACGGCAGCACGACCCTCTGGTGTATCAGCCACTCCTCCCAGTTTTGTGTCATCAGTAAACTTGCTGAGGGTACACTCTGCCCCATCATCCAGCCCATTAATGAAGATGTTGAAAAAAATCAGACCCCGTATTGACCCCTGAGGTATACCACTAGTTATTGGCCTCCAACTAGACTTTATGCCTCTGATTGCCACCCTTTGGGACCATCTGTTTAGCCAGTATTCAATCCACCTCACTGTCTGCTCATCCAGTCCATACTTCATCAGCTTCTCTATGAGGATCTTATGGGAGTCAGTGTTGAAAGCCTTACTGAAGTCTATATAGAACAATATCCATTGCTCTCACCTCATCTACCATATGTAACTTCTTGAGTGCATGGAATCTGAAAGTTGCAAAAAAATAAGTGATATGACTTACGCCATTTCTTTCTCATCAGTAAGGGCCTACATGAGTTCACTAGAGCTTCTCCTGTGAAGCAAGCTGTATGATAACTTTTCCTCTGATCCAAGATAGTCATGTAGAAGGCATCACTTTTTTCAAAAATTTAAGGTCTGTGGCCCAAATCAGAACTTTTGAGTTTTTAATATGAGCACCATACCATTGGCAGAAAAGTCATGGCATGCCTATGCTGAGCCCACAGAAGTATGCAGGCTAGCATCTGAATATCTTTATGAATTTCAGAAGAGCTTCCTACTTTTTTCATTAATCCCCTGACACAGCATTCAAAATATAGTCTTAAAAATCTGAGCTAGAACTAAAACACTGAAAGTTTCTTCTAAAGTTATTAAATACATTTTTACTTGCATTTCCCTATGCTGAACTGGTTTCCATGGGAACACCCTTGTAAATGTATAGGGATTCAAAATGTAAAGTGATTGGTGAAAAACTTGTGAAAATAAAGTGCATTTACAGTTTTTCTTCCTTGATAAATGCATGGAGAATGAAAACCTTTGACAAGAAAGGAGTGAGAGCATATGATTTTCTAGACATATGGGAAACGTGTGCAAACTCAAGAGGCATGAATTATTCCTCTCAAGCAAAAAAAAGCTTAGCAGATGTTAGTGTGCAAGGACCGTGTAAACATTCTGGGGGCTTAAAGAAGGGTAATTTTAAAAATTCATCAATAGGAATAAAGATACATGAAACTGCAAACCAAATATTTTTATAAAATTCACAGGTAATAAGTATTTCACTAGTTACTTTTCTCTGTTTTGCTTGATCACGTGCCAGTAATTTCCCATGAAAGGTACTGGTCAGCAGGTATATGGGATATACTCTAGAAAGTGTTGTCATTCTTGATCATTACAACTTACAAAGATTTCACTGTTTTAAGTACGTTAATCTGAGGATCAGACCCAGCTGTTCAGGGGACAGGGCAGGCTGTCAGCTGTAATTGCATCACATGACCAGAAGCACATATGCCCCGTTGAGCATTGCTGGTGGAGAGATGGAAAATTAACCCTTCCAGCACATCCCTACCTGCCATCCATGAAACTGGACTAAAATTTTTCTAAGTAGTGAAGTAACTAGGCAGCATTTTGCTCAAAAGGAATGATATGTAGATGATAAATTAGACTATGCAAGAGAGAGTAAAGATGTCATTAATCTAAATTGAGATAAAACCCAAATATTATTTGTGAAATGTACATTTTCAATTATATTTAAAATGTTTCAGCTCCTCTCAAGTATTTTGAAGAAAACTTGGATTTTAGGAACGAGAAATGGGTCTCTGACAGAGTTAAAAACTGTTAATAAAAGTTTTATCTACAACTTCTAAGGAAATGTGTGGAATAGAATATATTCCAGAACCTTTTAGTTTGTCTAATTACCTTCCTGCTCTACTGACTGCTCTTTCAATCTGAGGCACATCTGTTTAGGTGGGAGGTAGGACTCAAAATAAAGAAAACGCCTCTTTGGGTTCACAGGCTTCGTCAGAGGTTGGAACATGCTGTTATTGTGCTGTTATTGTAGTATCATTATGGCTATTCCACTTTGGCACATTCTTCACCTGTTAAATGCTTGAGCATTTTTGTGCTTTCTTTCTCTGGGTATGTTATATATTGCCAAAAACTTGCCTCTGAAGTAATGCCAATACAGTATGATAACTCAAAAATATGGGGTCTCTGTCAATTAAAGCAATATGGGAATCCACTACATGCATTCATTAATGGAGTAAGAATGAGAAAAAGTAATTAACTGTCGGTTTTCAGGCTTCCAGTAAACAACACTTCTCACAAGCAGATATTATAGACAGCCACGACATTGCCCTTAAAAGTGAAATATATGTTACATATATAAATAATAGCATTCTGCTGAATGCAATATGAAAATTCAGCCTGGTATATCAGCATTAGATTGAGTGCTGTGCACAACACTGACATGACTATAAAGACTCCCTAAGGTTAAATTGGGCTCCTGCACTGAAATTCTAATTAGAAATATGAGTGCTCCAATTCTGTGTAAGTGCATGTGTGTTTAATTATTTTCCCTTTTTACCTTACATCTTTCATTATTCCGTAGTCCTTTTCTTCCTCCTTTCTTGCTGTTTTCAAGCAACCCAATCTCCTCACTTAATCTAAGTGTAGGACCTTTCTTTAAGTTGGCATTAATTGACAAGCAGTGTTTAATTATTATTTTTCATCTCTGAAGAGACCTGATATTAACTCACCAAGGGCCCTAGACAGCATCTCAGCCCTTTGACTCATGTGGCACAGCTCTGCCATCTTCTGACGTATCTATTCTCTTGTCAGCAAGACAATAATTTTACTTAGTGTAGTACCAACAATATTTTGTCTATACTTTGTCTTTAGGAATTTCCTACCTATCTAATAGAAGACAACAATATTTTTAATGGAGGATAGAGTGAGTTAGTCTGTACCTGAGAGATGTGTTTAAACTGTGTAGGACAGCTGGTTTCTTTATCACACTAAATGACACTTAAGAAACCTTAGTTTCACAAATACAAGTACAGTACCTAAGCTAACACAAGAACATTCTGTTTAGTGTTATTTTCTACTACTACATCTCACTCTTAACAGAGTATATTCATTTTTTAAATTATTCATGTCTAATATTAATTTGTTTCATTTTATTAAAGAAATGTAGTGAACTAAATCTGATTTTGTGTGGAGTAATTCCCCTGTAAATTCACTGTCTGAAATAAAATATTTTCTATTCTAAAAGATCTGAATTGTGGTGGAGAAGAGGCAGTATATAAATTCAATTTTGATAAATCAAAATTCCTTATAAGAACTGCTTAAAATTTACAGTTTTCCTCTCATAAAATCAAATCTTATTAATTTTGAACCAGGAATCTCCCCAATATTCTTAATGAAATTCCAGCACACAAGAAAAAGTTTTCAAACAGTTCTCAGCAGGTACAGATTTACTAGTGAAAATTAAATTAGTGTGAGTCACTTGAGCTCAGAATGAAATATTAAAAATTGGATTAGTTTTTGGATTAGTATTGAAATTCATGTTCTTCTATATTGAAAATATATTGAAGTGCAAATATTTTGAAGTAGAACGGATAAAAACATGTACGTAACTCCTGGGGTAACTTATTTCCTTTCCTGGGCAATGCTAATTCTAAGGTTTAAAAACATTTAATTGATGAATTGTCCTTTGTCAAACCTTTGCTTTCTTCAGCATTGATGCACTCTAAGCTTATTCAAAACTTTTCTCTACCTATAGGCTATTTTTTTAGAGCTATCATTTCTTAGGACAGACCTCCAAATGGAACACATGTACAGCCTTTCTTTACAGCTCTGTTTCTTGTCAGTCCTAATAAAAGAGAGGAAACACAAGGCAACCTCTCGAGCCGCAGGAAAGTCATAACCCCAGCTATCCTTTGGTAAAAGGTCCCTCACTGCTTGTTCTTAACCTATTCCTGGTCTGTTCTGTAAGGGGAACCATGACATGGGTAAGTAAGAATCTGAAAATATTCTGCAAACCTGTTTAAAAATATGTAAATACTAGACAATGCCATAATCAATGCATACTCTCTTCTTAGATATTTATTAGAAGGTAACTTTAGGTTCCCGAAAAACACACTTAATCCCTATAAAATATTTAGCTTGGGGAGTCTAATTAATACAGCACTAAACACTGTCCTGAAAAAGTCCATAGGTATTTCATTTCAAAAGCTGCAGATGGAATACCAAACAAAACCAGAATTTTCCTTAGGCCTAGATATGTGGAAGCTGAGTAGTCCATAATGCCTGGGAGTAAATCCAGAAGTGTTCTTCACAAATATCATTTCTGTTTAAAATGTTGTGGTGCATCCGTTTGATTTATACCAGTTTGTCTGAATATATGGAACAGATCTATCCATTTGTTTTATTTTTTTATTTTCCAAGTATGACCATGAACTCCATATTCAGTGGTCTTACATGCAAATTTATTGCTGAAATCAGAAATTTGCTTAGGTTTGGGTAATCCACATGCAAGTTCTCTGTGATATATGTGATTATTTTTAAAAGATATACAGCAGACTGGTGGCTGATAATAATTCTTGGAACTTGACCCTGGTTACATTACCATTTATTTTTAGAATCTGTGACCTTTTGGAGTAATATTTTTATAAGTGCAATAAGATCTTCTAGTGTGTGAATTAATGTTGTACTGATGGAGCGGAGTTGATTGCACTCAGCCTTTAGCTTCGTTCGCAGCAACACATTAGTTGTGAATTAGTGTGCAATAATTCATACCCTGTTGTGTCTTAGGTCTAAATATAACATTTGTTCAGGTTTAGAAATACAACCTAATGGCACTAATATTTTCAAATCAAGAAGCCCCCCTTAGTATTTTCATTTCAAATATGTTGTTCTAGCTGCCATATGTTACAATAATAACAGTTTATTAAATAGTGACATAGACTTCAGCCTGGCTTCTAGACACATACACATTCCTTCTGTACAGATACTTCCTATGCCCAAGATGTTGGGATCCAGTGACATGAAAGAGGATCTAAGAGTCTCTGGATTGAAACAATCATACTGTATGGTCAGTCTACCTTTTATTCTTTATTTATGCTTTAATTATGATTCAAGGGGCACTTCATAAAAAGAAAACAAAATTATTTGGAAAAAATATCTGTGTTATTTTTCAGACAGAGAACATGATGAACAGGGAGGATAAATATTAGTCACAAGGAGTCTTTAGAAATCTAAACCTAACACTTAAGTTCCTAGAATTCTCACATCATCCTCAAAGTCTTCATCATTAAAGGCCCCTAGACAGACAAGCATGGCAGGAAGACACTCAGAGAGGATTTTCTCACAGGTCTGGCTAAAATTCAGGAGAAGGCTGAAGTTTCTCACATGACTGTGTTACTAGCTTCTCTCCTAATGAAGATTTCATCACTCACATGGAATTAATTAGAACTGGCAACGCTGAATTCTGCAGAGTGTCATGGTGCCTAAGGCTGGACTGAAGGCTTCTATTGAATTTAGGTCTGATACACAGGCAATCTTTAGCACTGTACAAAATTGAATCCTGGTGTCTCAGGGGCTGACAGATGCCCTGTCTGATGGCCTGTTTGGTGTGGTTATTTTAGTAGACTATAATAATGTTGAGATTGAAAAATTTAAGAAAGTAAGAGCAGCTAAAGAACCTATGTAGACGATGAAGAAAAGTCAGGAAAACATAGAGAAGTTTATGCACAGCATCTGGAAAACTGGGTTCAAGATCAAGCCTTGCAGTAATAAAAGTGGAATGAATGATCTAATTTGGTTTCTAAAGCTATCCAGCAAGTAGGCTTAACAGACAACAAGAGCTCATATGGTAAGCAGTACAGTAACTCTGATGACTCAGTGGAAACATTTCCTAAAGTTTCCTATCCTCAACATGTCAGTACACAGTCCTTTTGGAAATGTTCTAAAATGAAAAGCAATATTAGACCATTCTATTTCTAGCACCTGTTCAGTTCCACTTCTAAGAATGTTCTTGCATCTACACTGAGCATCAGAACAGATATAACAGACTAATCTGCCCTTAGAGAAAAAGCTATGTAGGTACTTAATCCAAAATCTTGTGACGCCTCTTTGCAGTGTTTAGTTGTATGAATTTTCTCTTTTGCATGTTTTATAACTATGTGGTCTGAATAGTTGTCACAGTTCATTTTTTCTGCAGATTACTCTCCTATAAGACGAGTAAAACCAACTCAATAGCAAAATACGGTTGCTCTTGCTCTAGTAGTAGAAGCAAGTATTGTGGATTGGGCTGCACTACAAGAGAGCCATAGACTTTCTACACATGAATCCACAAAAAAGTGGAAGTGCTGCTAGCGTATAGGTGGCCATAATTTGTGCTAGTTTCAGCTAATCAGCATAGGGAACAAAGAGCAAAGAGGGTGTTGTAGTATGCACTGTAAATATCCAGAGAGTTGTTTTCTGGTAGCTAGATTGTGCTGATGGCTTCCCTGGTGTACCTGATATTCACTACTGTTGTTACCCATCCTAGCTAGGGTAAAGTGAACATAGTTGGGCCCATCCGTGCTACCTTACAGTTGCATTTTGTTCTGTAACTCTTCCGTCCAAAGCAAGATTTGGTGCTTTACTAATGTGACTGATCACAGTGTCTATCGCAACAAATTGCACTGATGTCAGTTTAATGGATAGTATAGAAACAAGAACATTTGCTAGAATTCTGAACTCCGCATTTTTCTTCCCTTCCCTCCCCTTCCCTTTCCTTTTCTTCTTCTTCTTCTCCTTTCCTTTCTCCCTTCTTTATCCTTCCTTTTCCCTCTTCTTCTTCCCCCTTCCCATTCCCTTCCCTCTTCCCTTCCCCACTGCCTTCCCTTTTCAGTTTTTCCCTTAGAGGTACTATCCAAAGCAGAATCTGAATTATGCAGCTTACTTTATTTCTGTGAATATCTGCTGAACTGTCTCCTGTCATAGCTCAAGGTAGAATTTATTAATACTGAGTTTAAAGGATACAGAGGGTTTTTGCAAATATATCACAGACAAAGATGTATTAGGGATGTAAATCCATTACTAAATTAGCATGGGCTTGAAATTTTTTGTGCTTTTAAGTGCTCTACTGGATTTAATTGCAAGATCAGTGTCACCAAGAGAGTCACCAAGTCATTAAGATGCTGATGAAATGCAAGAGGTAGGAAAACTGGGCTGTGTAGACAAATGTGGAGGTACTAAGTGGCTACATGAATTTAGTTACACAGTTATTTTTTACAAGTCCTGATGGCTTCATGATTTATGCTTTTTGAGAGAAGTGACTAGAGTACATAGAACCAGAGCTGTTTGAAAAAAAAGTCTTCAGAATGCATGAAAAAGACTAGAGCTTTTGGCCTCTGTTAACCCCCTTTGCTAATCCCTACTTTAGAGTGGTTTTGTTGGACACATAGTAATTGTGGCATTTATTGCCAAGAAATCTAATATCATGCTAATTTATAAGAAAAATCAAATATTAAGAGAAAAATCATTCAACTGCTAATTGAATTATGAGCAATAAAAAGAATTAATTTTCTCAAAGAAAATTATTTCAAACCTGATTGCTTTTTTTAGCCGAATAACAAAACCAATAGATGAAGATATTGCAGTGGACTCTATATGTTACAACTGTCATTGAACCATTTATTAGATACTTGCAAAATTTTGCATAAAACATTATTAGGTAAATAATAGTCCTTGTCAGACAGAGTTCTGCAGCCAAAACACATGCAAAGAAATCGGTTTTAGGTCTCATATTACCTAATGATGCTCCTGAAGGAAGGATTTGCAGCATGTCATTGTATGCACAGGTGACATTATGACTGCCAAGAGCATAGAAATTTTATAAATATAATAGGAAACAAAAAAAAGAACAATCTAGTACATATAAAGCAATTTATTCATCTGGAAAGATTATTTCAAAAATATTGAATGTAAAGATCAAATGGTTTTAACAGAAAGTCTAGTGTGAATTTTCAGTCAATGCTATTTTATCTGGTGCATGCAAAACCTAGGAGGCAATAGCACTAATTAAGGAGCTAAATTCAGTAATGACACAAGGCAGATTATAGAGTACATTCTGTGCAGGTATCAATTCTATATTTAGAGCAGAGGTAGTTGGGTGATAGGCGCACTCTAAATGCTAATAAGAAAGGAAAGATTAGATAAGAGGAACAAACCTATTTAATTGGTTGCCATTATGACAGATAACAGAAGGGTATTTATCTCAATGTTTTTGCCCATCTAACTCATATTATTCATGGAAATAACTTCCACATGTGAACTGAGAAACTGAGTATTGTTTTCCTCATTGGACAGTATGCTAAGGGCACAATCTTCCAGACCCACCCCAATTGTCTTCAGGCCAACTACACTCTCCAAAAATAGTGGAGAGTTCTCTGGTTTGCAGTATCTGGTATGGGGGGGTTCAAGATTTAAAGAGAAGCTGTAGTAGAGCAGTGAGAGACGGGATAGGAGAGGGCTAGAATAAGATTATCTGTTTTCAGATCGATTTGGGGACTCCTATGCATATAAATAGTAATTACATTCAGGCTTTGAAGAATGAGGTAGGATTGGCTATTATATGGCATGGGAGGGAAAACAGAAGGATGGCATTTACAGGAGCAAGTTAATTCTGCAGGAATACTCATGTTTTATTACCCTTGAATTTTAAAAACAGTTCAACTATTCTAGTAACTTCAGGTTCAGAGTATTTGCTTTAATACTTTGCCTTGACTTTGACGTAGGAGTCTACATCTTCTAAGGAAGTTGGCAGGCTAATGTATCTTAATGAGTTTCCTTTACTACTGTTCAAAAAGTTCTTTAAAGTAGTTTTTGCTTGGCTTGTAGATAATCTGCTGCTGCTGTGTTTGTTGCTCTGCAAGCAGTAGGCCCAGAGAGAGTTATCCTCAGGATCAGCATTATTCAAAAAATGTGTGCACATCCATATAGAGTAGTAGGCAGTGTTATCCTCTGTTAGTTGTGGGGAACCAAAGAGGGAAGTTGTGATCTCCCTGAGATAATTGAAGGAGTCTGTGATTAGAACTGAGATGCAATTCCTTGCTCCAAGGCCTATATCCAGACCACGAGACCATTTCTTTCACATCTTTCTCTTTAACCTGTCAAACTGAGATACTTCTCATGGTAGTTGTTTCGATACTAAACTGACACATTCAGATATCACTTTCTATGTGTGAATTCTTACTCAGTGTTTTGCAGTAATAGTGACAACATCAATATTTTAAAATAAACAACTTGTTTAGTTTTATGTTTGTTAAATAAAAGCTTGTCCTAAAAAAAAGCAGCTCTTAAAATTCATTAAATTCCATGAATGAATGTCTCATTAAGTACAAAATGTCATTTAAATTGGAAAATTATTACCTCCCACATTGTTACAGCTACTGCTACAAACCAAACAATTTCAACAAATCTTTTCTGAGTGCTCTCATCCCACAAAAATATCTGGTTTTCTCTCACTTCATTGCTCATCACTGAAAATTTCTTGCCCCATTCTAGCATGCATTGTGGCAGCTGAGGAACATTTAAGGTTGGAATATAGCCTGGAGCTTAATGTTGAAGTGGGCCTTTTTATGTGAGAGAGGTATTTAAAAAAAAAAGCTAAATTTTAACTCCCAGCTGTACTGAGTCTGGTTGGGATAGAGTTAACTTTCTTCATAGCAGCCCTTTTGGTGCTGTGTTTTGGATTTGTGGCTAAAACTATGTTCATCACACACCAATATTTTGGCTACTGCTGAACAACTCAGCGCTCTTCTACCCTCAATGATTAGGGTGGGGATGGGCAAGAAGTTGGGAGAAGACACAGCTGGGACAGCTGACCCAAATTGGCCAAGGGAATATATTCCACACCATATAATTTCATGCCTAGCAATAAAAATTGGAGGTAGAGGAAGAAGCAGAGGCATTTTGTCTTCCAAGGAGGCCATTGCTCGGACACCAGCTGGGCACTAGTCTGATTGTGGGAGGTGCTGAGTAATTGCCTTTGCATCAATTGATTTTTCTCTTTCTTTCACTTCTTAAACTGTCTTTATCTCAACCCACGAGTTTTCTCACTTTTGCTCTTCCTATTCTTTCCCCCATCGTGCTGAGTGAGCGAGCGGCTGTGTGGGTGCTTGGCTGCTGGCTGGGGTCAACCCACCACACCTGCTGACATTTCCTTGGGTTCATGCAGCATGGGCAGTTTCAACCCATCAGGATGTCTTGGATGGGAGCAGGTAGACCAGCCTTAAATCTCTGTCATTAGAAACAAACACATTGTAGGTAAATATAACAGAGTTCTTAGACTTTCCAGTGTATGGTAACCGATGACAAACTTGGAGGTGCAGCATGAAGATTTAGTGGACTTATAAAAAGAAAAGCTTTCTTTTCTCTGATGTATAATTTTACTTTTCGTCCAAAGACTAAGGAGGATGTTCTTTAAATATGAAATGTGATTAGTATACTTAAGATCTTCTACTTCATATGCAG
Source organism: Platalea leucorodia (assembly GCF_965183815.1). Classification (NCBI taxonomy): domain Eukaryota; kingdom Metazoa; phylum Chordata; class Aves; order Pelecaniformes; family Threskiornithidae; genus Platalea; species Platalea leucorodia. Next base: position 31,465,996 of record NC_138829.1, on the reverse strand, counting down.
TGAACTCTGGTTCACAAGGCTATGTCTAGCTAAAAAAGAATAGTACTGTATGAAGAAAAGTAGGTGGTATTGGTCAAGAACAGTTAACGCCCTAATTTAATAAAAATAGTAAAGTAACTTTAGAATTAGAATAGCAAATATAGGGAAAATAATTGGTAAGTTGCTCAAACAAAGCTAGTTGTGCCCACAGCTGTGGTAATTACATGCCTAATTTGAGACTTCTATATCTTGGATTATGAATGCAACCTTGAAGCCCTCAGGAGTATTTTCAAGATAGAAGGGCTTTGGGTAACATCAGAGATGTCAGATAGGCACAGCTGCTGACCCCAAAGTCAGTTAAGTGACAGCAGCATAAAGTGAAAATAATGAATATGGGAGATATATTGCAAAGTAAATGAAACACTGTTAAGCACTAAGTAAATTTGAGTAGCCTTAAAGAGCACATATAAACATTTCAAATTCAGTAAAAATAATCCACATCATTTATTATTATCGCAATTTATGAATGTATAGTCTAGAAAATGTTTATTTTTCAGTATTTTCTTAAAGAATATTGCTTTTTTTTAGCTCTTATTTTACCAATGATAGTGCTGAACCCTCTGTAGGAGATACTAGGCACGTATTAATACTAGATAAATGTAGTGCTATACCTGTACATAGCAAATTCCAGGTACAAGGTGTTACCGTGCACATACTGTTAATGTGTTCCTTCCTTGAATTGCATCTCCTGTGTCTTTTATGGGTCTACTTTTATTGTTCTTTATCCTTAATTTTGAATGTAAAACACCATTTCTAGTTTTTATTAGTGAAGATTTCATGTATACCTCAGTATTTAGCTACTATTTTTCCTAAAGTACTTGGTACTATGCAGGTATGTGATTCTTGCTCCAATAAAATATTATCTATTTTTTACCTCAGAAATATATTATGTTTTCCCTGAGTTTTTCCAACTATCTTTTTTTTTTTTTCCCCTGAAGGTCATTACTTTAAAATGGCTCCTCATTTCTCCTCTGTTTTGCTGATTTCTAGTGGGTATGAGAGAGACCAGAAAGGCTTACATTCATATCCATTACCATTCACTTAAGATCTAAGTGTTGCTACCGGAGCATAAGATTTGAGAGAGATTTGTCTTTTTTTTTTTTCTTTGAGGGCTGGGGATAAGAGTATAGTATGGCAAAAAATAACCAGAAGAAAGAAATCCCTTCACTGTTGAAAGTAATACATAGCTCAGTCAATATTTGCAAGCAAAAGTATCTCTTGAGGCTCAGTGCATGCCAGTGAACAGTTCAGTCATTTCTGCTGTATTGTTTTTTTACACGAGTAACCACAGTCCAAAGCAATTTCCGTATGACTTAGGATCTGAGGTCACAGTTCTTTGCAGCATTGCCAGCTTTATTCAATGAGTGGGATGATTTCTGGCAGTTAAATTTAAACTCAAATGTCAATTAAAGGACACCAGAGGAAGTCTGTGCATGAACTAGATCCATATTTTACTGAGGATAAGATGAGTAGGCCCACTTGTATTATGAGTATCCAGTCTCATACAACACAGCAAGTGTACTATTTATCAATAGAAATTTGACTTTACTTGATAGGAAGTGACAATATATAAAAAAATGTTATCTTTTCAGGATATATTCAAGTTCACTTTTTCATCATTATAATCCATGATCAGAAAGAGTGTGATGCAATTACCAGTTATCAAAAAACCTGTCAAATCTACATAGAGAATTAACTGCTTAAAAATAAAATAAATAGACTATTCAGAGCAATCCATCCAAAATGCTGTGCAAAACACAGATGTCACCATTGTCATGGAATATAACTCTACCTACTGTATTTCTTTTCGTTGTGACAAGCCTACCATTTTTATCCCTCAAAAAACAAACAAACAAAACCGCCTTTTGACTCCTTCTAAAATTTGAGTGAACTTGTAAAAAGAGCATCTGCTTCTTTAAGCAATACTAAGGAAATGCTGTTTAGAAATATTTTTTTGATATCATAATTCTGTAATGATTGATTGATTTAATCTAATTAGCCTGAATTATTTTCAAAGAGATTGGTTTCTGGGCTAGGTCTTCTTTTTTAAAAAAATACCACCCATTTAGCTGGTTCCACTTGAAATGCGCTTCATACTAATAAGCTGGTTCAGAAATGTTGAAATATTGTGGCTTAAAAACTAAACCCAACCTCTAATTGTCAAGTATGTGTATATTTTCTGTGTTGGAAGTTCAAACAGTTTGTTTCTCTACATTTGAACTTTTCTTAACATCCAGAAATTTTTCATTCTTCATGCCTAATGAAGATGGGGAGAGAGAAAGAAGGTCGGGCATGATAAGGCCCCCAGTATCGCAGTGGTTCTTCTTTCCTGCTTGTCATAAGATCATACAATTGACTAGGACTAGGACAGCATTAGGAGATTGACTGGGAAAGAAAGCTACCAAAACAGCTGACTGGTGTTCGGAGAACTGGTGAGACAAAAGAGTAAGGCAGCCATCTAGAAATGTCAGGCTCCTGTGTGCAACAAAAGACTCTGCAATCTCTTCCTCCTGCCCCTCCCCAGCTCAGAGGTTTAATTGCCTGTGTTCAAGGTCATCTTTGATACAGTGCAGCTGTATGGTCTTGGATCAGGCTGCAGGGAAAAGAGCAGTATGAGAAAGAGCTGTGAGAAGCCTCATGCTTGGACTTTGCTTGAAAGCCACATTTAAGCTGAGGCCTTCAGCCTTGCACCTTGCAGAGCTATGCTGCAGGTAAGCCTGCACCTGACTGCCTTGACTTTCTGGCTTGAACGTCAGACCGACCTCATTATATTGGGCTTTTTTGACAGTCACTCAACTGTTGGCTTACCCTGGTTAACATCACCAGACCCGCTCTGCTCTTTTTGCTCAGGTACTGGGGGAACTGCAGCCCTTGTGAGTGAAGTCACAGCCCTGTACCTGCCTTGCTGTCAACCTCAGCTCACCTCCCTTGAAGAGCAGCCTGCTCTTTGCTGCTTCCTGACCTGAAAAAAAAAAAAAGTTAGAAATGAGTTGTATGATTTTTACTTCCTTTAGCATCTAGAATATAGGAATAAGCTCCTGTAAGATGAGGTAATCATCTTCATTCTATTGTACACAGAGAGCATCTTTGTATGCAAACCCCTTCACTTTCTTATCAAAAACTTTGTAGGCAGATTTTTATTCCTTTCATCTTGAAACTAAAGACAGCAGAAAGTAAACAGATGGGAAATTTTTATACCATTATCTTAAAGATCCAATGAAGAGAAAGTAGGAATTTCTTTCTCTGCTTGGAAACACAAAGGCAGGATCCTTAAAAAGTGGATTTTTTTCTTGTTTACATGATGGAGAAAGAGGGATTATAACATAAGGTGCATCAAATACCACCATTGGCCAGGCGAGCATAGTGGGAAATACCATAGAACATTCAGCTCAAACACCAGCCTGGCAATCAAGAGCCAAACAGTGAGTAGTGTGGATACTGATGGAAACTTTAGACTAGATTTTGATCAGCCAGTAGTACTAACAGAATATTCAGAGAACTGTTTCTTCAGTTCCCTTTTCTAAGACAAGGAAGCCCATCAGTTCAGATGCATCGTCATATATTATCTCTTCTCATTTTACATTTTTACCATTTTAGTGTATTAGTTATAAATATAAAAGTATTTTTCCAGATTTTATTGTGTTAAATATGGAAAGATTATTTAATCTTGAAAGTTGAGGTCTTTGTATTAGTGCTGCACTGATGCAACAAGAATATCTTACAGTAAATGCCAGGGGCTACAATTTGTACTGGGAAGATGGCAAATCTCAGGCAAATGAACTTAATCAGAACTTGTGTTTCTAGGGAAACATACCGTTTCAAGATTTCTGTCTGTAAATATTAACTTAATTCCAATAATCAGTTAAATGTGTTAGACACATTGAAGAATATAGTTATATCCACAGAAGATGGGCAAAAGATGCATTATCAGGTTTATAGTACCTTAGCTGAATCCATTAAAGATGCCAGGATGAGTGCCACAAGTAAGAAAATGGGATGTTTGCAGACATAGGTGCTTATAGACCAATATCTGCAAGACTCCTTTAAATTACACTTTTTCTTAATATCATTTTGAAATGCAAGTTAATAGAATAACATTTTTTAGTTAGAAAGTGTGGAGAACCTGGCATTCAAGGAGAAGTTAGCAGTGTTCATCAGCAGAAACTTGCTAATGACAAGTTTCATGGTGGTTTTCATACCAAATGTAAGGTTCCCTTTACTGAAATTTACAGGCATAAAAGCACTACTTTTACTTTTCAGAAGTATTGGACATAGACTTCATATCCTACATATTCGGGTCACTAACATCCTCGTTTCACCAAAATTTCTGCAGCAACATGAAATTCTAGCTCAATGATGCGGCCTTTTCCTGTCATGTCTCACTGGGATCAAGTCTTTCACCAGTCCTGCCAACACAGTGATGTAGGTACATGATTGACAAGAAAATAATATAGAGGTCTACTTGCCCACCACCACATCATGCATACTCTTCGACCGCACTGTGATCTACTGTTCAGACAAAACAGAACATGTACCTGAAGCTGAACACAAGCAAGTCAAGGCTAATGCTATGGGCAGAGAATAAAGTCTCTGTAGAATTTGTAACTATATTTTTGTCTGCTTCATCAGCCTTAACTCTGCAGTTCAAGACTTTTTTATTAATATGTTTATATATGTTTTGCAGAGAGACCAAAGTTTGCTCTACTCTACTATGAGCCTGGATGGCTTAGGATAGCACAGTGCTGAAGAAAATACACTTTGCTTTCAGTCTGAGCTGGGCAGTTCCAGTGTTTCACCACCCTTGTCGTAAAAAATTTCTTCCTTATATCTAGTCTATATATTCTTATATATAGTCTATATATTCTATATTCTATATTCTAGTCTATATATTCTTCCTTATATCTAGTCTATATATTCTTCCTTATATCTAGTCTGAATCTACCCTCTTTTAGTTTAAAACCATTACCCCTTGTCCTATCGCTATTGGCCCTGCTAAAAAAGTCTGTCCCCATCTGTCTTATAGGCCCGCTTTAAGTATTGAAAGGCCACAATAAGGTCTCCCCGGAGCCTTCTCTTCTCCAGGCTGAACAACCCCAGCTCTTTCAGCCCTTCCTCATAGCAGAGGTGTTCCATCCCTCTGATCATTTTTGTGGCCCTCCTCTGGACCCGCTCCAACAGGTCCATGTCCTTCCTGTGCTGAGGACCCCAGAGCTGGACGCAGTACTCCAGGTGGGGTCTCACCAGAGCAGAGTAGAGGGGCAGAATCACCTCCCTCAACCTACTGGCCACGCTTCTTTTGATGCAGCCCAGGATGCGGTTGGCCTTCTGGGCTGCAAGAGCACATTGCCGGCTCATGTCCAGCTTTTTGTTTATCAGTACCCTCAAGTCCTTCTCTGCAGGGCTGCTCTCAATCCCTTCATCCCTGTCCTGGTTTCATCTGGGACAGAGTTAATTTTCTTCTTGGTAGCCGGTATGGGGCTGTGTTTTGGGTTTAGGATGAGAACAATGTCGATGATACACTGATGTTTTGGTTCTTGCTAAGTAGTGCTTAGGAGTTGGTAAGTGGCGCTCACAGTGGCGCTCACTGACTTTTCAGCTTCCCATGCTCTGCTGGGTGCACAAGAAGATGGGAGGGGGCACAGCCAGGACAGCTGATGCAGACTGCCCAAGGGGCTATTCCATACCACATGACGTCATGCTCAGTATATGAGCAGGGGGAGTTGGCCGGGGGAGGGGCAACGATTGCGGCTTGGGGAACGTGCTGGGCATTGGTCGGCGGGTGGTGAGCAATTGTACAGAGTATCGCTTGCTTTGTATTACTATTGTACCATTATTACTTGGTTTTATTATTGTTATCATTACTATTGCTACTCTTCTATTTTTATTTTACTTTAGTTATTAAACTGTTCTTATCTCAACCCATGAGTTTTCCCCTTTTGCCCTTCCAATTCTCTCCCCCATCCCACCGGTGGGGGAGTGAGCAAGAGGCTGCGTGGTGCTTAGTTGCTAGCTGGGGTTAAACCACGACAATCCCCCAGCCTGTATTGATACCGGGGGTTCAACCGACCCGGGTGCAGGACCTTGCACTTGGCCTTGTTGAACCTCATGAGATTCACATGGGTGCACTTCTCCAGCTTGTCCAGGTCCCTCTGGATGGCATCCCATCCCTCAGGCATGCCACCCGCACCACTCAGCTTGGTGTCATCTGCAAACCTGCTGAAGGTGCACTCGATCCTGCTATGTCATTGGTGAAGATATTGAACAGCACTGGCCCAGTAAGGGACACCACTTGTCACCAACCTCCATTTGGACATTGAGCCATTGACCACTACCCTCTGGATGCAACCATCCAGCCAATGCCTTATCCACCGAACAGTCCACCCATCAAATCCCTATCCTTCCAATTTAGAGAGAAGGATGTTGTGGGGGACCATGTCAAAGGCCTTACAGAAGTCCAGATAAATGACATCCATAGCTCTTCCCTTGTCCACTGATGCAGCCACTCCATCATAAAAGGCCATTAGGTTGGTGAGGCAGGACGTGCCCTTGGTGAAGCCATGCTGGGTGTCTTGAATCACCTCCCTGTCTTCCATGTGCCTTAGCATAGATTCCAGAAGGATCTGTTCCATGATCTTCCCAGGCACAGAGATGAGGCTGACAGGTCGGTAGTTCCCAGTCGGTCGGTCGGTCCTCCTTTTTACCCTTTTTGAACATGGGTGCAATATTTCCCTTTTTCCAGTCACCAGGGACTTCACCCGACCGCCATGTCTTTTCAAATATCATGGAGAGTGGCTTAGCAACTACATCAGCCAATTCCCTCAGGACTCTGGGATGCATCTCGTCAGGTCCCATAGACATGTATGTTCATGTTCCTCAGGCAGTCGCGCACCTGATCTTCTCTTCTTCTCCTCTTGGGAGGACCTCTGCCCCCCTGATCCCCATCAAATGGCCCATTGACTTGGGAGGTGTGAGGAGAGAGGTTTCTAGTGAAGACTGAGGCAAAAAAGTTGTTGAGTACCTCAGCCTTCTCCTCATCCATTGTTACCAGCTCGCCACTTCTGCTCATCAGAGAGGGTATGCTTTCTTTAACCTTCCTTTTCTGGTTAAGGTACCTGTAGAAGCCAATAGATAAGACTTTCTTCTGTGTCCAGTTGTCAAGGAGATTCTGTCCATTCCAGGCAAATGCTGATCAGGCTTTGGTTATATTTAGCATTGGCCTTCTTTCTCCAGATACCATTAACACATTTGTTCTATGAAATTGTCAGTAGTCAGGAAAGTTCGTATCAGGGAGCAGCAAGAGCAGGCTGCCCTGCAAGGGCAGGGAAGCCAGAAGCTGAGCATGATAACAAGGCAGGCAGAGGTCTCACTGACAGCAGTCCCACAGCACCCAAACAAGGTAAGCAGAGCAGAGCAGATCCGATTAATCAATTGCAACCAACAGTCCAAATCACTAGTCAAGTTCTTGATGATGAGACAGGTGGGAAGCTGAAGCAGCAAGTCAGGGACGTGACCAAGTCCAAAGACAGTGACCTGGGTCAGAAACAGGGTCAGCGTCTCCAGCCAAGTCCACAGAACTCAGAGGTCAAGCCAGGAACCACAGGTCAGGGTTAGGGTTTGGATTAATGGAGTACCTGGCTAGGTATAGGCATAGGCATGGCTGCAGCTCCACTGCCATGTAGCTTAAGCAGGAACCAACAGTGAGAGAGCCTCAGCTTAAAAGCAAAGGGCCCTGCTGAGGCTTCTAAGAAGTCTTTTGGGGAGACCCTCAGCAGAGGATCCGTCCAGCTGTTTCTTCATAATGTCTTTTATCAGCAAGCTGGCCTTGAGTGCAGAAAGATGAACTCCTCAAAGGGGAGGCATGCACTTAGGACCCTAACAGTCCAATTTGTATGAGACACTGTAATTCATCTTCAAAGTAATATGACTTTTCTACTTTTTTTTTATAAATGCCATGTTTTAAGATAACAGTCTTGCAATAAGCTCAATAACTTGGGCCTCAAATGAACAAGATCTCACTTTAAGATCTACATGGAGACCATAGTTAACATGAGTAAAGCTCACTGCTGCAGAAGTTTTCTCAGAAACATTACAAGACTCTGAAAACAAAAGTTACATTTTAATCTGGGTTGTTATTTCTTTAGAAAAGGCATTTTTAAGGATTTTTTTTGTGTCTTCCTCTTGTAATAGAGGTATAATTAATCTGCCAACCAGCAGAGTGAGGAAAAAAAGCTCTCTGCATTTTTTGTTCATTTAAAAATTTCTTTTTACAAGTTTTTTTTTTCTCATTTTCTTATTGTCTTTAGAATTGTCCCTCTGCCTTCTTTCTCTTGATGGGTATATACTTATGTACTTAACTTTGATTTAATTATTTTTTTGCTGCATGCATTTGGGCCTTCTGAGCAAATTTGGGCTGGTGTATTTACTTTAAGAGTTGGTATTGTATCACATACGAGTTCCCTCAAAGTGGACTGATGGTCCATCTGGTTCAGTATCCTGTTTCCTGTAATGGCTAGTAACAGATGCTTGACAGGAGATTGCAAGAAATCCCATACAGCCCAACGTTGATACATTTATTCATTAGGGTATTATTTTCTGAGTGAAAGGTGGACTTTGTAGAGTTAATATGCTTTTATTTTTAAAAAGGCATCTTACCACATAACAGTGATTGTTCTTTATTCAAATATGTCTTCAATCCTTTCAAACATGTGATCACTCCTTTTATGAATCATACTTAGTGATCACAGACATCACATAACTCACAAAACATAACTGTTTTGTCCAGTCAAAATTAAAAGTGTAAGTATTCAGTCTCCTGGTTTTCAAATTATTTATTCGGTCATTAGTGGATACCTGTTTATGGCATAATTTTTAGAAAGAATAATCATACAAACTGTCAGAGAATACACTCAAGATTAAACAAGCATATTTGTGCAAATCAAGCAATAACTAACATCTGGAGCACCTGGAATTTATTGAAATCAAAGATCTGTTATTCAGAAACTAGTTGAAATATCTTTGCTCTGTATACAACCAGTAGTAGCACTAATATCACTGGAATATGTAGATGAGTCATTTTCTCCATTATAATTTTTAAGTAAGTACTGCTAAATTATCACATTCTAGCCACTGTGTTAACAATACAAGTAAGCACCTAATATTGCGTATAATATTCCAGTTGCTTTATAATTGCTTCTAGGTACAGATTTTTCTTTCTCTTCACATCCCTGTGCTATACACAAACCTCCAGGTCAGCGCATCTGCAGTAGTGTACACGTTATAAATGCCAAGTAATGTGAATGCTGAACAGATGGTTTTGTGCAGACCATTGCTATTTCTTGCCCCTCTCTGCAGCTCTGTTTCAAAGCAAGGAGAGCTAAGACTAGTCTCTTTTATTGGCATTTCTTTTGTTTTTGGGATTATATTAGAGTTAAAGCTTTTAATTATTTTCTGGGACTTGAAGGGTTCTGTGTCATGGAAAGTTCCCAAAAGTAGGTCAGGTATCACATGTGTTGACAGCTTAAAAGAGGGCACAAAGATGCGTTGCAATAGATGTTCAGGAAATTAAGCTGGAAGCAGCCACAGAGTGTGTGGTTTTCTTGGCACTCTCAAATTCTCTAAAACACAGAGACTTTAGAAAAAAAGACCTTTTAGTACTGATGCTTGACAGTCTTACTCTAACAGTATACAAACAACAGAATATGTTTACAATTACACAAAACATGTATTTTAAGTTGAAATAGAACGCTGCTATTTAAGGCAACTTTCCATCATATATTGTCTTGTAAATGAATACCCTTTTATGTTAAACTATAAAAAATATTTTAAAATATCTGCAGATTCAAACTCAGGCAGTCAAAACTTTCAATATGGCTGATTTAAATGTGCCTGCAGAAACTTAATTCTTCACCATCATTCCCCTCACATGCCATTGTAATACTTTGCTTAATTAAAACATCACAAACACTGGTTTTCACAGGACCCTTGTCACATTCCCTGCAGAGGATGGACAATACTTTCTTAATGAGCATTTATTCAGAGTTTTGTTTTCTGCTCATTGTTCAATGTGTGGTCCTATGCCTTTTTTACTGTGTGTTATTCAAACTTTACTTAGAAGACAGAATTCTTTAACGTCTTTTCTGTGGCATTCATTACTGTGCTGTTTGGCTATTTCATGCAACAGTTAATTTATATTCATTTGGCCTTTACGACAATGAGGTTGAATTCCTCATTTTACAGGTGGGAAGTTGAGACAGGCAGACAGTAAAGGGAAATGTATCTTTTAAAATGAGTGTCCCAAATCTGAGAAAGCCATCTTCAGTTCTCATATATAGAATAATTTATATGTTTCTAGCACAACTACCTCTATTGAAAATGTGTTTACCGTTCAAGAAAATCAGACCTCCAGGAATCAAGCTGAATCTCTAATTTGAGATCCTCTGCAAAGTTCTCGGCTACTTAAGCCATTGAAGTAACTGAAACACTCTGTAAGGACTGAAGGCACGCAAGACATAGTTAACTTCTGAATTTCATCAGTATTTCATAGCAGAGTAATATTGGATTTCACTGCACACTCTGAAAACGGTATTTGCTTTATATTTCTGCCCCTATCCTCCAGACCTTACTCCTTCCCTGCTCTCCAGTTACTAGGCCATTATATTATGCTGTTATAATAATATTATATGCTGTACTGTATTATATTATTCTTTCTTCTCAATTTTTGTTCACTATCTGAATAGCATAATTCTTAGCCATCTTTATAGTTTCTAACCTCAGTCTCCTTATTTAGTCACTTTCACTTCCCCTAGCTGCTTTAAGCCTCTCTAGCACCAGCTCCCCAGGTTTCCTATCAAGTACTTTGTCTGACCTTACATCTTTCTCATCCATGTAGTTTAGGTAATTCACTGAAGCATGAATAAAATAATGTCTATATTGTACCAGAGCTTAACCCCATTCCTCCATTAAGCAATTAGTAATAGTAATTGCAGCAAAAGTTCTACAGCATGTTCCCAATATGGTGCGTGTTCAGTGAACATCATTTGTAAAATATTAGAAATTTAGTTCTAATAACATTCTAGTCAACAAGCAAGTTTATTTAGGTCTTATATAACAGTGTCACATTTGGGCAGATTTTTGTAAGGGCGGCAGAAGGAGCATTACTCAACAAATGCCATCGCCTAAATGAGGAGCTCTAAAATACAACAGCTACATATAACAGATGTGGATTTTTCTTTAACCTTTTTCTTACAAGAAGTTCTGGCTGAAACTTAAAAATAAAACAAAACAAAATATCCCAAGACAAACAACATTCATGTAAAATTTTAGCTCAAATACATAAACAGTTTCAGAGTGATTAGGCATGGAGAAATGTTATTATAATGTGAAGTTTCAGGGAATTTAATCTATAGGCAAGCCTGCCACTTAGAATTCAATGTTACAGGAATTTATAGAAAACTATAATATATCTGAAATCTGGACAATAATTGAAAAACCCAGAAACTAAATAAAAAGATAACTGATATGATCATAAATAAAGGCTAGGAATAAAAGAAATAAAGAAACAAATTACCATTTTGTGTTTTGAAGGTAAAATAAATCAGGAACATGAACACTAAATTCTACACATATCCAGTGGTATGTAGAGAGCCAGAAAAGCAATTGTTCTCTGAAAAGAAAAACAGAATAATTAAATAATTGAATAATTTTGCTTGGAAGGGACATCTGGAGGTCATCTAGGTCAACCCGATGTTCCAGGCATGGTCTGCTTTGGGTAACTTGTTCTAATGTTTGAGTATCTCTCCAAGCTGAACAACACATTTCTCTCAGCCTCTACTCATCAATCAAGTACTGCATCTCCCCTGTCACCTTGGTGGCCATCCATTGGACTCATTTCAGTATGCTACCATATTTCTTGTACTGGAGAACCCAACGCTGGGCACAGTATTCCAGATGCAGTTGCATAAGTGCTGAATGGAGAGGAATAATTATTTCCCTCTACCTGCTTGGTACACTCCTGCTGATGCAGCCCAGTCCATGGTTGACCTTCCTTGCTACAAGGCACACAGATTAACTGCATTCAATTTGTTGTCTACCATGACCCCCAGATCTTTTTCTGTAAAGCTGCCTTTTATACATTCAGCCCAAGCCTGTATAGTTGCGTGGCGCTATTTCATCTCAGACACCAGACTTTGCATTTGCCTGTGTTAAACTTCAAGAGTTTCCTGTCAGACCATTTCTCTAGTCTGTGAAGGGCTCTCTGAATAGCAGCCTTCTCTCCAACATACCTATTGGTCTTCCCCAGCTTGTTGAGCCTATGTTCTATCTTCTTACCCAGGCCATTAATAAAGACATTAAACAGTATTTTCCCTGACATTGATCCTTAAGGGATACTACTATTAACCAACCATCAGCTGGGCTTCTTCCTGAGAATCACAGCCCTTAAAGACTGAAGGTCCAATCTTTTTTCCAGACTCTGAGACATCACACTTCTATCTGTTGCCAACATATGAGGTAATGAAGAAAAGAAGCAGAAATATGAGTGATCAGAGGTTAAAACCTGGGCTGGGATTAGCTAATAAGCCAATCCATTATGGCCAAGGAGACTGATGAAAATAAATGTTAGTTTAATGGAGAATTTAAAAGAAATTAGGTACTTCACTGTGTTCATTAGCCTTCAGACTGGTCTTTGTTGTTGTGTTTGTATCATTCACCAGCAATCCTCTTGTCAAGGAGCAGTAAATTCACGAATTCTGATTGTGAGTGTTTCCCTTGGACTTGGCTTTTGACAGACATCCTCACTTATTTTTGAAGAACCACACATCTGAGGAAACTCCAGTTTCTTAATCGCTTAAAGACTTCCATCTCATGTCCATTGGACATCCTTGCACAGCATAATACTGGGATTAGTTATTTGAACATCCAGTTTATGAACAAATTTGCTACACAATTCACAGCCTTGGTAATACAGAGGACTTCATTGATCCAAAGCAGAACAAAATGTCTCAACCCTTGATTGCACTTCCTGCTGGTTCATGCTAGATAAGCCAGCAAGAGTCCTCGACATCCTAATGTATGGACAACCCACATGATACTTGTCACATACATGATGCCATAACTCTGGTTGGAACTAGCTCATACCGCTATTCTTGCACTCAGCAGGTGGTACAATTGCTATCATACAGAAGATTTCACCTACCATCAGAGCAGCGACTGATCATTTTCAACCCAGTTCTTCCTTGTAGTTTGATGTGCAAGTAAATTAAAGTGCTTGTAGGTGTTGTGTATGTAAGGAATTATGGTAGTATGAAACAGTCTACTTGTTAGTAAACAAGATTACTAGCTACACTGAGTAGGACCCACATCTTTCCTTCCTCTCTTATTTTTCTTAAATCTATAAATTATGTTTAACAGAGATGTCATAAAAATCAGATGTTGAACAATAACTATCATTAATTCACTTTAAATTGTAGAAAATATTGTACGTATCTCTGGGAAAATTTTCTCAGAAATTTTTTAATCTATGTGTTGATTTAGTCTTTGCTGGCTTATAGAAAGGCCATGTACTTCTCTGTCAGTAAATGCAGGCTAGGCTGAAATATCAGAACATTTCTGGAAAAGATGTGATTATGGCATCACAAAGCTAACCTAGAATCCCAAAACTCTGAGCTAATATCCGTGTTCCACTATGGATTCATTCTGTGATCTTGGAAAGACAGGGTTTTTTTGAAGATGAATAGAATTGTTCTAAAATGAAGCTAGGAATTTATGACACAATAGAATGTCTTCTTTTATCAGCCAATCCTACTCTGCACACCTTGCTACTGTTCCATACTGGGTATTCATGAAAAAGGATAACGATGAAAGTGGTAATACTAATTTTAATAGCCTATAAGGCTTCAGAATAAATTTTGAAGAAAATAATAATTGAAGTTCTGAAAGTAAATAATAAATGAAAGCCTGTAATTGTATTTTCCCATTGGAAGATTGCACTAGAGTAATCTGAAACCTTTCTTTCACAAGATAATTGCAATTTTGTATAAGGGAAATGTAGTTTGACTTTTCTGTAGGACTTCAGTAAAGTCTGGTATTGTGCCTCTAGGGAAGTTACTAGTGAAAGTGAATATAGAGATTAGTCCAAGAATTGTATGGTAGATGGTAGAAGGGCCTCACAGCACCAGTTCCCTCAGAACCTTAGATGGCTTCCTTCTGGTACTATGAATTTGTCTGATTTGCTTAAATGTCCCTAACTCCTTCCTTCTCTGCTGTGGACAATGCTTTGCTCCTGCAGACTCTGCCAATAGGCTTAGTGACCTGTGAGGGCTGAGAGCAGACTTCAAAAATAAACTAGAAAATTCTACTGTAATAATCTCTTACGATTTCTCTTTGAAGAAACATTTTTAAGATGGAATTCAAATTATTTTATGGAGAAACCACAGATCATGTATTACATTCAATAGAAAAATCACCTACAACTTTCTGTTTATGCACTGTAAATCAGCAGGTAGGCTGTTGGTTCTTTTTCATCTGCTGTTACAGCATAAAAGAATAAGCATAAACAGTCATTTCTTCTCTATGTGCTATATTTACATGCACTTATTCATTATAATTGTCAAGAATTTTAAAACATTAAATAATCTTTGCCTACCTAAGTGATAAAATAGTGCAAACTTCATATTTCTGTCAAAATTTGATGTGTGCTTTGTCTTACTACCTACAACCTGTATTTAAAACATGGATTCTAACAGCAGATTATACAAGCAAAGTAAATTTTCTTTCTAACTGCATCTTGCAACTGAAAAATGAAAGATGCTCTTCTGATACTGTGATTTGATTCCGCTTTTAGATTTGATACTAGTTTTATAGAGTGAAAATGGAATTCATCATTTGAAAAGTAATTACAGTCTGTCACCCGCTGACCCAACTACAAAAACGTTGGTAGACAGATATTGAGGTCATGGCACTAGTCATTCTAACCAATATTTCCAAGAAAGCCATTTTTCTGGCTGCTAAAATCTACAGCCTAACAGGTGGGTGGCATGCAGTCAGTGTGACAGAGTGTCATTTTATTTTCCATCATTACCTTAGTTGGAATAAAAATGTTTTCTTAACAGTTTATCTACCAGAAAATATTTTGGAGGCTGCTTCTAAGCTTAGTGTCAAAATAGATTTGTATGCTCCCATTTACACAGTTCTGAAAATAATTGCTTAATTCCTCCAACTTGTATTTAACTCCATTTTCAAACTGTGCTGCCACTACTGCTCCCTACTCTGTAGTTCCAAATAGAGATTCTGAAGATATTTTCAGGATATTTATAGTTTCTCAATGTCATGGTTTAACCCTAGTCAGCAACTAAGCACCACACAGCCACTTTCTCACCCTCCCCTCTGCAGCGGGATGGGGGAGAGAATTGGGAAAAAAAAAAAGTAAAACCCACGAGCTGAGATAAAGACAGTTTAATAGGACTGCAGAGGAAGGAAAAAAAAATAATAATAATGATGATGATGATAAAAGAATATACAAAACAAGTGATGCACAATGCAATTGCTCACCACCCACTGACCGATGCCCAGCCCATCCCTGAGCAGCGATCACTGCCCCCCGGCCAACTCCCCCCAGTTTACATACTGAGCATGACATCATATGGTATGGCATAGCCCTTTGGCCAGTCTGGGTCAGCTGTCCTGGCTGTGCTCCCTCCCAGCTTCTTGTGCACCAGGCAGAGCATGGGAAGCTGAAAAGTCCTTGACTGGTGTAAGCACTGCTTAGCAACAACTAAAATATCAGTGTGTTATCAACATTATTCTCATACTAAATCCAAAACACAGCACTATACCAGCTACTAGGAAGAATATTAACTCTATCCCAGATGAAACCAGGATACTCAATCTCTTTATGTGGACGGCAAGCTTTTTTTTTTCCTATTGAGTTGAGAATTTCTTTTTTTATTCCCATGTTAGATCCTTCTGTATGGTGACTGACTAGCATATTAAGATACCCTGTTGTTTGCCTACGTTGTTACTCAGGAAGGAAAATAATCCTTTGGTCATGTTAGCTTAAGCATCAAAGTTCTACCCAGTACAAATTAATTTTAAGGAGGAGCTGAAACGTTAATAGATTTGTGGAGATTCAATGAATATTCAATGAATATAATAAATAAAACAGCAACAAAAATATTTCTACTAAAAATGGGAACAAAAACTATGATCAACACAGGAAAGACTCAGCTATAAAATAGAGGAACACGAAACCCAGAAATGGCTATCAAGGCACAGCAACAATTCCATAAGTTAGTACAGAACATTCCCAGAAAATTTAACATCAACTATTCCCTTACTGTAAAAAATTTTAAGCACATTGAACATAAAATGTCCACATTTACTCAGGCAGAAAATCAGAGAGTGAAACATTTGGTATACATAAAACAGATTTATTGCTATCAAAAGATAAAGATATGAAAAGCAGCATGAAGATCTCATTGGGCTGACTGAATAAGGGTCTGTCATACATACCAATATAGAGAAAACATCTTTTGAAAATCTCTTTTGTTAACAAGGTTAAAAAAAAACTAAACAAACAGGATGAGAAATACATACTCATCTATTAAGAAACATTTTTCCAACGGAAAACATTTTAAAATAGTAAAAAATAGTAAAAGGTATGTATAAAAGTATGAATTCTGCTCTGCAAATACAATAATTTTGTTTGGTTTTTAAGAATATGCATACCATGTAAACTTCCTGTGGGAAATTCCTACTAGGAAAATCCAAATTACATATCTCAGACACTTAAAATACATAGTTTTATTTGGTTTACTTTCAGCAAATCTTCGAACCATTTCTGCTACAGCCATCATGTCACCTGAGAGTTGTAGTTCACCACCTCCATTCTTTCTTGATGACGTGCTTGACAGAGAGCAAAGTATTCTGAAGTTCCATCTAGCTTCCTGCCAAGCTAATTTTTTTGATGAATCCTAGGGGTAGCATCACCTTGTGTGCATCATGAGGCATGTCATCAGACCTGTAACACCTATGAATTGTTGTACAATTATACTAAATTAACTTGACATGAATGTAATTTTTTTACATTTCCATAACAAACCTGTTTGGATTTTATATAAAATGCTCCAACAGAAACTTTTGATATTTCCAACTAAATAATTTTCACAATTTGTGGTCCTTGACATATCACGAAACCTGGTTCTTCAAGTTTATACGTGTGTGTGAGGGAGATATAATCTATATTATAGTTCACTGGTTAGAAAATCCAATTCAAACCAATATGAATTTTGAAAATTTCAGAATTATAAATTATCAATAATTGATGGATTTACTTGGTAATGAAACTGACACTGCTTATTCCAATAGTAATTAATTAGTTCATAGCATGGAGGTTGCTGTGATAAAATAACAAAGTTAGTGCTGGGCTTTAGTGGTCAGTTTTCTTAGACCTCTGTAGTAAATAACTATCTCTTTGGCAGATATATCTTATCTATATGTTCAATGACAGTGTCCATTCTTCTGTAACACCTAAGGTACCAGGAGCATCTGTAAAAAGTTGCAGAAACATGGACTATAATAGATCAAAGTGTGACACCCCGCCTTGTTCCCTAGTGATACATGGAAGTTGATCTTCAAATAGCCAAGAAAATTTCATCACGCATATTAAGAACATACTCTAAACAAAAATGCTGCAAGCACCTTTCAAAAAGGAATGTCTGTCATGTGCTAAAATACACTAAAGTGCCTAGGCAAATTTTTTTCTCTTTCTGAAGACTACAAGCCACTATCATATCAAAATATCATTGGCATTAAATCAAACTTGTGTCTGTTTGTAGGTAGGGTTAAATACAGGAGCTGATTCCTACATATACAGCTGGTTTCATGCTTGCTACTATGCATTGTTGTAGGTGCTTTTTGAATCTGGAGCCAGTCTTTGGTATTGTAAGAGAAGCTTGTTTGGACTAGATAAACATAATTCCTTGTCCTGAACCACACACATATTCTTAAGTACATCACACACATATTCTTAAATATCTCACCTGTACCACTAAAATACATGCTTCCTTATATATCATTAGCAGACGAAATAAGTTCATTTTGTGGTACATTGAAATAATTGAAATAATTGAAGTCCAATTAATATTTTGAATTTTCCAAAGGGACTTTGTAAGCCAAAGATGTGTAATAGTTGCAAAGAAATACAGAATTTGCCACTTCACATAAAGCACTTTTATCATCCTTCATGGTACCGAATACATTCTTACACCAAGGAAAGTGAGAGAAACACGAGATATCACCTTGGTCTTAAAGTATCTCAAATTCTTTCATTTAAAGACAAGCATATCCTTAAACAAGGTTTCTCCTATAACTTTTTAGCTCTGGTAAGTCACTTACACATCATGCGTTTGTATCACTATTCAAATTTCTCTCTTGCATTCCATTCATAACACCTGTTAATAATTATCTGTACACCTGTATAAATAATCAGCACCTGCACATGTGAAGAGAGATCTCATTGCATATTGCTAACAGCAATAACTCTGTCCTTTTTGGATGTAGAACTGTGTTTCTTAATGCTTATGTTCTAACTGAATGCTTTATTGATCTGTTTTCAAACCCAATGTAACAGCTAAGTTTTACTTTTCAGTTAATTATCTGAAATGGAAGTAACCATTAATATTTACTATTTCTAATTATTTTCTATATTTACTATATTTTAAATGTTGAGGAGGGAGCAGTTTACGATATATTATTCCAGGAGCTGCAGATGAGAATAACAGAAATATTGCAAATGAAGATGACACTAAGGGGCTTGACTCCTCACAAAATATGTTTTCACCAGTTAATAGCTGATTTAAATTTATGTGAGAAAAATACTGAGTTTTCATTGAACTAAATTGCAGTAAATTTCTCCTTTAAAGAATAAATCTACGGCTAACTTTCAACTTCCTCATTCTGGCAAGCATTACACTTCCACATTTTTTTATGGCAGGAGAGATTAGAAATCTCAGTTGAACACAGGGCTTTGTTGGCTGAACTACAGAACTAAAATTTAGTGAGCCCTGATCCCAAAGAGCTTTCAGTCTAAACAAGCAAGGTAGGCCAAAGATGGGAGGATTCACAAGAGACGCAAAGTGACTTGGGATCACACTGAGCAGATCAATGGCAGGAACAGGAGTAAAATCCAAGCTTCCCGAGACTCATTTTATCTGTTGGGTAATGCTGCTGGGTAACAGTTCCCAGGGATTCAGCAGTATTTGGTATTGATTTAGTTTGGGACTATTAATTTCATGTAATGGAAACTAGCAGTCAGTTGCCAAGGGGAGCTGCTCCACAGCCAGCCTGATCCGCAGCAGAGCAGCAGATCTCGGCGCACAGGGGGTTTTCTTGAGGCAGGGAAATGCCAGGGCAGCAGAGAGACCCACCAGGAGCAGGCAGCTCTCGTGGGAGACGCTGACAAGGCCTGGCCATGGCCAGAGCAACCGCAACCACCCCCATGCCTATAAAAAGCAGCCTGGGGAGCACGAGCCACCAGGAGCACTGCCAACAGAGCGTGGAGTAAATGGAGGCAAGTCCATGCTCAGGGCAGCAGGCAAAACCCCTCCTCACCCCTGATGAGCTGTGGGATAACACTCCGATGTTAGAGGGACAGGTTGCTAGCAAGGGCCCTCAGCCTGTTGCTCTGAAATGTGCTGGCTACACTGCAGCACACTTGAAGTCTTATGGAGATGAGCCAGGGACTCCTGAGGTAATGGGAGCCAACAGGGAAACACCAGTGAAATACCTCAAAGGAACTAAGGGGTGTTCCTCTAAGAAGGTGACATGGCCAACAGCCCAGCTGAAGTACCTCTACACCAATGCACACAGCATGGGCAACAAACAGGAGGAGCTGGAAGCCACCATGATGCTAGAAGAGCTGTCTCTGAAGAATAGCCACGAGCAGGTTGAAAGCTTATGTGTGAGAATCAGAGACCGAGGGAACAAAGGGAACCTTGTGGTTGGTGTCTACTACAGGCTGCCCAATCAAGGGGATGCTATTGACGAAGCCTTCCTCCTCCAGCTACAGGAGGCATCGCACTCAGAGGCTCATCCTGCTAGGGGACTTCAGCCACCCTGACATCTGCTGGAAAAGTAGCATGGCAACTTGTAGGCAATCCAGTAGACTCCTGGAATGCATTGAGGATAACTTCTTAAGCCAGGTAATACACAGCCCTACCACAGGGGATGCAATACTGGACCTGTTGGTCACCAATGCAAGTGAGCTAATCAGTGATGTCAAGATTGGAGGCAGCCTGGGCTGCAGTGATCATGCACTGATGGAGTTCGCAGTCCTGAGGGATATGGGTTAGGCGAAGAGTAAAGTCAGGATCCTGAATTTTAGGAAAGCAAAATTCCAGCTGTTCAAGGAATTAGTCAATAGGACCCCCGGGAAACAGCTCTCAGGGGCAAGGGAGCAGAACAGAGCTGGCAGATCTTTAAGGATGCTTTCCATAGAGCACAAGAGCTCTCAATACCCAGGTGTACGAAATCAGGAAAGGAAGGCAAGAGACTGGTATGGATGAGTTGAGACCTGCTGGTCAAAGTAAAGGACAAGAAGGAAATACACAGGCAGTGGAAGCAGGGACAGGTATCCTGGGAAGAGTATAGGGCCGCTGCCTGGTTGTGTAGGTATGGGGTCAGGAAGGCCAAGGTGCAACTGGAGCTGAACTTGGCAAGGGGTGCAAGGAATAGTAAGAAGGGCTTCTACAGGTGTATCAGCCAGAAAAGGAAGGTCAAAGAAAGTGTACTCCCTCTGATGAGCAAGACTGGCATACTGGTAACAATGGGTGAGGAGAAGCCTGAGGTACTCAACAACTTTTTTGCCTCAGTCTTCACCGGCAGCGTCTCTCCTCACACCTCTCGAGGGGATGGACCACAAGACAGGGACTGGAGGAGCAAAGTCCCTCCCACTGTAAGAGAAGATCAGGTTCATGACCACCTGAGGAACATGAACATACATGTCTATGGGACCTGACGAGATGCATCCCAGAGTCCTGAAGGAATTGGCTGATGTAGTTGCTAAGCCACTCTCCATGATATTTGAAAAGACATGGCAGTCGGGTGAAGTCCCTGGTGACTGGAAAAAGGGAAATATTGCACCCATGTTCAAAAAGGGTAAAAAGGAGGACCGACTGACCGACTGGGAACTACCGACCTGTCAGCCTCACCTCTGTGCCTGGGAAGATCATGGAACAGATCCTTCTGGAATCTATGCTAAGGCACATGGAAGACAGGGAGGTGATTCAAGACACCCAGCATGGCTTCACCAAGGGCACGTCCTGCCTTACCAACCTAATGGCCTTTTATGATGGAGTGGCTGCATCAGTGGACAAGGGAAGAGCTATGGATGTCATTTATCTGGACTTCTGTAAGGCCTTTGACATGGTCCCCCACAACATTCTTCTCTCTAAATTGGAAGGATAGGGATTTGATGGGTGGACTGTTTGGTGGATAAGGCATTGGCTGGATGGTCGCATCCAGAGGGTAGTGGTCAATGGCTCAATGTCCAAATGGTGATCGGTGACAAGTGGTGCCATCCAGAGGGACCTGGCCAAGCTCGAGAAATGTGCCCATGTGAATCTCATGAGGTTCAACAGGCCCAAGTGCAAGGTCCTGCACATGGGTCGGTTGAACCCCCAGTATCAACACAGACTGGGGGATGAAGGGGTTGAGAGCAGCCCTGCAGAGAAGGATGAGGGGGTACTGATAGACGAAAAGCTGGACATGAGCCGGCAATGTGCTCTCGCAGCCCAGAAGGCCAACCGCATCCTGGGCTGCATCAAAAGAAGCATGGCCAGTAGGTTGAGGGAGGTGATTCTGCCCCTCTACTCTGCTCTGGTGAGACCCCGCCTGGAGTTCTGCGTCCAGGTCTGGGGTCCTCAGTACAGGAAGGACATGGACCTGTTGGAGCGGGTCCAGAGGAGGGCCACAAAAATGATCAGAGGGATGGAACACCTCTGCTATGAGGAAAGGCTGTTGTTCAGCCTGGAGAAGAGAAGGCTCCGGGGAGATCTTATTATGGCCTTTCAGTACTTAAAGCGGGCTTACAGGAAAGATAGGGGCAGATTTTTTAGCAGGGCCTGTTGCAATAGGACAAGGGGTGGTGGTTTTAAACTAAAAGAGGGTAGATTCAGACTAGATATAAGAAAGAAATTTTTTACGACAAGGGTGGTGAAACACTGGAACAGGTTGCCCAGAGAGGTGGTAGATGTCCCATCCCTGGAAACATTCAAGGTCAGGTTGGATGGGGCTCTGAGCAACTTGATCTAGTTGTAGATGTCCCTGCCAGTTGCAGGGGGGATGGACTAGATAACCTTTAAGGGTCCCTTCCAACCCAAACTATTCTATGATTCTATGATTTCAAGTCAAACTCTGGTGCTCAGTATTGCCTTCAGACAAATTGTATTCTAGAGATCAGGTGTACTCAGTATGTCAGTTTAATCTGTTACTACACAACAGAACAGGGCCTTCTGTATCTCAGCTCCTGTACTCCAAAATAGTCCATTTAAAAATACTTTTTTTCTGCTAATGTAATTATTACTTTAATCTGTAGCTATCAAGATTTTCAGCGGTATTTATTTTGGAGTCATGGAGCATGACAAGCCTTTAAGGAGAAATCCCATTTCCAGAAGTGAAACGTAATTAATTTTCCCAGTCAAAAATTAAGCAAAAGCAAGGATTGCTTCACCGCAGGGGGGAAAGAAACCCTAAACAGAATAGTTTCTGCTGTTGCCTTTCTCCACTATACAACCTAAAGAGGCTGCAAGCTAACACAGTGCAGTATTTAAGCTTGAGTCTTTCTGCAGGTAAACTGCTCCAGCATTTTCTCAAAGCAGTCTCTGAGGTCTGCTATGCTATATACAAAAATATAGATGCAGTAGGAACTTTCTATTTTAACAAGGAAGTAGCTAAATACTCAGCACAGTAACCTCCAAAACACTGTGAAGTTTCTGGGAATACTGTAAAGAAGACCTTGAAATACTAATGTAGGAAACTACTTTTGAGGAAGTGCTTTGCTCTCTATAGTCCTTAAGACAGTTGCTATGAAACCAAAGGAAAAAAGCCCCTTTATGAAACGCATCCTGTTTAACGGTAGTGTGATTGGGAAAGTGTGGTCTGAAGTTCAGTAAAGGAGCTTTACATGGTGTATCCCTGTAGCCCATGGATAACATGGGATTCTATTCCTTAAAATATTTGTTTTATCAGCATTTTTATTACACCAGAATTAATGAAGTTTGGTTACCCCTGAAAAGTGTAACAATCTATTTCAAGCAAAATCAAAATATCACAGAAAGAAAATAACACTTCTAACCAAGAGGATCTGGCACAAAAGACTAAACTGACTGCAGGTATAGATACCAGTATGAGATTTTGGTCCAATTAGGGATTGATGAGAATGAGAATGTTACAGAGACAGCTCTAAAAGCATCTAAACCCAGGTTTTTTTGTACACATAACAATGAAAGCAGAAGAAATATCAGTACAGGCCTCAGGATGCCCCTGGGTGACCCAAATTTAGGGAATTTGAGGGAATTACATCTTTCTCCATACCAGTTTGTTTTATAGCACTTAATGAAACAATTAAGAAAAACTGGGTTTTTTTAAGAAAACATGAGGCCTAGTCAGTATTCTGTGTGACCATCATTTTCTAACAAACTGCATGAAAAACATCTTCACTAGAGCAGTAATTCTCTTTGTTATCTGCTGACATGGGCTGGATTTCAACCTGAGATTGGCAGTTGCTAATCCTGGAAGAAGCAATCCATGCCTAGGTTTCCTGGATTTTGCTGCCTTAAACGGGGTGAACTATCTTTTGCTTTTGAGCTGACTATGGGAGAGGAGGCTGTTCTGCTTTTTGTTTGGTTTGTTTTTTCTGAAAGCAAATTAAAGAAAAAAACTGGATTACTTGCTATGCATGGAGGAAGTTTTGACCTTTACAGTTTAGAACTAACATTTCTATAATGCTTCAAGTTTTTTACTTAAGAAAACTTTGTCTTTTTACTTTTTACTGTTGCTAAAGCATTAATATTTTGGGACAAAGTCTACAGCCTTCATGCAAATTCAACAGCACTTGCTTCAGCAAGTGTTCTTGGTGGTGCTACCCGTGTGGGTGAATGGTATGCACTGTTACAATATGCACACAATGATATGCGTTGCGAAAGGACCTTTTTAGACTTCTTCATACTTTTTGGTTATGCAGAAGGAAACATGGAATGAAAGAGGAAACACAGAGAAGAAATTGGATTAAACAACAATTTTGAGATCTGAAGCTGTGAATACATTTTAAACACAAAATGTCATCTACATGTATGTTTGGTTTATTTATTTTCTTAATTTAGTATCAGGCTGAAATAGGCAACACTTCATGGCATAGCTTAATTTAACATCTTTGACTATGATTATACTGATACAGTTGACTGTTAATCTGATTTTTGGTTTACAGAAGTACAGTTACCATAGAGATGTTATTTAGAATGAGATTCACTGTGAGAGATTCACAAATAGTTTTAATTTTCCAGCATATTTGAGGTCACATTAATATTTCATCAATGAACAGTCTGCACAGTAGAGAATCATGGCTTAACTGGTCATCAGTGATGAAGTGATAATATTTTCTTCACAATCTGAAAAAGTACTATTTAAAAGATAACATGAAATGCTAAAGACAGGGACTATTTCAGTCAAAAAGAAAAATGTTTTCTTGTTTGTATTTTCTTCATCCCTTGCAGGAAGAAGAAAGCTTTTGTATCAGTAGAAGTGGATAATTGTTATTCAAGAGTATAATTATTAATATGGGCTTCCTACACACAGCTCAGCCAAAGAATTTCAGTTCAGATTCAGATTATTTAATTAACACTCAGTGATAGTGGGGTACGGTTGTGATGCCCTATGTAGAGCCTTGCTATCTTACATATTTTTGAATAATGAATGTATAATGATGATATGCAAATTTTGACTTTTTAATAACTGCTATGATAATGTGTCACCTAATTTGGACCACTTCTGTGTTCCAATTTCTAGTAATGAAAAATTGCACTTTGGTTCCATCTGTGGTCTTATCAGAATATAAAGTAAAAGGCTAGTAGTACAATAGTCCACTGCAGTTCATAGACCTTATAGCTGAGATTCTTACGCATGACTGCCTGGAAATGAACCATAAATAACCATGGCTTGGTAAGCTAAAAACAGCACTATGCAATATCAAGCAAAATCCTATATCTGAATCTCTTGTCTCATCTCTCATTACTAGTATAGACAAAGAACTGGACATGCAAAGGAGAGGGAGATACTAATTTTTCTGCATGCTAAAGTAATTTTATATTTGGTAATATACTGATGGTCAAGAGATGATTTTGAGATATTAACTCAAAGCTTGCTTGGAAGATAAGGGACAGAGCCCAGCAGACTTGAATATTACAGAAGGAATAATGAAATATTATATTAAGTAAATTTAGCATTTTGTGCTAAAGTCTTTATTTTATGGATTTACTATCCTAGGGTTGTAGGTAATTCTAACAAAAATAGTTTGAGACGTTGTAATAAATTATTTGTGTATAATTCAATTAAGCATTTGTGATTATATGAATTTGTAATGCTGTGTAATGTTTTGAATATTTATTGCATATCTATTTTATGTTGAACATATTGTTATACCCTCCAGGACATTTTGCAGAAGACATTTCATTTGAAGTGTTATTTCTGAAGGAACAAGCAGAAGTATAGTTCTTCTCTATTACTTCAACATGTCATAGTACCCCTCTCTGCTACATAGTCAAAGATGTTATCTAGCTAACCTTTTGTCCAATTAAAATCAAACTGATATCAGGCACAAATGTAGGAGCTCAAGCTAGTGATGGTCTAACTACCTATTTCCTTCATACTTAAAATGTTTCCTTTGACTCACAGTCACTATGGTACAGCCTTAAAATTGCAGGTAGGGAATATGATTGTATATTGATCAAATATGAATCTGGACCCAAAAGAATAGACATCTAGGTCGCATTTGCCTCAGAAAGATTGTAAAACAGTGCTATTTATATTCATTTAGCTTACCATATACAAAACCACCTTCACTATGGGGAAATATTTAACCTTCAACCTCTTGGGCAAACTGCAGTCTATTAACTGTCCATCAATGAATCTTCATCAAATCTACCAAAATATCCTAAAGGACTGTCATGGAATGATTGCACAGAAAAAAAAAAAAAAAATAGAAGCTGTAAAAATCTTCCATCCAAATAGAAGATATATTTCTTTACACTACCTTCTCTAACCTAAGTGCACTGCAGCATGGAAATTTGTACAAGAAAGCAAATATATCCAACAAAAAGATTTATCCAAAAATATCGTAGCAAAACAACACCAAAAAGTATCCAATCAACCTTACAAAAACGAGGCATCAACTGTATATGCCTCCTCTTTTGGCAGAATGAAAATGCAAATAATCTGTAATGGATGTTATTCATGTTGCTTAGTACACTGCTGTGAGCTGTTCAGATGTGATTATGATAAGTACAGTGTGCAAATATGTACAGAACAGAATAAAAATATTTATGAAATGAGCTATAGCACACAGCAAGATGAACAGTACTGATACCTCAAGAAAATCAAATGTCTGTTACAACATTTTATATTATTTTTGTGCATGAAAAGAATTGTTTTTTTTCATTTTTATAGTAACTCACAGAACATCATATAGAATACACAAAAGTAAGTCCTTAATACAACAGTAGGAATGCTTCTTCTTTTTTGGGGATGTAGTAGTTACAGTAAGTACCACAAAGGAAATCTTTCTCAAAAACTGAAATTATATAACTTGTTTGAATCTTGAATTGGTTCAAATAAATACCTGCCCTCCCTTCTGTTCTCAAAAAATTCTGTTTTCTTGAGTATCCTTTTGGTGTGAGAAGTACCTTTCAAGTTATAGCATCTTCAAATCGCTCATGATGGGTCTTCCACAGGGCCGAGCATACTCAGTGCCTTCTGAGGTATCAGATTGCCTTAGACTGAATCTTGTATGCCTCTGAGTAAAGCCAGCTGAAAAGCATTAGCTTCTGGCAGTTGCCATCAGCAATTTTGCTTTTTTATTCTACAAGGGTAAAATAATGGATAAACTAATTGTTTAGGCCACCTTTTGGCTCTCTCTTAACTCCATAATTGGCATGCTGCCAAGCACATGAAAGATCCAAAAAGGCAGCCATAGATGCCATTACTGGTTGTTGGTCACTGAGGCCCAGCAGTATATTTAGAGGAGGCAGTGAGGGATTTTTTATTTCCCAGATAAAGACACTAGCCTTAGGCTAAAGATTGGTTTGGTCTTTGTAATGGCTATTAAAAAGGTTCCATCCTGTTCGCTGACAAAGATTTCACTTACCCTAATAAAATTGGTTCTGCATCATAGATGTGCTAAAATGGTAGAATTGACCTTTCTGGTATTTTCTTTGCTATGAAGTATTTTTTTTAGTACTAGTATCATTTCCACACCACACCCACACACACACTCCCCCTCAAATTAGCTCCTAAATTATATTCATTTACATGACTGAAAATGTGTATGTCCTCCTGTAAGGAGAGGGAAGGTGGCTTCTTCCTTTATCTTTACTTTGGTCTATCACTTTCACAGCATCACTCCTTCAACCCTTTCTCCTTAAGCTCACTCTGTTACGCTCAAGTATTTGCAACAAAGCTATTCAGAGTCATTTTTAGGTGCTTAGCTCTTGCTAACTTCAGGGTTGAATATTCTTGAAATTATGGGTCTTCCTAAGTATCAGGGGAGAAACAGCTCTCTTGATGACACATTAATTAAATAAAAACAGTTGTTATTGTGTCTTCTTTTTCATATTTTATTCTAACAAACATACTATACATTTTTCTTTCTTCCCTAAACTGTACCAGTTGTCTCATCAGAAATACTAACCAGTAGGGAACAGCTGGTAACAATATTATGTGATACAGCAAGCTAAGAAATCATTGTGTGTCATTTTCCCATGCAGTAAAAATACATTAGAGGTTTCCTTTAAAAACTCAAAGATTGTAGCTTTTAAATTATAATTTTAGCAAATTTCACTATGCAAAAAAGTTAATTTTTCTACCCTTTTAATGCCTATTCTGAGCAGAAGTGTTTGCATATCAGATGTTTTAAGTGAAACAAGTTTCTTCTTAAGGTTGGTGCAAGGACCACCAAGAGTCAGTAGAGCTACAAATTGACTACACAAAAGCCACAAAATGTCAAGGAACTTCTTCAGCTCACACAATGCAATTCTCCAGTCAGGAGCTGTCTACTCACCATCTTGATTTACACAACCTTGCATCAAGAGTACATGCTATATTAATTCATCAATAGGAAATGGCTTGGGGAGGGTAAGGAGAGGAAGAAGGGATATTTTCCAGTCTTGAACTCATCCTGGTCTTCCTTTTGCCATTGCTCAAAGCCAGTGTTACCTTTTGAAGTATCAAACCTGACTGTCATTTTACATAGGGAGGAAGGAATCTGGGATTCAGCAGGCAAGTAGCTG
The DNA here is from genome assembly GCF_965183815.1 of Platalea leucorodia. Lineage (NCBI taxonomy): Eukaryota > Metazoa > Chordata > Aves > Pelecaniformes > Threskiornithidae > Platalea > Platalea leucorodia. The sequence goes on along the minus strand of NC_138829.1, from coordinate 31,437,407 downwards.
CACCATTGTTCAGTCCTTCTCCTCTTGACTCAGTAACCTATACAATTTGTATTTCACACCCATAGTACAAGCACTATGATGGCTGACTTTATGTCACTCTGGATGACTGTAGAATACACATGGGTGTACATCACAGAAAGCAGGAATGATACTATCGGTTTAGAATTGTGCAGTCAAATTCTAGCCCAGTGGCTCTTTAGTTCAGTGATATATTGCTGGGGTTTTTTTATTATCTTATCACTCTCAGGTATAATTTACTGAAAGAAGAAGCTAATACTGTGGCTTGCATAGGTAGCATTTTATCCCTTTAACCTTAAAAGGTTATAGGAATTTGTAACTGAGTGGGTCTTTCCTAATATTTTTTTCTTGTTTGTAAGAGTTTGCGTGCTGTTTTTATAATGTTTTCATTGATGTCAAGACCTTGGTATAAAAACAAGACTAGCACTGTACTAATTTACCCCATGGTCTCCTGTGTCTGCCTCTCTCCTTGAGCAACTGGCATAGCTGCAGGACTGTTTACTCCACGGCTTATTTCCCCTTTATCTTTGATGTCCCAGGATGTCAAAGGCTGTGAATTTAATATTGATTTTATAAAGTACTTTTACTGTAACATGTCAGTTAGGATTAGCCTCAACCTCGAGGAAGCTCAGGCACTGAGCTGGATTTGCACGCAATGTGGCTCTCCAGTTCTCAGACTCTTTTCCCGAGCGAATGCTTTATTTATAAGAGTGACAGTGTGCTGTGAAAGCAGGGACAGCACACAGCCCCCAGCTATCTCTGTGTCTTGTATACACAATGTCAGTGCCCTGTGTATACATTAGGCTTGAAAATGTAAGTGGATCAGAGAGACGTATCATTTGCTGGTATGTAAACAGACAGATGAGTTTATAGATCGCATTAAACCCCAGTGGCTGTAACTAGTGGAAGAGTCTTCCTGGACTCCCATCCCCCATCTCACTCCTCCTTATTCCTCCTTATACCATCAACACCAACACCACGAGCTGGACTCACCTCCTTTAGGGAGCAAATAAAGGCATCTTTCCAAAGGAGGAATCATAGCTGAAGAGTATTCTTGCCTTGATCTTGTTCCCTTAACCTTTTATTGCTCCTTTGAAATGGCAGGTGCTGCTGATGGAATGTATTAATCCACAGATTAATCTGCAAAGTCTTTTCATAACTCAGTATTGATCCTTCACTCAATCCCAACAAAGGTGAAAAGTTTGTCTTGATCTCTCCCTTCTTTCTCTTTTTTTTTCCTCCTTCTTTTACTTTATACTTTTGCGAAAGAAAAAAAAAAATGCAGTTGCCATACTTTGTGTCTAAAACTGTGATGTAAGGTTTCTCCAAAGACTGATAATGCTAAAGCTTGGAATTACACTCTCAGGGGGGCAGTCACCAGTTTTCTTGTGTGTTGAGCAAATCATGACAACTGATTACACACTGTTAATGAAAGATTAACTATTTAATGCATTAGCTTTTTGTGAGCACACAGAACAGCTGTGCATTTGGGCTATGTCTGCCCCATTCATAGCATGTTTGATTTCTCATAGCTCCCCAGTCGCTCTGAGCTTGCCTTCCTCCTCAGCTGGGACTTGAGTTAGCTTAGGTCTTCTGAGCATGTTGAAAATATTTCTTGTTTGGTTCATTAATTATTCCGTAAGCCTTGACTTTGAAGCCTATGTACACTTATGGCAATACATAAATAATAAAGAAGTTATTATTCTTTACGTACAGCATATATTGCTGATTATAAAACATCATCCATGTAGCTGCATTATCATTCTTTTTAATGTATTACGTTGCTCTGCCTAGGTATATGTGACAGGTTGAGTTTTGTTTTAAGCCATTTTCATAAAATATAAGCCATTCCAGTGTAAAACCTGCAGGAGTTCATAAAGAATTTTGCTGAGCTTTAGTAACTGAAGAAGGAAGAAAGAATGGTAAAATTTGTCTTATTTTCCTCTTTCATATAATGTGACAAATAAAGAAACTACAGAGCAACATTTGTGATTTCAGTTGTTGCAGGGAACAAATTGGAAGCATAAAACTGAAAGCGGCTTTCATGTGCATACAGGTAGGTACACATATACCCTTAGTGCTTCCTATTTATACTGGAAACGAGACCGCATCTTTGGTGAAATCTGGCAAGCATGACTTTAGGTGATAAAGACAAGGTCATAAAAATTTTCACATAGATCTGCATAAACTGATAACAGACTTAAAATCTGCAAATCAAACTCCAAAAATAGTATTTCAAAACTTACTTAAACTCAGTAAGATTTTCCTTCGGTGTCCACTCTCCCACTTCTCACTCATGAGAGAGACACCAAGTGGAAATAGCCCCAGACAATTTTTCATCTATTTCTCTCCAGGATAAAAAGACAAGAGTATTCCCAATGTAATGTTAAAGTGAAAATTTCCACGCTGAAGATCAGCGCATAGAATTTTGGACATATGTCAACTAAATAATCAAATGAAGTCTCTAAAGCATTTTGAGTGCAGCCTGTCACTACTGCCAATGTTACAGTAAGCCCATAAATATTTGATATACCTGAGAACACCACCTCTTCTGTTTCCTTTGCATTAGGTACACAATGTATCATCTCTGTTTTTTGTAGAACTCAAGCATATTATGTCTGTCTACATAATATGATGTGATAATTTTTTCAAACAATATGTTTAGTAAGAAAATTACCCTCAGAGATATCTGACTATATTTAATAGAGTATGTGCTGAATAAGCAAGGATAGCGTGTCAATCTGTAGGAAAAAATTCAGTTGGCTAAATTTTCATCCAGTTTTTATGGAATTCATGCATACAAGCTATGTTGAAATATCAGTGAGGATTTGCTTTATAACTCAATGAAAAACAATGAAATTCCAAACTTTGTCATTAATTTTTGTATTACTAAAAGTAAAGCAAATGTTTAGTACATAGTAATACAAATTCAGTATGCTTTCATTTGCAGTTTTGTAACCAAATAAACATCCAAATGATAAAACTGTTCAAAATATGCACTTATATTTTTCAGACATTTCACACACCCCATCATATTAAAGTTCTGTGGCATCCAAGTTTTCCCTGAGCACTGTGTTAACTGCAACACATCAGAAAAGCTGGACTTTGGAGAATGCCTCACTCCATGAAAATTATCCATGCATATGTGCAAATCCATTCACAGGATATTTTTAATTACTATTATTCAGGTATATATATTATTTCATGGAAGCATATACTCAAGGGATTTTTAACAGACCTGTTTTTACGGGTGGTTGTGGATGTCTTCTTTTCTTTTGCATGTTAAAAAGACACACAGAAACCAAAAAATCCTTCATACATTGCAGCCCGAGCTGTAAGCTGTGAGTTAGGGACTCTTCTGTCACAGACCAAGCAAAGACTGACGTAACTGTTAGCGGACTTCTAAGGCTTTATGCGCAAAGTTTCCAAAAAACAATGCTAAATTCACTTCATAGCACATTTATAAAATATGGAAATGTTACTGCTGCTTCTTTGTACAGCAGCAGGAGGCACAGATAGTTTAATACTTCCTAATATCACCCAAAGACTCTGTGGTGCAGTCAAGAATGAAATGAAGGTCTCCTGAATCCCTGTTCACAGCAAACTGGTTTGCTTTCATCCAATAATCCCTGACTGCCAGAGGCTATTGCAGGGTGGCCTAAATTAAAGGAACCCTGAGGTAGTGTTAATTTGTGCCATAAGGTCAAAGCAGTCTCTATTAACCCGAGGGCTTTGTTAGTACGATGGTGGCGTAGTCACTTTTGCTGTTTTTTCCTGTTGCTCAACTGATCACAGCCTAGCCAGTCCTGAACACTGGACACTTAGGTGTTCAAATTTATCTGCCATTAGAAAGTCTTGAACAACAATTTATGCTAACAAAGTTTGGGCTAAGGTTGTTAATGAATTGTTTATATTTTGGTGTGTGTGGCAAGAATACTGTAAAAATAGCTTGGTTTTACCCTATTATTGAATATCTACATTTTTAAAAGAAAAAAACTTAAAAGGAAGTTAACTAAACTACTGACTATTCACCATTTTCTCGTTTTTTTCTTTGAAGAATAGTATTTCCACAATGCTGGTAGGAATGTGAATGCTTGTAAACAGCAAATAATGAGGTATATAAGGGTAGTTAATTTGAATAGCTATCTCTGTTCTTCACAAAGAGAAACCAAACATTTTTCCTAATGTTTCAGTGATTTAAGTTTGGAAATGTGTCTGTAAAAGCATTGTCATATTTTGTAAGTCTAGTATACTAACAACAAGCTACAAAACCCAGCATCTTATATGTATCAGCAACATGTTTGCACGTTGGCTGTCTCAATTTCAAGAATGACTGCTAAGGTTACATCCCGCTTTCATCCCAAGTCTGTTGGGAAATTGTTGTCAGTTTATGGAGGTCCTGCTTTGTGTGTTGGTAGTTGCTGTTCTTGCACTCAGAGCATCTATGGGTTAAACTTTTCCCCTCTGCTTCTCAGCGCCACCCTCACATACTACCATTTTTCTTTCTTCACCATATTTCTGTTTCTGTGGATTTTCAATTCCTTATTTATTCTTTTATTTTTACGTGTTTTCTGTTTGTAATTGCATGCTTCAATTTTGCAATTTCATGTGTGCATTAGTTCTCAGTGGGAATTTGCCTTGCTTGCTAGGAAGATGATACAACAATATTTCAATGTATTTTAACTACATCTCCATTTGAAGTTTTGCACAAAACATCTTGCTAGAACTGATGCTTTAGTCAGGACAGAACATGCAGGACAAGCACTCATCTCAGGCCACAGTGGAGTAAACAGCTGTGTTCTTCACATAATGATTGTTGGTGGAAGGGAAGCTGGTACAGATACCTCAAAGGTGGGGCCACCTATTTTAATATAACGAGGACCATTTTGGTAAATTGGGTTACATTTGAAGTTCAACCATACATGCCATGCATCCTTTGTCAGTGGAGAGAGAGCTGTACTGAACTACAATCACAGTCAACAGATTTCAACTGGCCAGCAACTTTAGGGGATCCCCTTCCAGCACAAAGCCAGATATCAAAATACTGGTTATATGGACCCCTTACTGCCTAAGGTTCTGCATTAGTTTATAACAGGAATTTGTTAATACTGTTTTTATAAAAGCAGAGGACAGAAGATGCTTTTGGTTCTTTTCAATGTTCATTTCCCTGTTTCTTGATCCTTCCACCCTTGCTGCCACCACATCTTCTTATTTTGCCCCATAGACATTCCTTCTTCCTAAATGCAGTAGCAGTGAGAGGCTTTAAATTTTTATGTCCCCATTGGGGCCTACTTCAGAGGGATTCTCAGGATGTCCTTCCCAAGGACAGGAAAGAAACATTTTTTCATGGAAGACTAAAATTCAGACTAAAATCTGAATAAGAAGTAAGATAGGAATGATGTCAAAACACCCTGAAAATGTAGATAGGGCATTATTTTCAGATCCCATTGATTCCCTCAAGTGTTTTCTAGCCAAGTCTTGTTTGGCTACTCGAGTCTTCTTGGCTTTGTATACTGTGCTAAAATTAGCTACATCCTTGAAAGCCTTATTAAATGTCATTGGATATATTCAAGCATTTACATGTTTTGGTGTTTTGCCTTGTTTTGAGCAGTATAACTTAATCAGCAGTCATGTAGCAACATCCAAGACAAGTACAATAATAGCCTTGTGTTCTATTTTTCATTAATTGAGATGGAGCTTGCACTGCCTTCCATTACACTTGTATTCATTTCTCTTTTTTTCTATAAACAAGCATAGAAATATATTTTTTAATTAGCAATGAAATAATGTATATAATAATATCAAGCTGCTTTCATCAAACCCCACAAGATGATGATAAATGTTGATATTATACTCAATTTGGAGTCTCTCCTATTTATGTCATGTTACATTTTTCAGGATTTGGAAGGCTAACCCCATGATCTAGCTTAAACAGATGCAAATTAGGATTATAGCCAAAATATATTCTGAATCAGGAAATGTGTTACTGAATGTTGTGATAATGGCTTCTTTAATACCTTGAAAAATAAATACAATATGCTACTTTCATTTTCAGAAATCAGTTGCAAAGTGTTGTATACTAACCAGAATTTGCAGTATTGAGGCCTTTACTTTTTTCCAAGAAAACTCATCATTTGCTGTTCAGAAATCCAATTGGTTATTTCACAATGTCTGTCCAGGCTTCAGTTGAAAGAGTATTTCAATAGTAACCCTTGGAATTACCAAGAAAGAAATATTATTCAGCTTTTTCATAAGCATCAATAACTTCTTACAGTCCATTCATTTATATCAGTCTCTTTTGCTGTAAAATAAGGATGAATTATAAAAGCTCATTTTGAATATACTGACTTGGTAGATATGTGGCATGTTTTAGTTACAGCTACAGTTTTTTAAAGATTTTTGAGGGTCACTCTGCACGTTTTTACTGTTTATTCCAATTTCTGCTGTACAGGTATTCCTTCTTGGTAGGTATATTTCTCAAGAGCAGAAAACTGCACTCCTTTTTTGTAATCATTGTACATCATAGGCTCTAAGGAGCAAATCATTAGGCAATTGTGACTGGGATTGTTACCAGTGAGAGCCCAATACGTCTTTATGGCAAACAGAGTTGGCAAGAATACTGTAAAAATAACCTTTACAATGGCGCTCTGCCATTTAACAATATTGGGTGTAGCAGTGTGGCAAGCTATGTGAGCCTTTGGAAGGTATCTCCAGAAGTGTTGTGTTTTATTTCAGTCTTTTTTCATGGAGAGGCAAGCTTCTTAGTTTGAGGAAATTGTACCTGGGGAAATGATCACTGTTAAAGACAGTGGAAAAATCCTCAGTAATGTCATTAGCAGACAGGCCTAACAACAAAATGCTGACAGATAAATCTATGGCATGGTTTATTCAAGTACTTACAGTTCAGTGCTTAAACATGCTTATATGAAACTTTTTGCACTACTTTTTAAATACCAGAAAACTATGTTATTTATAAAACATTTTACCTAAGAGTTCATGCTCTAAAGAAAAACCTTATAGCTGTTGAAAGACTGACTTTGTCTTTGCAAACTATCTGCTTTTGTTTTTCAGCCAGATATTTCTTCTAATGCTCATTAAAAAGGATTCTCAAATTCAGTCACTGATGTATTAAAAACCATTTTAATGAAAAAAATTGTAATCCTATATAATAATACTGTAAGTGTTCTCTGTCTCTTCAGAGGTAAAACAGCATAAAATTTTAATGCAAGCCTCTGCCTGGCTGTATTAAAAGTGTTTGGCCAGCTTTAAATCTGATTAGTATAGCTGTTACAGATAACAGTGAAATCAGTTATGATTGTAGATAGTCATAGCAACTCAATATTAATATTCACAGTCCACACTGTAGTTACATAGCTGTGATACTTAAATGGACAGACACAACACTTCATTGTAATAAAGAATTTAATCTTTTTATTAGAATAATAATAGGCTTATCAATTCTCTGCTGTTAATTATACTTCATGTTAATAAGATCATATACAAATACCCTTTCAAGCAATGCATTGTAAATATACCAAGCTACAGTCCCATTTAGAGATGCACAACATGCCAAAAGTATCTGGCATCAGTATTTTGAGAAACGGACACAGGAAAAAAAAAAAAAAAAAGAAAAAAATCCTGTGAAGAACACAGCTGTTGGCAAAGAGGGAAAATCTCTATATGGCAGTGTTTAGAGATAATTGGAAGAGGCTTGTTTTGTTTTTTTATATAATAGTAGTTCTCAGAGTGCTGAAGTATTTTATTTAATGATGATAAGGAGGATAATAATACTGATGTACCAAGAAGTAGCTGGGCTGACAGAAGTTGTGCAGGCCTTTGTCAAAGTATCAATTCATCACTCCTCTTCTTCCTGACACAAGTCCCTTTTGATATTCAGCAGAGCAAATAAAAATTCTCTGTTGTGCCAATTCACTCCTTCAAATCTCTGCTGTTAATCACACTTTATGCACAAATGGCAAGATATTTTTATGTATTAGAATAATTTAGAGATGTGGTAAATATGTATTTTTTTCCAAAAACATAAGCAGAAGACTTGCACATGAAATGCAACGAGCTGACTTGAAGCTCATTCTTGTGTTCCCATTTGAGGAAAGCTGACTAGTCTGTTTACTTGGCTGAAGGACTGGACTTATAATATGAGCAGGCAATGTGCAGGAAGGAAGACTTGGAAAAAACTGATTCATGTAGGGAATTAAAGCAAATGTCTAATGTAATTATCAATACCAGACTCAGAGAAGGATTTATACTAATTTCATGCATGTTTTAACTTTTGAGTAATTTCTTCTCTCAACATTTATTATTTAATTTTTTATATTTTACTTATTATTTAATTTATATATTTTACATAAAATTTGGACACTAACCAAAGCCTAATGACTGAACGTTGTCTTAATTTCTCTACGGATCAAAGCTTTACATTTGAAATAAAAGACCGATAATTTATTGTAAAGAAAAAAGTGTCATAAGTGAAAATGAAGCAGAAGGACAAAGATGAGCTTAAGCAGCTGGTATTTTGTACTGTAACTGCAAGAGGTGAAATTGCCTTTACTTTCTTGTAATATTCTTACAATTATCAGTTTTCAATATTATCTTAAGTTCAAGTATAGTTACGAGAAAGTCTCAAACCTGTACAGTTAAATACTTTCATTAAAATATAGTTAAGAAGTTCATATGCTGTAAAATACTATGATTATGCAAATAAACAACATGGATGAAACATGAGTTTGGAAAATGCTAGTGCATACAAGATCTGCAAGTTGTAGATGTAAATAAAACATTTATTACAACACTGATAATTAGTGCAATTCCGTGAGCAGAAACAATAGAGCTGGAATAGAAATGCAATGGAATAGAAAATTAATTATGTTTCTTAGTAGTATGTTTCTTATCTTTCTTAGCATGGTAACTGTAGGAGAAAACCAGAACCACCACTTTGCTTCTGTACAAAACACAGGCAGAAGGGCTGACATTGAGCCACCAGAGTGTATGATAGTATGGAGAAGTGAGTAGTGGCAGAAAGACTGGCTAGAAGTAAAACTCAAGTCTAAGTTAGATTTGTGAAAATTTCAGATTCAGGTTTCCAACTCAGCTGATCTCTGTCATTTCAGTGGACCTGAAATATGGGATCAGAGAGTTGGAACTCAGATAAATTTCAATTAAGTACGAATATGAATGATCCACATCTTTTTTTTTACCAGGTGGGTGAGTTACCACATAACCCTGAGTTTTCAGAAGAGCATGGGCTATTCGCTTTTGGCAGTGATTTCTGAACCTCACAATGGAGGGGTGGCTGAGATAGTCTTTCTTTTTATCCTATGATAATTTGTAAACAACTGGTGAGGATAGGGTTAACTTGTCTCCCATGAGTTGAACAGAAATAGCAGCTGCCTGTCCTCACTGTAAGGACTGCCAAGGAGGCCAGCCCTGCAAGAAAGAAAGAAATACAGCTTGGCTCAGATGGCAAGTTACTTGCTCTGAAAGGGATTATAACAGGAGTGATCTCTAAGAAGCCTTTCGGACTGGCATACGATCAGACTTGGTTTATGACTAAGAGAAATATTAACTGCAAGAGGCACTTCTGCTGTTTTCCATGTGTTTCTTGATACATATGTTTCTTGATACATGGAACCCTTTTTCACCTGCAGCCCCTAAAAAAAATCTATTAAAAACAGCATGTCTACAGACAAGCTTTACTGTTAATCTAGCACAGCTACAGACAGGAATTATTTTTCATGAAGAATCCTGGCATCTTAAATCCCTTCACATAATGACTACCTATATATTTTATCGTAGCCAAAATTCTACTCTTTCAACACTCATACTTGATCAGGGACCAGTCACAAATGCATCTAAAACAGCATAGACAGATTATGTTCCGTTCACCACAAGCATTATCGTATGATATCTCACTTTATTATTTCCACTAATCATACACTATGTGTATTGTTGCAAACATTTTGAGAAGACAAAACCAATTTAGTCACATTCAGTGTGATCTTGGAAAGTCATACGACGGCAATGTGCATGGTATTAAACCCAGACAGTGAAGACATGGAGTTGTTTGGAAGTACGGGGAATGGTATTCTGAAGCCATTCTTTTCAAGTATCACCTTCTGTTCTTTGCAATAAATTCCTAGAAGGCTCTATTTTGCATTCCTTAATTACCATCTCAGGGAGGTTGTGCATATGTGAGGAAAAAGAATGCCCTCTTTAGGAAAGGAAATCAATTGTCTTACCTGAGTGTGAATTAAGGACATGAAAATTAACAGATTATAGAAAAATATATAAAATATAAATTCCTAAAAAATAGCATTGTATTAAATCACTGAGTGATGAGAGAATTGTGAAAAAGTATTTATTCCCCACTTTTCATGTCAAATTATCTTTAAAAGTATGAAGCCGTATTAATTCTTGCAATGATCATTATGCTCTCTGCTTCATGTACATGGAATAAACAGTCTTTCCTTCCTTAAAAGTAGGAACTGAACCCTGACTGTTATGGTCAGGAAAAGATTTGTATTGTTTTATTTTTCAGGAAGCCAAATAACCAGTATTGCACATTCAAAATAAAATAATTTTGTGTATACCAGATGTTCAAGGTCAAAACTTTTATAATACACATCTTTCTTGTTGAAACTTTTTGTGTACCTTATCAATGACAGATGCGAATGTCTTTCACTATTTTCAAAAGATTTTTAGTATCAGCACAACACTACAGGCTGGGGGAGGAGTGGCTGGAGAGCTGCCTGGCAGAAAAGGACCCGGGGGTGTTGGTTGACAGCTGCCTGAACATGAGCCAGCAGTGTGCTCAGGTGGCCAAGAGGGCCAATGGCATCCTGGCTCATATTAGGAATAGTGTGGCCAGCAGGACCAGGGAGGTGATAGTGCCCCTGCACTCGGCACTGGTGAGGCCGCACCTCGAGTACTGTGTTCAGTTTTGGGCCCCTCACTACAAGAAGGACATTGAGGTGCTGGAGCGTGTCCAGAGGAGGGCAACGAAGTTGGTGAAGGGTCTAGAGCACAAGTCTTGTGAGGAGCGGCTGAGGGAGCTGGGGTTGTTTAGTCTGGAGAAGAGGAGGCTGAGGGGAGACCTTATTGCTCTCTACAGCTACCTGAAAGGAGGTTGTAGTGAGGTGGGGGTCAGCCTCTTCTCCCTAGTAACAAGTGATAGGACAAGAGGAAACAGCCTCAAGCTGCACCAGGGGAGGTTTAGGTTGGATATTAGGAAAAACTTCTTCACCAAAAGGGTAGTCAGGCATTGGAACAGGCTGCCCAGGGAAGTGGTTGAGTCTCCATCCCTGGAGGTATTTAAAAGATGGGTAGACGTGGTGCTTGAGAACATGGTTTAGTGATGGACTTGGCAGTGATAGGTTAACAGTTGGACTCGATGATCTTAAGGGTCTTCTCCAACCTTAACAATTCTATGATTCTATGACAAGACTATTATTAAGAATTCCTTTTTTTAAACCAAGTTCTTTTAATGCTCTTTTTTCATACATCAATAGGACTTAAAATGTAAATTTCTTTTTTCTGCATTTTCCATCAAAAATTCAATACGTAAGATTCATAGACCCTAACGTTTAAGACTGTAGGCATTATATTGAGGTGAGTACAGTTTCTGCTGCATATAAGCTAACTGTTTTTGAGGATTTACTAAGTTCACAGTCTTTAAACTTGGTGGTGAATTCTGCCCTTGGATGAGCATGTGCAATTCTCTTTGAATTCAATGGGAATCCTACCTGAATGACTCAGGGCAGGAAATGGCCTTTAAAAGGGGCTGTTTTGTCTTTTAACAATTCATTCACTACAGAGGTTTTAATCAGTCTCTAGAATAATTTGCTGTTCAAGCCAAATAGCAAACCTCTGACATTAAGTTGGGAGAGAAGATGATTAATCTTCAATGTAAACTGGAAGAGACACTGGAATGGGAAACTGAAGCTCTTCCCTGTGCTGTGTCCTCTGCTAGAGACATTCCTCCTGCAGCGGTTCAGGTGATGAGTCTGTGCCCCATGTTCAGCAGCATGATCGAAGCAGTCTGGGCTGGCAAAGACGTCAACACACACTCTGGCTGCTGCACAACTGCCTTGTGATTCTTTTCACCTGCTTTTCTTTTGCAAAGAGGCTGGAAACAGGGACAAATACACAATGGCCTCCCCATGCCAAAACTTCCACTGTAAATTCACACTTAAAACTAGACAACAAAAATGTAGTATGAAGAGGGGAGTTCACCAGTGTCACTGGTCCACAGTTTTTCACTTTCTTGTTTCCCTGAGATGTTCTCCTGTGATCAGAACAGCTCCAGACATGATTTTGTCACTTACAAATCGAGATTGAAAGACAGAACTCTATTTGTATATATCATAAAATTCTGTCCTCAGCTTCTTTTTCTACTTTATCTCTTTATGTTTTCCAATTTCCTGTTTTCATTATGTTAGATGGTCCAAAATTGGTATAAGGTGAAAATGAAACCGTCCTCCTCCTACATGTTTGTAGCCCTGGTGTCAGAGATTGTATAAAGTATTTGTAAGAAAACAATATCTGCAAAAACCTCGCTCCTCCAGTGTGTGTTTCCTTTGTGACATTCTGGAAGCACTCTGAATGGGAATTTACAATTATGATAGGTCTAAGACAAAATTAAGGTGAGAAAAATATGGAAGAGAAAAGGAGGAGGTAGATCTTTATTCTTCATTCCGTGAGACTGCTAAGCACAACCTGTTAAAAATAAAAGTTACTTCAGTTCAGATTGTTCTGGTGTCTTAAGAGGAGTCATTCATTCTTAAAATCCAACTATGTCCTCAGCAGCTTCAGATGGTACTGCAGGTATTCAGAACTAGCACAGCAGAAAGCCAAAGGAGGTTTATAACTTACATGAGTTTTTGTTTATTAACAACAGAGAAAAATGTAGTCCTTCTTCAGAATCTTTGATTACATTACATACAAAATATTTTGAAAAAGCACTGTAAAAGAAAACTTCTGTTGTCAAAGATGGAGGTAGATTATTTTGAACATCAGTTTTGGACTGCCAGCTCACAACAAAGTTCCAATTATTTTATTTTAAATGTCCTATCAAAAGGTCACAATTAAAATATTTATAATATAGCTTTGAAGCTTTAAGTTTCATTATGAGATGAAGAAGAGCAGCTGCCCTGTCATCAAATTTCCATGGTGGCATTATATTAACAAATAAAGTGGGGGTTATTCATAATTTTGCATATCTTTGTGGTTGTACATCATTCTTTTGCTTCCGAGGGAAGGGGCAGAGTTGCCTCAAAGAGGACCCACTCTAGGAAGGAATTTTGTATCAGACACACTTCTTTCAGGATTAGTGACAGATTTTCGAAAGGACTACGCTCTGAAAATCTATCATCAAACAGGATGTACAATTAGGTCAGATTTCTTTGGGATAGATAGAGTGGTGTGGTGCTGAAAAAAATTTAAATCATCAAAAAGCACCGGCTAACATGATACATAATCTTCTATGCAGTATGTGATGTGGTTGTGAACCTGCAGGGCTCCATCACTTTCTGCCAAGTCTCCTAGATAACACCTGGGGTCAAAGGGGCCAGAAACATGGCATTACCTCTTTGTGCTCATTCATTCAAGAGGGAAGCCAATGAACCTTTGTGGTAGCTTTTTTGCTTAAATATGTAGACAAATTGCAAAACCCTATTCTGGCAAGCGGACTATCAGACAATAGCTAATGAATCATGAACAGAGCAGCTGGAGACAATTAGGAATAAACTTCATTAATTTTTTTTTTAATGGCAAAGAAAGAAATTCTGTATCCAAATACTTTATAACTGAACTTTTACATACCATTCATTCATTTGCTTCTTACTTACTTGTCTGAACTTACCATTTCATGCAAGTGCTCTATGCTAAGAACTGTATTTTTATATTTGTTTTTAAAGTACATGACAGTAGGATACCTGGTGCATTGGTCAAATAAGTACCTAATGATGATAGTACTGAAAAACCATAATAGAAGTATAGCCATTAAAAATTTATCTTTGGAATATGTTTTGGGGAAGCATATAATGCTTTCCCCTGTCCTATCTTAGCTCACACAAAGACCAATTCAATCAATTGACTAAAAGAAGTTTGAGATGGATCAATTTGTAAAAGCATGCTTTTTAGATTTTTTTTTTAAATTCATTTTAACTGTTGTTCCAAGAGAATGGCCTTCCATTTCTTCCTTCACTCTTGTCACTTTCCACAGCTTAATCAGTAAAAATTTCCATCTTGGTTTTATCCCATTTACTCTCCTGTGTAACACACCAAACATTTCTCAAACTATTTTTATAACCACTTTTTGTAAAATGAACTTCCCCCTATTAATCACCTCCTAGCTTTTTAACACCTGATGTAGGCCAAGTTCTACAAATTTCCAATGCTTTAATTCCTTGCATCCTTCCAGTTTCTCATCACTGTCATGGTGTTGAGTCTGCACAACAAAAGGTGTCAAGGTTCTCTTCACAAAAACCCTAGAAAAATACAGGAAACTCCTGTTTTTATTATTATGTAAGGACTCAGTCTCATCCGGTTCCTGATGTCTGTACCTTTGCACTCGCAGTGCAAGAAAGAAGGTTTTGTTACATTTGGTGTGAAAAGGGTTATCTGTATTCTAAAAATATAAATGCATTCAGTAGCTTTAAGATAAAATCCTTATGTGTTGATTTACACAGTATGCCACTGTGCTAATTGTAAGCCACACATAAACCTTTGCTTCTGCGGGTCATTTCTGAAGTCATTTTACGGTCTTGTGCTTTAAGCTCCTGAAAAGTTCTCAGACAAAAATTGAAAGAGAAGATTTGAGTCAAAAGGAAATATTACACATTATAACACTAAGTGAAAAGGCAACAAGTAAGGTAAATGAATATTTTTATCTACACCTATTTTATAGAAAATTCCCATCACAAGGATATAGTAAAACCAGGCTTTTACCCCCTCACTGGAAGTTGCTTTTGGGGTAAGATGAGTATACTGAATGGGTTAACCAGAAAAAAAGAACTTCCTTATAATACCTGCCATCTATGATTATTATAATCTTGCAGACAAATATAATTACAGTGTGTGATGTCTGTTTATGTCTGTGAAAGCTTTGATTGTGTAGTCTTGCCTGTATTACACTGCAAAACAGCATAAACAATTACATTGTATAGTAACTCTAATCCAGTGCTAATGCCCTGAGCTATGGGTGTCACTTTGAATTGCAAGGATTTATGTGATACTTATATCTGCCTTTTTCAGGTGATTCTGACCACAATGCACTTAGTGTTATACTGATTTGTAGAATCCGGAAGCTGATTAATAGACTGCAGAGAGGAATGGAATTACTTAAATAAGAGCACATATAATAAAATCATAATTACTCCAGAGTTTCATTATCTGATACAGAAATGAAAAGAGGCTGTAGTAACTTTGTAATGATGACAATACTAAGATAGGACCTCTCAAATTTTAGAGACAGAGTAGGTTATATTCAAATTCATCATAACGTTACCAATGTGCATGTTGCATTCAAAATAAAAGCTCTCAGGTTGCACAGGCCACACCTCTACTCGATTCTTGAAAAATTCTGAGCACTGGAAGGCAACAACCAGAAACAAATAAGTGGGCTTTGTATTTTATTTATATTTGTAATTTTGTTTTTTATTTATATGAGCATTAGGAAAGAAATGGACTGACAGAACTGAACACAGATTTTGTATACAGCTAATGCCATCTCTCAACTTGAGATGAAGTTGAACCTGTGATCTAGAGGCAACTGGTGCAATAGCCAAAGGCTTCTAGACAGATGATAAGGAGACTTTCGAATATGTTCTCACACCGTGTGATGCACATGTACAGCTCATCTAAAGTGTCGCATCCTATTTGACACATATGTGGGCTCACTAAGGGAAATAATGATACAGGATGAATGCTCACTCTAGTGAGGGCAACAAGTCACTCTCTTAGTAGTGCCCAAATTGTAAGAAATCTTTGGTTTCCCACTTCCTAGCTGCAAGCAGGGTATGAGAAAGGATGAACCAGAGGAAGTTGGTGTCAGAGCCCCCTCTTGGGGTTTTGGCTGCCTGGGCTGAGGGCCAGCACTGAGAGTGCAGCTGTGTGGCCTTGAATCAGAGAGCTGTTTGAGGAAGAGAAGTAAGAAGCCTTAGCAGAGGCTGTCCCCTTTCACTCAGGAGCTTCAGTAAAGCTGGGCAATTGCCCTTAGTCCCTGTCTGGGCTATGCTGGAGCCATGCGGGTGCCTGGCCATGCACCTCACTGATCCAGACCCAACCCGCTGACCAGGACTTCCTGGCTTGACCTTGGACCTGCCTTACTGCTTATGGACTTGCCTGCTGGCTGACATGTTGGCTAACTGTCCCCAGACCTGCTCTGCTCTCCTTGTTCAGGTACTGTGGGACTGTGCCACTTGTCAGTCAGGCCGTTGCCCCCACTGCCTTGCTGCTGCCCTTGGCTCTGGCTCACCACCCTGGCAGAACAGCCTGCTCTTGCTGCTTCTTCTCTGTTGGAGACCAATTTGATCCCAGTTTGACCACTGCTAGAATGAAGAAAGCATCTGAAGAGGATAACATTTACATTTTAGATCACCTTGTTTAGGCTTAGCTTTCAACTTCTGTGGAATATAGGGATTTCTTTTTGACGTGCATTTCTTCTGTGTCATTAAAATTTTGCAGGCCCATGAATGGAGAGGTTGATAATTGGTACTTTTAATGAGACTAAGGTAAAACACTAACCACTTTGACATCCCAGTCTTCTCATATGTAATGATTTTACTCTCATTTAAATGTATTTATTTGGAAGTAAATATGTAAGATCAAGCGTCTGAGTGCCAATAATGCAATAATGTTTCTAGGACACTGTAGCAGCAGTGAAGATGCATTCTCTACTTCATCATAAACGTAAATCAGAGCAGGTAACATTGACGTAGCATGCACAGTGTCTTGATTCTTTCTATATAAACTTAGCATACAGTCACAGAACTACAGTAAGGCAAAATGAACATCCTCATTCATACTGTTTATGCTCCAGCTTGCTTCATGTATATGGAAATAAATTGAGACATTTAAATTAAAGCAAGCTTTGGCACAAATACTCAAGCACACTCTACTAAGTGTATGATTTTTCTGCTTCTCATGATTTAGAATCCAATAGCTAAGAATGTTTTAAGACAGAGGAAATTGCTTACATAAAAGTGAGACTATCATTTTGCCAAGACTGGTGCTTAATTTATCTGTGCAGCATTTATTTGTTTGCAATTTGTTAATTTCCTCTTTGTCTAAAATTAAACTGAGCTTTCATGAATGGCCTTTCCATTTTTTGTATACCTATTGTAATAAAAAGCTGAAAACAAAACCCAGATACAGATACTACTGCAAGCGTCATGAAAGACAATTTTAAAAGTTGTAATCTAGTTTTCATCTCCTTCTTAAAAAAAAAAAGTATTTCCTCTTTAACTGCCTGTTACAGGACTGACTGTGGTTCCTCAGGACCCTGCAAATTTCTAACAAATACAGTAAATAGTATTTATGCTGATATTGGTTTGCGTCATTTGCGGACTTTGTAAATCAGTTGTGTTCATCAGTTAGATACCATATAAACTTTCTAAGTGCAATGCAGAAACATGAAAGACTCATTGAGAACCACGTCATACTGGAAAAGCCCAGTTTGCATTTTACATGCAAAAGTTCAGTAAGTCAGTAAAATTAAAGTGCAAAAAGAATTTTTTTTGAAAGTGAAGAGTACCACATTCAGGAATATACTTTTTTCTGATTCAGTTTTTTAAAATGCTCTTCCTAACTGAAACCAAGAATAACAGACAGAGGCAAGATAAATAAAGGAAGTATATATGCATCTATTAATGAATTAAATAATTACTTTGAAAATAGTTTCATTTAACACTTGAAGACTGCAAAAAGGATAACAGATTTTATCTAAGTTCAGGGCAGTTCTTTTCTTGCTTTCTTAAGCCTCTGGATCTGTTCAAGAAGACAGGAGGAGAACAAAGTGCTAGTGTGCTATTCCAAAATAGTGCAAGTTCTACACTTTCTGGATGGCAGCAGCAGATTATTTGCGCATACTTGCTATGCATACACCTGAATTCCTTCATGGTGAGCAAGCTGGTGTTGCAGTGCAGGAATAATAATTATAGTAAAAGCTACCCAAATGTTCAAAATGCCTTTCAACCAAGATCGTTAAGATTCTACTGTTTGGCTCTGTGCATGTACATATGTGCCTGTATGAATGTGTCCCTGAGACTCAAAAGAGAGCCTGAATAGCTCGATACCCAGAGGATCGCAGCTGTTTATTTTTTAATACTGGTTTAGCTTGTAGCCATAAGGGTATGGTTTTGTATAGAACCTAGAAACACATTCCAGTATGTGAGTCCTCACTCTATCTATAGTGCTTGTTAAAAAGTTTTGCTGCAACTTTTCTGCCAAACATAAGTAGGTCAGGTTTGAATAAGATCTAATTAGTAATGGGTCTCAGTATAAGCTCCACTGAAACATTTACCAACAATATTTCATTTTTGAATGACGTGCGCTAGTGTAAACCTTTGACCATGAAAGAACACACAAGACGCTACTTGACTGCAAAGATATGTAGCAACATAGTTATGCCTTTTTCCACAACTGGAGTGATCAATTCTTTTCTACTATTACCTCATGATATTTATACAACGATACATATTGATATTAAAGTTGCAGCCACTGGTGCTTTACCATTAAATCATACAAAAGCTACCTTTCTACAGATCTTAAAAAGAAGCTGCCTCAGTCTGAATGTCTAAAATGAAACATTTTCTTTTAATTCAGAAGAAAGCAGGCTGATTTTCCTTTGTTACTATATTAAAGTCACTAGCAGAACAAGGAATAAATGAGGATAGATCAATAAGCAGTACACAAAATTAAAACTTCGATCACAATAAAGGAAAAAAATACATTTCAAGTAAACGTTCTGGCTTTTTAATATGAAGCTGACCTAGCATTTTTTATTCCTGAGTCACACACAGAAATGTTGCTGTGCAGTGGACTGTAACAGCATGAAAGTCTGACCATTTTGCAGACTTATGGAATCCCAGTAGGATTTTCTTTCTAAATATAAACTATGTGCTATACTCACAGGCAGAGTCTTAAAACAACGTTAATGCTCTGATATCAACATTGCCAGGAAAGCATTGATACTTTGAACCACGGCTGTTGCTGGGCAAGTCTGTCATTTCAAAACTTGAATGAAATCAACACAAATGTGTATAAAACAGTTTGAAAAGGACCCACAAAAAATATTGTAAATGAATACATGTTTTTTTAAGTTATTGGAATGTTATCTGAAAAGATCGGACTTTTAACAAGCCTTTCTAGTCACTTTAATTACCCTCACTAAGAATGAGTGAATGTGCAGAGTGCATAAAGGGAAGGCTATTTGTTTGCAGACAGCCTTGAATGTAAAGGTGATACTGTAATTGGCTACAGGTTTAGCTTTTCCATCATCACCCTCACACATGACGGTCTTCAGTGTCTGTCAAAGCAACAGCCACGCTACTGACAGTTCACTGGATCTTCAGTCTACTGTAACTTTGTAGAAACAGCTGCGAAGAAAAAATGCATTGTCTGAATTATGAGGTGACTATAGATTATATATAGGATATAGTTGATAACATATGCCTGTAAAGTCCTTTTATTATATGTTAAGTTTCAGCAGAATTGCATCTGGTTTCCATTTGTGAGGTAGAGGCATGCTTGTGCACATATCCTGTAATATTTTTTTCTACGTTAACCTGGGATTTGAAATTATACTCATGCAGACCATTTTATTTTTTCAGCTTTTTGTAGTGGACAGACATAAAGTGACTTCTTAAGTGAAATTTTCATTGTCTGTGATTGGGGGGAAAGCCAGAAGAGGGCACAGTGGAATACCTTAGGAGAAGAGTCTCCACCAGTGATGACACTTCACACCAAAACATTTGTTCATTCTGCGAGGGGAAATGCAGCTGGATTCAAATGCCTGAGAGCAGTGAAGCCCCCAGTAAGCAACACTCCATGAGATACACAGACACCAGCAGCTCTCACCTTTACAGACCCCCAGATCCCACGGTCTTTCTGGCCTTTCTCTAGAGCTGGGACTCTAGAGTTGGGACTCCCCTGGTCCCTCCAACAGTCAGCTCCTCCCATGGTCTCACTGTTAGACACACACAGACACAGACACAGACACAGACACAGCTCCCTGGCCACTTCATCCATTCACTAGCTAGTCCGTTTTGATCTTTGCTAGTGCTCACACACTCACTCACGTATCTGCACACGCTCCAGTCACTGGCACCACAGACACATGGACCCTCCAGCCCACAGTCTGACTCCAGTTGGTGCACTCAGACACCCATACACACACATGCACAGAGAACAGAGAGTCCCTCACCCAAGAAAGGATTGGAAAGAAATTCAATAAGAAGATAGGACAGACTGCACTGATCAGGCGCAAGGCATGGACACACAAGCATACCCACCATTAAACTATTTACATGTAACAGACCCTTTTTATCCCCTTATTCCTTTATTTTTCCCATACTTGTTCCTCCCTGTTATAAGTTACTCTCGCTTAAATTAATTGGAATAGAGAGTTGATTAAACAATAGAAGCAGTTTATTGAATTAAGTAAGCAGCCACAAGCAAAACAGCGCTGGGCGGCCGGGGAGTCACACCTCCGCCTAGGCGCACGCTCTTCTCACAACGAGTCCTGTTTTTATAGACCGCGGGTTCCGGGACACGTTGGCACATCCTGGTCCGTCTTGCGCATGTGTGGGCTGTTGCTAGGGGGTCGTCTCGAGTCTCCTGGTGGTCGCGAAGAGGAAGGCTGTAATCTTCCTCGGTCTTTTGACTTCTGCATACCTTCTTATCTGGCTTAAGACACAGCATGAGCCGTGAAGCAGGATGTTTGCGGTGGGCCGAGTCCCTCAAAGGATTACACGAGCTTATACTTATCAGGAAGTTAACATGGTTTGTTTGCCTATCCCCGTGTCTCCACTCTGGTTATTGTGAAACCTTGCCCCCCTCGGCAATCTTCCCCAATTTAAGCAATGAACAAACATTTACAAATTTATCACAATCCCTCCTTTTTCTTTTTGGTTACTTATTTTGTTCATTGAATTCTTGGAGGGCCTGTCGGCTTAGCACCAGTGCATCCACGTCTTCATCCTGCTCTAATGATTCGTATTTAGCATGTACAAACATCAGGTGTGCAGCTTCTAGACGACCTTTTACAATTGCAATTATTCTATTAAAAATACATGGTCCAAAAGTCAATGCTATTATTAACAACAATAGAGGTCCTGCTATAGTTGACAGTAGAGTAGTTAGCCAAGGTGAATAATTAAACCAGGATTCGTACCAATTCTGCCGGGCTTTATTTTCCCTTTTTCGTTTTTCAAGACCTTCCCGGAGCTTGGTCATGGTGTCTCTTATTACCCCAGTGTGGTCAGCATATACACAACACTCTTCTCGAAGGGCTGCACAAAGCCCCCCTTGCTGCAAGAAGACTAAATCCAATCCCCTACGATTTTGCAGTACTACCTCCGAAAGAGATCTAATTGATTCTTCCAAAGCTGAAATAGACTGTTCAATTCTGGCCAGGTCTTCATCCACTGCGATACGTAGAGAGGTGAACTCCTGACTCTGTTTCACCAAGGCAGCCACTCCCGTTCCTGCCCCTGCTACCCCTAGGAGCATTAATGTGGCTAGGGTTACTGCAGTGATCGGCTCCCTCTTTTCTAGGTGATAATCGGCTACAGTGTGTTGTGTATATACATATTCCTCAGTGTGATACAGAATCCTTGGCATAATTATTACCTGTACACAGAAATCATGCATGGCATTAAAAAGCCTTAATGACAAACATGGTGTAACCCCTAGCAATGAACAAACCCATCTAGTATTATTAGCAGGTATTAACCATTGGGCCGACTGGCTTTTATTCTCTGTAATGTTACATAAATTGCTCTTTCTTTTTGGAACTGTGCCCACACATCTGCCACTCCCGGACACTTGGGTCAGTGTTATCCCAATTGGCTGTCCCCAATTACACTGTTGGGGGTTACTTTCGTTGGAGTAGACAGGGTCTCCCAGGTCCCCGATAGCCTCGTAATACAGGGGTCTTATGCTAACGCACAGCCAGCAGCGTTCAGTAATGTTAGGATTTGTTTGATTTAATACCTGATAACTGGCACTTATGACCTTCCATATGCCATTTTCAGGAATGGTCATTTCTTCCTTTGCCATGGTAGGCAATGCTTCGGTAGGAATTGCTTCTGTTGAATTGTTAGGAGATATTGCCCCAGGATTCTTTGCAGGTTATGTCACCTTGGGGACTTCCCGAACCCCCTCTGACAGTGCTCCATTTGGTCCCACTGATTGAGGAGTTTTCAGTTCCTCCTTCTTTATTAGTATAAGCCCTCCCTTATCAGTTCCCTCTGAGTAGAATCTCACGCCCCACATTTTTCCTATTAACCAGCTGATATCTTCTGGCTTAGTTACATTTAGATATAATACCTTACAGGTCCCTGCATAATTCGGTGATGACCTATAACTTAGTTGTATAGTGCTACCTAACCGTTGGCACCCCTTTGGCCCGTACCCTACTTGCAGGTACTTATCGCGACCCGCCCCAAGCTCCCAGTCTGTAGCAATAGTCTCACAACCCCAATATGCACAGTAGTACTCGTTTGGGTAATTGCAATACCCCTTCCCAGGGTTAGAACTCGGGCAAAAATATAATCCTGTTTGGTTATTCGGACACCATGTCGTGGACCAAGTTGTAAGGTCACATGGGGTAGTGCGGAAACTGGGGGCCCCTGCAGTTATTACTTGCTGTACAGTTTGTTGGTCTTCCCATCTAATTAAGCTCCATCTAAAGGGTTGATGGGGTTGATGTTCGTGAATGACACCATAGCTGACCATGATAATGATACTAATTCCCACATACCGTAGGAGAGGGCCGGAGCTCATTTTACTTGGCCCCCTTATCTTCTCCCCACCGTTAGTGCTCCTCTGCCTCACTCGTCATTCCGGTTGCAGCGGACTACGAGGTATCGATTCTTCTCGGCAGCAGCAGCGTTCTTCAGGGGAGGCTTATTCGGGGCCTTTATGGTCTCCGTCCCTTTCTTTGACTACAATACACGGGTCAGGGAGGGTGATACTTATCAAGTCCTTTTAAGCGTCAGCTTCAGGTCGTCAGGGCCCGAGACTGCTTTCCACTCCTTCCCCAGAATCAGTCCTTTCACACGACTGGCATGAGTCCACCCCCTCTCTGCAGTCCGAACAGCGGTTTCTGTGGTAAGCAAAACAACATAGGGACCTTGCCACCGAGGTGTTAGTGAGGTTTCCTTCCATGTTTTAATTAGCACTTTATCCCCAGGCCGTACCTGGTGTATACCTATATCTAATGGGGGACGCTGAACAACTAAACCCCTTTTTTGTAACTCTCTACAATGGTTCATTAGTTGTGTCAGGTAGGGCTGTAATTGTGTATCTTGTAGCTGAGGGTGCTCAAGAGGCATCTCTAAGTCGTATGGCATTCCATAAAGCATCTCAAAAGGGGAGAGCCCCACATCGGTGCGTGGCTGCGTTCGTATATTTAGTAACGCAAGCGGCAAGCATTTCACCCAGGAAGCTTTAGTTTCCAGCATGAGTTTTGTTAATTGTTTTTTAATTTCACCATTCATTCGTTCTACTTTCCCTGAGCTTTGGGGATGCCACGGAGTATGGTATTCCCAACTCACTCTCAGAGCCTTCATGGTTTCCCGAGATACTTTGGACACGAAATGGGGGCCTCGATCTGAGTCAATTGCTTCTATGATTCCATACCTAGGGATTATATTTTCAAGTAATATCTTTACCACGGTCTGAGCTGTGGCACTTGCCGTAGGAAATGCTTCAACAAAATGTGTAAGGTGGTCTACAATTACAAGAATGTATTTGTACCGGCCTGTTTTTGGGAGTTCTGTGAAATCCAATTGGATCTTAGCAAAAGGTTGGTGGGCCAATTCTCGACCTCCCAATACCCTTTTCCTAATATGCTGAGCATTTACCTTTCGGCAAGTTATACAGTCATTCACAATTCTCTTGGCTATATTATAAATTCCAACACACATGTATTTTGTGGCAAATTGATCTACCAATGCCTGAGTTCCCCAGTGCGTGTTCTCATGAAACCTCCGTAGCACCCCCAGAGCTACAGCCTTCGGGAGTATTTCCCGCCCATCAGGTAGTATCCATTTCCCTTTATCAGTTTCTTTTATACCCATTTGTACCATTTTATCTTTTTCTTGTACTGTGAAGCTATACAAAGCATATATTCTCCCATGAAGGTAGCAGTGTGTATACTTCTCCTCCTCCTCCCCGTAGGTTGGGCATCGACACTGGATTGCATCCCAACCAAAGTCCTTATAGCAGTCATAGCATGGAAATTCCCTTAAGTCCTTCCCACAGTCTGGGCAGTCTTCTCGTTTTTCTATGATCCTTATACACATTAGTGCTGCCCTTTTTGCTTCTTGATCTGCCAAATTGTTTCCCCTAATCTGAGGAGTTAGGCCTCGCTGGTGTCCTTTTACATGTACTACAGCAATTTCTTTTGGCCCCCTTATGGCCTGTAATACTTGAGTAATTAGCTCTTGGTGTATTAATCCCTTTCCTTGCGAATTAATAAGTCCTCGTTCTTCCCATATTTTACCAAATGTATGTACTACCCCAAAAGCATATTTTGAATCTGTATATATTGTGCCACTCTTATTTTTCAATAATTTTAAGGCCTGCAGTATTGCGTATAACTCACAAGCCTGAGCAGACCAATTAGGACTCAAAGGTCCGGACTCGATTACTTCCAGGGTCTTTCCATTTACTAAGGCATAACCTGACTTTCGCTTCCCTTCCACTACTCGTGAGGAACCGTCCACATATATCTGTTCCCCTGTTGGTAACTCCACTTCCTCTAAGTCAGGTCTTAACTTTGTTTGCTCCTCTATATTCCGGAGGCAATCATGTGTTAAAGGCTCATCTGGTTCCCCGTAGAGAAACTGAGCAGGATTCTGCAGAGAAGTTGTTTCTAATGACAATTTTGGGGAGGAGATTAAAATTCCTTCATATTTCAATGATCTAGCATCAGTAATCCATTTTTCTGCTTTCTGTTGTAGGACTCCCCGTATATTATGTGGGGATATCACTTTAATCTCTCCCGCAAAGGTAATTTTCTGTGCTTCTACTAGCAAAGCGGCTGCCACTACTACTTGCAAACAATTCGGCCAACCCCTGCTAACTGGATCAAGTAGCTTGGATAAATAAGCAACTGGCTTCTTGCTTCCTGCCCATTCTTGAGCAAGCACTCCATAAGCAGCACCCTCTGTACTATTTACAAACAAAAAGAACGGCTTTTTCAAATCCGGGAAGCTTAATACTGGAGGATGCATTAACTCCTCTTTTAGTTTCTCTAATTGCTCCTCGTCTTCCTTTGTCCACTTAAGTAATCCTTCTCTGTTTAATTTATTATAGAGGAATTTAACCTTTCCACTGTAATCTTCTATCCACTGTCTACAATACCCGGTTAGTCCTAATAATTGCCGTACCTGCCTTTTTGTTGTTGGGGCTCTTAGGGCTAGTATACCACTAATCCTTTCTGGATCCAATCTCTTAGTTCCCCTACTTAATCAGTGGCCCAAATATTTTACCTCATTTTCTACAAATTGCAATTTTGATTTTGATACTTTTAATCCTTGTAAACTAAGAAAGTTTAACAGCTGAATGCTAGCCTGCCTTACAGTGTTTTCATCTTTTCCAGCTATTAACAGGTCATCCACATACTGTACCAGCGTCACTCCCGGTATTTTATCATAATTTTGCAGGATCTGTTCCAGGGCCTGTCCAAATAAATTTGGGGATTCTGTAAATCCTTGAGGTAGGACAGACCATCGTAATTGCTGTTTTCGATGGGTATCAGGGTCCTCCCATTCAAAGGCAAAATAATCTCTACTGTTTTCATCTAAAGGACATGCCCAAAATGCGTCCTTTAAGTCTATCACACTATACCACTAGTCATCCGGGCGCAACTGACTTAGTAGAGTATGTGGATTTGCCACTACTGGGAATCGGGTCACAGTTCTTTTATTGATCTCCCTTAGATCATGCACTAATCGATATTTACCATCCTTTTTCTTTACTGGTAATATCGGGGTGTTAAAAGGGGACATGCAAGGTTCTAACAGCCCCTGTTGTAGTAACCTCTGAATTTCAGGTTTCAATCCCCTTCTGCCCTCTTTGGACAGGGGATACTGTTTAATTCTTGTAGGTACACCCGCGTTGTTTATAGTTACCTTAAAGGGTTTGATATCCAATTTTCCCACACTTTCTGGGGTGTACCACACTTCTGGATTTATACTTTGTTCGTCCTCCATTCTGAGAGGACATAATTTGATTTGTAACCTTTTGTCTATCACTTCTAAACTTATGCCTAATTCTATTATCAAATCTCTACCTAACAAATTATACTCGGCCTCGGGCACCAAAAGTAAAGACCCGACGCCCACTTTAGAGTCTGATTCTATAAACACTCCTTTTATAACGGAGACCCCAAATGGTTCTCCTTTTGCCCCAATCACTTGTACTTTTTCTGTCGAGGCTTTGCACCCTAAAGGCAAGGTTTGGACTGTAGATCTTTCAGCCCCTGTATCTATGAGGAACTCCAATTCCTCACGCTGAGGACCCACTTTTAATTTTATCAAGGGCTCATTTTTCCCTCGGGTCCCCAGCAAATAGAGCCCCTGACACCCCTATTCATTTTTAAACATCTTTTCATCCTCCTTTCACTGTCGGCACTCTCTCTTCATGTGACCCTTTTTGTTACAATAAAAACAGGTCACATCCCTTCTTCCCTGTCCATCTCTTCCTTCTCCTCTCTCAAACCTCCTAGGCTTCCTCCTTTGTTCATTGCTTCTCTGTCCTTCCCGTACAGCTGACACCATCATCCGTACTTGTTTCCTTTCTTTTTCGTCTTCTCTCCTAACATACACCTTCTGCGCCTCCCTCAGGAGTTCATCTAAACCTTTATCTTGCCAATCTTCTATTTTTTCCAATTTTTTTCTAATATCGGTCCAGGATTTGGCCACAAACTGGGTCTTAAGTAGGGCTTCCCCCACCGGGGTCCCTGGATCTAGACCGCTATACAGCTGCAGGCTCTTTCGCAGCCTCTCTAACCACTCCATCGGAGTCTCGTCAGTCTTTGTTGCTCATTAAAGGCCTTATTGATATTCCGCCCTCTGGGGACCGACTCCCTAATTCCCTGAATGATAATAGTTCTTAGGTCTTGCATGTGGCCGCGATGAATAGGATCTTGGTTATTCCAATTGGGCGGCTGCATTGGCCACTTAACATCTGCTACTGGACCCTGTTGGTGCTGTTGGTCCCAGATACGCATGCCAGCCCGTCTAATCATCCCTCTCTCCTCTGATGTAAACAGGATCCCTAAGATGGACTGCAACTCCTCCCAAGTATAAATATTAGGACCTAGAAACTGGTCCACCCGCTCTGCTACTCCCAATGGATCTTCTAATAAACTCCCCATTTCCTTCTTAAAATCTCTTACGTCCCCAGAATTAATAGGGACGGCTACATATCCCATCCCTGGTTGGGGTCCCCCCATAGCTATTTCCTGCAGAGGATATAATCCTCCCTCAGGATTTAATCCCTGCGCTCTGGTCTGACTCCTAGTCACCGGCCTCCTCATGCTTGTTTCATCATCCGAATCCTCCTAAGACGGAGGTTCGGCGGGGGCGGTAGGTATGGGGGGAGGCATATAGGGAGGTGGTGATGTTGGGACCTCTAGATCTCGTTTCTTCCTCCCTCGCCCTCCTTTTTCTTTTAGCGGGTACAAGCAAGTCCTTGTTTCCGATTTTATCCAAAGATGTGCGTACTCGCTTTCTTCTAAACTGAAAGGCTCCTTCGAGTTTACATAGATGTTTAGAGCCTGACAGATCCAATCTTCAAATGAACCAAACGGGGGCCATAAAACACTATCTCCCTTTATAGGTTTATTACCCCAAACCTCAATGCAGTAGTGAATCATTTTAACTTTACTCTTTCCCCGCCTAGAAGGGGAATCATCCCAATATTTAATCATCAATCCTAATGGACTATCCGGGGGAATGGGGGGGTAGGCCCCCACCACTAACTGCCCCACCCATGGAACCAGAAGGCTTACTTTTCTTCTGTCCCATCTTCCGGAGCACCTTCACACACTCACACACACGCTTCCCCCTTTTCGTGGCCCAGTCCCTCGCGGGATGTGGGAACCGCACTACTGAGGGGTCCGCACTCGCTTCGTCCTAGCAGACGTGTCACACATTATGCTCCGGGATACCCAACCCCAACCGAATGGAACACCGGCCTATACTTACTCAATCCTGAGTCTTCATTCGGTCTTCGTGCACAAAAATTACGGGGTTGCCGGCTTTATTTGCTTGTGACTAATTTAGGGTTCGTTGGTGAAGGGCTTGAGAGAAAATAACTCCCAACAAGGGCCGCCGAACTCGGCGGGGCGCCTCCCCCGGAGAGCTTTTCAATTCAATTGCCTTCATCCGAGTCACGGCACCAAATTTGTTATAAGTTACTCTCGCTTAAATTAATTGGAATAGAGAGTTGATTAAACAATAGAAGCAGTTTATTGAATTAAGTAAGCAGCCACAAGCAAAACAGCGCTGGGCGGCCGGGGAGTCACACCTCCGCCTAGGCGCACGCTCTTCTCACAACGAGTCCTGTTTTTATAGACCGCGGGTTCCGGGACACGTTGGCACATCCTGGTCCGTCTTGCGCATGTGTGGGCTGTTGCTAGGGGGTCGTCTCGAGTCTCCTGGTGGTCGCGAAGAGGAAGGCTGTAATCTTCCTCGGTCTTTTGACTTCTGCATACCTTCTTATCTGGCTTAAGACACAGCATGAGCCGTGAAGCAGGATGTTTGTGGTGGGCCGAGTCCCTCAAAGGATTACACGAGCTTATACTTATCAGGAAGTTAACATGGTTTGTTTGCCTATCCCCGTGTCTCCACTCTGGTTATTGTGAAACCTTGCCCCCCTCGGCAATCTTCCCCAATTTAAGCAATGAACAAACATTTACAAATTTATCACACTCCCCAAATCATCTAAATTCCTCCCTTTTCCTGCCTTTAGTTCCTCCCATAAACATCCCATAGTAATTCCTGTGCAATCCTGTTCTTTTCCTGCATCTTACAATGTATCCCATACCCTTAGGCAGCAACCCCCATCAGTCCAAAAGGTGGTCCTGCATTGACTCATCTTGATGGGTTTCACACCTGGACAATGGGGCTCAGGCTCTCCTGGAACAGGTCTGATAGGATGTCCCTTCCTTTCAGTCCTTCCTTGCATTCCTCACCTGCTTTTGTGCCCCTGTGCTCCTCTGGTCAAGTGGAGATGGGCCTTTGATGGGCTGATGGATCCTGTGATGGGCCTGAAAGAAACCTCCCCCATCTGCCATTGTCTCCTTTGTGGGTGTGCAGACTAGCATAGCACAACACATTCTACAGGTAGACTGTATTAGAAAGGATTCAGCAGGCAAAACATCCTCAAAACACATCATCCTCAAAACAGCACAGACAAGAAGTTGCTGCACCTCCAGTCTGGGTTTGTGTAGTAACAGCAACTTACCTTGTGGCAGATATAAGGACAACTCCCCTCATATCTGGTAATGCCTGTGATTAGAACAGCATCCACTGCAGTAAATGATTCCTAAAACTGTTACCTACTGTCACAAATAGAAGCAGAAGTTTTCTTATATTTACTTGGGTAAATACAGGTAAACTCTTAGTGCATATTTAGCATAAGGAAGCGGGAGAGAACACTGTAGTCCCAGGTAATTTGCTTGCAAAGTGAAACTCTTGTTGACTGTTATGCAGTATAACTGAGTTGGAAACAGAAGGTGTGTTGGTTCCAGTGAAGTTTCAGCTGGCAGGTTATAGACCTTCCAGACCTAGTGGGGATTTAGGACAGAGATGTCCAAACTACACCTTGCCATTGCTGATAATTCTGTGGCAATTCTATCAAATCTGTCGATCGTGTTCATGTGGTTTCCTTGTTTCCGTATTCTTGCAATTTCAATCTGCTGTTGTTTATTTTTGTACCAGTTTGGAACTTTAATTAATATTAATAGGGAGGACTCTCATTTGTCATCATCAGTAGCAGAATGATAGCAAATGAACTTTTCAGATTAAATTCTCAGGGATTTTGTGGATGGT